>NC_041384.1:256590197-256617587 GCF_002162155.2 Triticum dicoccoides
AACTAGTAATGGAGCACCACACCCACGGTGCGCCATTACTAGTTTTGGAACAAAAAGATTGATTTTTTTTGAAAAAAACTTAGTAATGGCACACCAGTGGACAATGCGCCACTACTAGTTTTAACTAGTAATGGCGCACTGTCCACTGGTGCGCCATTACTAACAAAAAAATTCAAAACTACTAATGGCGCATGGTGGGTGTGGTGCGCCATTACTATGTCAACTAGTAATGGCGCACTGTCCCGTGGTGCGCCATTAGTAACAATTTTTTTTCAAAACTACTAATGGCGCACCACACACCAGGTGCGCCATTAGTAATATATTACTAATGGTGCACCTGTATGTGGTGCACCATTAGTGTCCATATTATCTATAGCCCTTTTCCTAGTAGTGCCTGCGGGCATTCATGGCGGCGGCGGATCGAGAAGATGGACGGCGGCGGCGCGCGAGGCACTTGAGGGCGCGACGCGGCTGGACGGCGTCGGGCACGAGGTGCGGGAGAGGAGAGGCGCTCGGGCATGGGGAAGACCGGGAGCAGGGGTGGCGTCACACGAGCTCCTCTCTAGTGCGTGAAGTGGGAGACGAGGGAGATGGGGCGCTGGGTCTGACGGCGCGAGGGGAGAGGGTGAGGGAGAGATCAAGAGGAGGGGAGTCGGCCTAGGGTTAGTTAGGCAAGGCCGGCTAGGCCTTGGCCTTGGGCCGCGAGGATGGTCCAAGTGCCATGGAGGTTTGGTGGGCCTAGGGAGGCCGGCCTGGGCTGGGCTTCTCTCTCCTTCTCTCTTCTTCTTCTAAAAACAGAAGAAAAGGAAAAAAACAAAGAAGAAAAGGAGAAGAGATAGGACAAGAATTTGCACAAGCGGATAATTTTCCCGGACTCATAAAAATGATCCTGATTCAGGAAAAATAGAAATGGGCACGCAGATGAAGTTGAATTCAAACTCATTTGAATTTAAATCAAATGGGTTTGAACTAGGATTGGGATTTAGAAGTGTCCAAAAATGTTGAAATTTTTGGAGGAACCTCGGCAAATGGGAAGAGAAATGTGGGAAAGGTTTTGAAGTCAAACTTGAAGTAGAAAAGACATGGGGAATATTTGCAAGTGTGTTATGATGAATTCCAAATTAATGCAATATTTAATATAGCTCCCTAAATACTGGGAGGATATGTTATAAAGAGAACTCACCATGTGAATTCCCTCAGTTTAAATAGATCAAAAGATCTATGCAATTTATTTAAGTGAGTTTTAGTTAGTTTGAGAAAAAGATGGCCGGATGACATGATGCAATGCAAATGATGACATGATGAAAGCAACAAACAAACGAAACACAAGAAAACAACAAAAAACATGGAAGCCGTCTGGAGCGTCGGTCTCGGGGTGTCACAAATTGTTCATCCACACCCCCCCCACCCCTGAACAATGCTCACTATTCATCAAGAGATGGCATCGATCGACTTCAGTTAGCAGCAGTAGCGAAGGAATCACTCGGGTTCAGTTAACAGCAAGGGATCGATCGGGGTTCAGTAACGTAGCTAGTGCAATCGCTCGGGGTTAGAGCCCAACGCCTCGCTCGGGTTCAGTTAGAGCGCAACACCTCACACACACGCGCGTACGTGTACAAGAGAAACGTGCAAACCTCTATGCATCACTCGACCCCGACCACCCACCATAACCGGGAACTCCTCAATATTTTCCTCACCCTCACTTCTACCTTATTTTTTTCGTCATGGACGGCCCAAAGAATGTCATGCAGCTGCATCTCCAGCCCGCCCAGGACAAAAAGCTCATTTGCTGTCATGATTTTTTTTCATAGAAGTAGGAGCCCACCACATCTATGATGATACCGGGTTTTGTCACAATTATCATCATAGAAGTATCATATGCAGGACAGGAAAAAATATCGTTCGTCCCAAAATGTCACGGGTGTGTCTTTTTTTGTAGTGCTGAGAGGACTAAGGAGATATTTCTCGATTATGGAGGTAATAAAGAGTTCTTCATAAAGGGTTACGTCAATGCAAGCTTTGATGCCAATTCGGAAGACTCTGAGTCTCAATCTAGATACATATTGAAAGTGGGAGCAATTAGCTAGAGTAGCTCCATACAGAGCTTTGTAGACATAGAAATTTGCAAAAATACATATGGATCTGAATGTGACAGATCCGTTGTAATGCCCACGATGCGGCTATAGCTCCCACGTGTGGAGGCACGACTTAAAGGCATAACCGCATAGTGGTTTTGTCGCAAGAAGGGTCATCTTCACAAACATCCCATGTAATAAACAAGACAGGGATAAATAGAGTTGGCTTACACTCGCCGCATCACACAATACATAAATAATTCATACATAATCCAAAATACACTCATAGATCGTCTACGGTCAAATCCAAATAAAAGGAAGACAAACCCCAAATGATAGATCCCTGATCGTCCCAACTGGGCTCCACTACTGATCATCAGGAAATGAAACATAGTAACGACCCAGGTCCTCGTCGAATTCCCAATTGAGTTCGGTAGCATCACCTGCACTGGTATCATCGGCACCTGCAACTGTTTTGGAAGTATCCGTGAGTCACGACGACTCAGTAATCTCACACCCATGAGATCAAGACTATTTAAGCTTATGGGTAGGATATGGTAATGAGGTGGAGCTGCAGTAAGCGCTAAGCAAATATGGTGGCTAACATACGCAAATAAGAGTAAGATGAGAAGCTACGCAACGGTCGTGAAGCTAGAAGTGAGCAAGAAGTGATCCTGAAACTACTTACGTTCGAACATAACACAAGATCGTGTTCACTTCCCGGACTCCGCCGAAAAGAGACCATCACGGCTACACATGCGGTTGATTCATTTTAATTAAGTCAAGTGTCAAGTTCTCTACAACTGGATTTTAACAAATTCCCATCTTCCACAACCGCGGGCACAGCTCTCAAAAGTTTATACCCTGCAGGGGTGTCCCAACTTAGCCCATTACAAGCTCTCACGATCAACGAAGGATATTCCTTCTCCCGGAAAGACCCGATCAGTCTCGAAATCCCGGTTACAAGACATTTCGACAATGGTAAAACAAGACCAAAAAGACCACCCGATGTGCCGTCAAATCCCGATAGGAGTCGCACGTATCTCGTTCTCAGGGCACACCGGATGGGACAAGCTACGAGTAAAACTAGCCCTCAAGTTTCCCCGACGTGGGCCCGCAGGCTGCCCGCTTCACACCAACACTCAGAGGAGCACTGGCCGGGGGGGTTAAAAATAATGATGACCCTCGGGTCTGCAGAACCCAAGGGAAAGTTATAGGTTGTTAGGCAAATGTAAAACCAAGGTTGGGCCTTGCTGGAGGAGTTTTATTCAAAGCGAACTGTCAAGGGGGTCCCATAACCCCAACCGCGTAAGGAACGCAAAATCAAGGAACATAACATCGGTATAACGGAAATTAAGGCGACAAGAGTGGAACGAAACACCAGGCATAAGGCCGAGCCTTCCACCCTTTACCAAGTATATTGATGCATTAATTAAATCAGAGATATTGTGATATCCCAACAAATCCATGTTCCAACATGGAACATCCTGCAAGGCACCTCCAACTAGCAACGCTATAAGAGGGGCTGAGCAAAAGCGGTAACTTAGCCAAACAATGGTTTGCTAGGAAGGTGGGTTAGAGGCTTGACATGGCATTATGGGAGGCATGGTATAACAAGTGTTAGGTAGTGCGACATAGCGATAGAACAAACAACTAGCAAGCAAAGATAGAAGTGATATCGAGGGTATGGTCATCTTGCCTGCAATGTTCTCAGATTTGTCGAAAGCTTGCTCCTCGTTAGCGTACTCAACAGGTTCCTATTTCACGTACTCGTCTCCCAGCTCCACCCAAAGCAAGAACACAAGCAACGGAACAACAATCAATCACGGTGCAATGCACAAGCAACATGATGCAATACATGGCATGGAATGAAAGATATGATATGCAATGCATATGGGTACTCTGGAAGGAAAAGAATGAATAAGGCATCAACTTGTCAAAACAAGTATGCCGCTGGAAAGGTGAGGTGATTCCGGTCGAAATCGATATAAGGATCACCGTAAACGAATGCACGGTTTGCAAATGACAAGCAATACAAGAATGATGCAAATCTGTGATTAACAACATCATAGCACTTAGAATGCAACAAGGAACTATGCTACAACACTCCAACATAGCAACAAAGCACATGGTAGTGAATTACACATGAAGCTCTGCAAATCGGGAACACTGAGATCCTGCTAGAACTCCCTACAACAACCTCAAAATAGCATGGCAAAAATGCAAATGATATCAGATTCACAGACTTGAGAAAATACTAAACATGTCAGCATCAGGTAGCAATGTTTAGAGCTAGCAAACAACATTCTATGAGAATATATCATGGCAAACAAAGGAATGGCATGTTATTACTAAAGACATAGAACAAAACTCCCTTACTGAGCTTTACCCAAAGATTCATGGAAAATGATGTGACATCCATGCAAACATGACAAGTTATATTAACAGTTTCAGACAAAAACAGAGCATGGCAGGAACAGATTCATGATAGCAACTTTACAAGCTCATGAAACTCACCTCAAAGCATTACATGGAATGGAAAGGTAACCAACATGAATTATACATATTCAAGAAGCTAAGCTTTGCAAAAGCAAGTTCATAGGATGCATGGATCACTAGCAAAACACATGGCAAAACTGATCATCATGTTAACAATCTGCCAGGAACATTGTTTAGCAAAAGTAGAGCAAGGAAATGACATGCTAGGGTAATCCATAATTGTAACCAGAGGCATGAATGGATATATCCATACCACCTCTACAAAACATGATTAGTGAACTATCTCGAAATGTGCATGGATCTCATGGTAGCAACAAGTTTACATGGCATCAAAACATAATAGGAAAAGGACTTAGCAAAATTACCAAGTTTCTAAAAACAGAAACATTATGAATCCTACTTTGCATGCTTGTCCTAGTCACCACATAGGTCACAAAAATACAAGACTAGCGCCACTATAAATATGGCATGATGGAGCTCATAAAACATGTAGACATCATGCTCATAGGATGCACACACAAAATGTAACGAAAATGACAAATCATCACTTTCTATTAAATTCCAGTAGACAACATCATATAGCACTTTATCAACGATGATAATGGCATCAAAATGGACAGCAACATGCATGCAAATGCCACTAACATGAAGAGCATCACGAGGCGAACATTTTGATATATCGTATGCACAAAATGAAGTACCCAGCATGGAGATATGGCATGACAAAGGGGGCATCAAAATATTGGATTCCAGGGACTTGGCAAAAAAATACCACGCAGATCTAGAGTTTTGGCGCGCGAACCGAGGTTCGCTGGGATCTCGCCCGAGAGGAAGGAGAGACGGCGGCCGTGGCGGTTCCGTCGAGGGGGAGCCGCTCCGGCGAGGGGAGGAGGTCGGAGATGGCCGGATCCAGGTGGTCCGGTCGGGGAACCGATGCGGCACCTGCGGGGAGGAGGTGACCGGGCAGCAAGGTCGCTGGGTCGACGCGGGAGCTCCAGCGGGTGAGCTCCGGCCGGCGAGCGCTGTGCGGGGGCGGCGAACTACGGGCGGCGGAGGTGGTGTGTGAGGGAGGCGGCGGCGATGCACGAGGGTGGCGGCGGCAAGGCGCAACGCGCGGCGCGGTGGTGGCGGAGCGGCGCGCGCGGCGGAGCAGGTCACCGGTGGCGAGTGGCACGGTGGCGCCAGGAGGCGGCGGGGAAGGGAGTCGGGTGGTGCGGCAGGCAGGCCATGGGAGGCGAGCGGCGGCGGCACGCGGGCTCACGCGGGCCGGATCTGGGCCCCACGGGCCGTCCGGTGGAGGAGGACGGCAGTGACACATGGCGGCATGTGGTTGGAGGAGAGCGGTGGCGGGGTGACGTGGCGGCTTGTGGTTGGCCAGGGTGACGTGGTCGGCGGACATGTCCGGCACGGAGGGACGCGTCCGGCGGCGCGAGGAGGAAGATTGCTAGGGTTTCATCCGCGAATTTCAGGGGGAGAGGCAAATATATAGGTAGGGGGAGCTATGAGTGTCCAAAAGAGGTGCGGTTTTCACCCACACGATCATGATCCAACGACGGAGAGCATGGAGGGGGTTTAGATGGGCTAGTGGACTATATTGGGGAGTGTTGGGATGCAAAGATAGAGGGGCTTTTGCGGTTACCCGGTTAACCATTGGGGCATCAACCGACCTCCAAATGGAACGAAATTTGACAGGCGGCCTACCCGTGATGTACCAAGGCCACTCGAAAAATCTCGACCCATTCCGAGAACATTTGTATCCCGTTCACAAAACAAGATTAGAGGGGTGCAACAGGTGCATCTGGGAGTGTCAGATTGCGAAACGGACAACGCAAAGGATGACCGGATGCATGAGACGAACACGAATGCAAATGAGATGCACATGATGACATGATATGAAATGTATGACATGAACAAAATGCAAAACGAAGACAAAACCCAACCACGAAGGAAATATCATATCACATAGCCGGAAAATGGCAAGAGTTGGAGTTACAAATATGGAAAGTTACATCCAGGGTGTTACACCCGTTGACTAAACTTCTCTCACAAGCAAAACATGATCACTCCTTAATACTCTCTGGGTGCTAATCATATGGTGATGTGAACTAGATTATTGACTCTAGTAAACTCTTTGGGTGTTGGTCACATGGCAATGTGAAGTATGGGTGTTAAATCACATGGTGATGTGAACTAGATTATTGACTCTAGTGCAGGTGGGAGACTGAAGAAAATAAGCCGTAGAGGCAATAATAAAGTTGTTATTTTATATTATATTTCCTTATTCATGATAAAGGTTTAGTATTCATGCTAGAATTGTATTGATTAGAAACTTAAATACATGTGTGAATACATAAACAAATACCGTGTCCCTAGTAAGCCTCTACTAGACTAGCTCATTGATCAAAGATGGTTAAGGTTTCCTAACCATAGACATGTGTTGTCATTTGATAACGGGATCACATCATTAGGAGAATGATGTGATGGACAAGACCTATCCATTAGCTTAGCATAATAATCGTTCAGTTTATTGCTATTGCTTTCTTCATGTCAAATACTTATTCCTCCGATTATGAGATTATGCAACTCCCGGATACTGGAGGAATGCCTTGTGTGCTATCAAACGTCAAAACGTAACTGGGTGATCATAAAGATTCTCTACAGGTATCTCTGAAGGTGTTCGCTGAGTTGGCATAGATCGAGATTAGGATTTGTCACTCCGAGTATCGGAGAGGTATCTCTGGGCCCTCTCGGTAATACACATTATAAGCTTGCAAGCAAATGACTAAGGAGTTAGTCACAAGGTGATTTATTACGGAATGAGTAAAGAGACTTGCTAGTAATGAGATTGAACTAGGTATGAAGATACCAACGATCGAATCTCGGGCAAGTAACATACCGATGGACAAAGGGAATTACGTATTTTGTCATAATGGTTCAACCGATAAAGATCTTTGTAGAATATGTAGGAGCCAATATAGGCATCCACGTTCTGCTATTGGTTATTGACCGAAGAGGTGTCTCGGTCATGTCTACATAGTTCTCGAACCCATAGGGTCCGCACGCTTAACGTTCGTTGATGATATAGTGTTATATGAGTTATATGTTTTGGTGACCGAATGTTGTTTGGAGTCCCGGATGAGATCACGGACATGACGAGGAGTCTCGAAATGGTCGAGAGGTAAAGATTGATATATATAGGACGATGGTATTTGGAGACCAGAAGTGTTTTGGGACATACCAGGAAGGAATCAGGTCATCAGAAGGGGTTTCGGGCACACACCCTCGCAAGTTATGGGCCTTATGGGCCAAAGGAGGGGACAGACCAGCCCACAAGGGGGCTGGTGCGCCCCTCTCTTGTTTGGCTAGCCCTAGGGAAGGAAAAGGGGGAGGGCTAGCCCCTCCTGCCTTTTCCTCTAATGGGAGAAAGGAAAGGGGGGCGCCACCCTCCCCTGCCTTTCCCTGCAGTACTCCAAACAAGGAAAGGGGCGTAGGGACCCCAAGTAGGATTCCTCCTACTTGGGCGCCTCCTTTGGCTGCCCCTCCCGCCCTCCCACCTATATATATGTGGGAGGGGGCGCCTAGCACACAACAGACAATTGCTAGCCATGTGCGGCGCCCCCCTCCACCGTTTACACCCCTGGTCATATTTTTGTAGTGCTTAGACGAAGCCCTGCGGAGATCACTTCACCATCACCATCACCATGCCATCGTGCTGCCAGAAGTCATCTACTACCTCGTCGACTTGCTGGATCAAGGAGGCGGAGGACGTCACCAAGCTGAACGTGTGTAGAACGTGGAGGTGTCGTACGTTTGTTATTTGATCGGTTGGAGCGCGAAGAAGTTCGACTACATCAACCGCGTTGTTAAATGCTTCCACTTACAGTCTACAAGTGTACGTAGACACACTATCCCCCTCATTGCTCTGCATATCCATGGATAGATCATTGCGTGAGCATAGACATTTTTTGTTTTCCATGCAACGTTTTTCCCAACACGTTACACTTAACGATATCCTAAGATCCGGAAAACTTGACCAACAACCACTACAAAAAAATACACTTCCGTGATGATACGTGTTTGTCATAGTAGGTCGCTTTTTTGTCATGCATGTACATCCATGACAAATTTATGATAGAATCAAGATAGTCATACCTGTGCTGTCGTAGAAGTGTTCCATGACATTACCAAAACTATCATCACGGAAGTGTCCACTTCCATGACGATAAATGCGCGTCACAGAAGTGCTTTCGTCAAGGGTGACCGAGACGTGGCATCCACCATAACGGAACGCCGTTAAGCTATCGGTCGAGTTTTGGATCCGATAACCCGTTAATAGCCCCGACCAATGGGGATTTTCCACGTGTAAAATCATCATTGGCTAGAGGAAACACGTGTCGGCTCATCGTCGAGACAGATGTCATCCACTCACTAGATAGAAGGCGCCTATGATACGTCGACACGTGGCACGGCCCAACAAGTTTAAATGGGCCGGCCCAACTAGAGGCCAACAAGATTTTGCGGACCATAATGGGCCGGCCTAGCTAAAGGCCCACGAAATTTTGCAGACCATAATGGGCTGGCCCAGCTAAAGGCCCATAAGATTTTGCGGGCCATAATAGGCCAGCCCAGGTAAAGGCCCACAAGATTTTTTTGTGCCATAATGGGCCGACCCAGGTAAAGGCCCATAAGATTCTTGCGGGTCATAATGGGCCGGCCCAGCTAAAGACCCACGAGATTTCGCCGACATTAATGGGTCGGCCCAGCTGTAGGCCCACAAGATTTTGAGGACCCTAGTAGGCCGGCCCATTAACTAGCTGCCATGTTTTGGGCCAAATGCCGGCCCATATTTGATCCGGTCCATTAATGGCCTGCCACGCTCCGGGCCCAATAGTGGCCCATATGAGATCCGGCCCGTTAAAAGCCTACCATGTTCTGGGCCAAATTATGGCCCAGATCAGGTCCGGCCCTTTAAGAGGCTTTGGGCTCAATTATGGCCCATATCAGATTCAGCCCGTCAACTGGACACTATGCTTTTGGGCCCACTTGCTAAAGGCCCACTTAGTAATTCGCCCTGATATTAGTTTTGGCCTGTTAAGGGCCCGTTTAACATTTCGGCCCTATATTAATTTCGACCTGTTAAAAGCCCGTCATATAGTTGGGCCTAACCACGGCCCGGTTTGCATTTGGCCTGCTCATCGCCGATATCTGATTGGGCCAAACAAGGACCCGGACAATTTTGTCCTGTTAAAAGCACGTGATTTGATTCGCACAATCATGGGCCGGGGTTCATTTCGGGTTGCTGCCGGCCCGTGAGCTGATCGACATGTTTCAGGCCCAACCTACATCGTGGTTGCATGACGGCCCGATTATGTACCGTAATTTTACGGTTTGGCCGGTTTACTGCGAAGACGGGATATATATACAGTAAAATAACTGCAGCATTGTGAATAAGAAAAAACCTATACTATACAATAAAGAAATTATGCCATATTACATCCACTGGGCATCAAAGTTCGCCACTATGATAATAAAGCACAAACAGACAGCAGATTACATACACTGGGCATCAAAGATCGCCACCAGTGCAAATAAACACGCTGACAAAATAATATACAAAACCGACAGCACTTCAATAGAGTTCAAGAAAGGTTAGCCCTGCTGGGGAGCTGCAGCGCAAGCAGCTGAGCAAGATGATGAGACTGCGCTTGTTCAACACTTCTATCTTCCTCACTCTGAAAGATAAACAAGCAGACAGATGACATGTTTTGCACATAAAAGTATCAATGCTGACAATTCATCACATTTCTTACTGACAAATAAAGTGACACAGTTTAAATTTGCATTAACACAATATGGTATTGTTCAGGTCAAGACATGGCAGGAAATGACATTGTGAAGGAGTTGGCAGCTTCACGACACCACTGGATTACAGATCAAGAACTCATAAGTATCAATGGTTAGTGTGTTGTCAATTTATACCATTTCAGATTGGCAAATAAAGAGACGATTTAAATAATAGTAGAATGATATGACATTTTTCATAGTTAAGACATCGCAGAATATGACATTGTGCTGTAGTGGGTAGGTTCACCACACCACTGGATTACAGATGAAGAACAGAAGCATACATGCAGTGCAAAAGAAGATCACTTGCTCTGTATAGTTTAATTTACATGGTATGAAGAAGGAACTTGGTTGTACAACTGAAAACTTAAATTGAGAAAGGACGAACTTTTGTTTATGAACTACATATATTAAACTTTAAACAAGCAATTTGATGCAAACACCAAAAATAAACAGCTGTTGCAGTCATGCCTAACCAAATATATACAACAAAGTTTGAAGGCTTGAGATGGACAAACTTACATTATTGGTGAAGACAGGCTCTATAAAGGCCTTGTCCATGCTGATGGGGGGGCAATTCAAGAAGTTTACCACAGAATCTTCTTCAAAAGCATTGCCTTTATTCTACATTTTGTTAAGAGTAAATATAGATGTGATAATATACGAAAAAATGGAGAATATTTAAGATAATATGAAGAGTGATGCTACATAACCAAGTAGCTATAAATGTAAGTGCAGTGATACAGGCAAAAGGTACAGCCAAGAGCAATGCACGGCTAAACTTCTTCAGTACCAACCTTATGGTAAGAGTAAATATAGATTCGATGTGTAGAAAATGGAGGGCAAAGGAAAATAAGTTGCAGAGTGATGGTACATGAACAACTACCTGTCATTATTAGTACACTAATAAAGGACAGCATGTACTTACAATAACAATGCAGAGCTAAAAAAACATTGGCATTGGATATATTCTACACTAATGTAACCATTCATACAGATCAAATAATTTGGAGCGAACAATTGATAAGCAAGCTATCATGCATACTGCTGTCAAATAATGAACCAGGTATGTATGCAAGTACAGTGATACAGGACAATAGGTACTAACAAGAGCAAAGCAACGGGCATCATATTTGAGATATCCTGTCGTTCTTGTCAAACCGGAATTCTTCTTCGAGCAGATTTCCTGCAAAAAAGATCCATAAGGCACATGCGGAAAAGTAGAAGTTCAAATTGTCATGTGATTTCATAGACAGTACCTCATCCTGGGAACGAGACCAGTGCATAACAAGGTTTTTCCATTCAATGTCTTCTAAATTTAGCACAGGAGACTTCACCAGAAATTCGTTTATAGACTTGCCATCAAAGTGTGATTTCCTCAGGTAACACCGATACTGCTGCAATGCTTCCTTGAAAAGCACAAGCAAGCTTTGCTTGTCATGACTATCCAGATTGAACCTCGCCTAGTTACAACAATGTAATGTAAATCATTGATGTGTTCAATCAGCAGAAAACAGGAAAACAATAGCCATGAATAATAGCACTTACACATAAGATGGACAGGAAGATGTGAAAATGGTGTTTGTCTTCACAATAATCTTCCCATGATGGGAATATATGCACGTAGTCCCTAACAACATTGAAAGCATTGTCTTTTAAACTGGGAATAAATGGAATGAGGTTCCAATCTGCAGGAATTAGCCGTCTCTGCAGTTGGGAGAGGTCTTCGGCCGGTGGACTTGCTGTACTTTTTGCTGGAGTGGGATTTTTCTATGGTACAGCTGGTGCTCTGGCAAATGAAATTGGTATACCTTTTTCTGGAGTGCAGGTCCTGTGTGGTGGGGCTAGTGGTGTGCCAGTGAAGTATGGGTACAGTCTGCTGGAGTCGGTCCTATGTTTTGTGTCACTGGTTGTACAGCCAATATAAGTGGGGAAAATTTTGTTTTGCCACTCTAGATTTTTGTCAATTTTTCTTATGCCACTCTAGATTTTGACATTTCAGTTTTGCCACTCTTAGCTTTTGACAATTATCACAATTGCCATTCCGTGGCAAAACCAAAATAAATTAGAGTGGCAATTGTGATACATTGTCAAAATCTAGAGTAGCAAAAGTGAAATAAAATTAATTTGCTATTGCCACAAAATGGCAATTATGATATTTTTCAAAAGCTAAGAGTGGCAATACTGAAATATCAAAATCTAGAGTGGCATAAGGAAAATTGGCAAAATCTAGCGTGGCAAAAACAAAATTTTCCCATATAAGTGGGGTGATGTCTGATTTCTCCGGCACCACCACGTTTTTCAAGGACTTTGCTGGTGCTCCTTCAGGTTCGGCAATCACCCTCTTCCTTTTTGATGTCTGATGCACAAGAACAACATTTGAGTGGAAAAACATGGTATGATGATAGATGGAATATGTATTGATAATGGATGGACATGGCATCTCGACATATATGATGAGTAAACTAAGCAGATGGCGGTGCAACAAAGTAGAAGAAATGCAAGATACCCGCAATCAATAAAACATTGCCAAATTAGAACAGGCACCTTGATGGGTGAACAGGACAGGCCATCTGCCTTTGACTCCTCGAGGTTAGAATAGTCATTAGGATGATATTCTGAACAAGAATCAACAAGTGGGGAGCGTATGAGTTTCATTGTATCCAGAATGGCACTCAATGCCTTGGTGCCAATTTTGTAAGTCATTGCAGTGTTTAGCTTCAAGAGTGGACTGCTGCTAGTGCGACACAAAGCAGCTACACAGATCATAGTGTAGATATAACGGGAAAACCTTAAGCATCAGAGTAAAATCAGCAAAGTGGAACTTGCTGGAATATATGTGCTAGTATTGTCGGTACGGCTAGAAAGGCTTCGGATACCAGCTCTCTTCAAGTGAAGGTGTGGTACTGTTAATATCAATGTAACTCTCAAAGACGACACAGCTCCCCGCATTTCCTTGCTATTCCTATAGGATTCAAGTGGGCAGGCCACTACAAATCCTATTCCTATGTTTACAAGATCCTATGAATCAAAGAGGCTCAAAGTGTCCATCACAACCGACCGTATAGACCTCTACACTGCAAATGTCCTTGCTCATCTTCAGTACAAGGAACATACTGTACTACTATCATACTCACTCCGTTCCAAAACATAAGTCTTGGTAGATATTTCCACTATGGATCACATACAGATGTATCCAGGTACATTTTAGAGTGTAGATTCACTCATTTTGCTCCATATGTAGTCCATGGTGGAATCTATACAAAGACTTCTATTTAGGAACGGAGAGAGTACATATTAAAGAAGAACGGAAGAGGAACATGGTAAAGAAGAGCAAGCAGATTTTGGATAATAAAATGTTGGTTGCGCAGTGCCCACACAAGATGAACCAGAGTGCATTAAGAATGCAACTCCTAGCTGTCTCTCGACCATTTCAGGCGGTTGGATGAAGATCCTACGTCTCCTAACCCATCTTCTTCCTCGTCTCTGATTCTTCCTATACAGAACACCGCATGGGCTGCCGGCCGGACCACCGGCCCCCACAGCCTGTGTTCCTCCACCACCCCCACCCCCCACCCCACCCCAACCCCCACCTGCGTCGATTTTTCTTTGTTTGGCGGGGCCCCACAACCACCCGAGCCCCTTTGATCGCATCGGCGAACTCCGGCGAGCTCTGAAAAATCGACTGACCCAATTTTGAAATTTAGTCTACTGTGATTTAACTAGTGTGGAATATAAAAGGGGAAAACCATAAGCATTACGAGTATGGTGTTGAGCGTGCCATGGCGGATCTGAAGGTGCAAATCAGACAAAGGCAACTTCGCAACCAAGACAAGAAATCAGAGTAAAGCAGTGGCGGTCTATTTTCTTGCTGCGATAAATAAGTTGATCAGATACGAAAGAGTACCGCCTCTGGTGCGGCGCCGTGTAGGCATCTGCTGAGAATTTGATGGTGATGCGGTAGCGATGGCTGTCGGCAGCGTGGAAGCAGATCTAGAAGGGTAGACGGTGGCGGCAGGGCGCGGTGGACGAGATGGTCGTTGGAGCGGCGCCGGCAAGGTGGACGACGGCGGGGATGAAGCGAGAGGACGGGATGCAAGGATCCCAGTCCGAAGCCGTGGATGAGAGAGGTCGATCTCTTGTAATGGACGGCGGCGTTGGGGTATCAGCTCCGACATGGTGGAGGAGGACGGCGGTGGATGGGGTGGCGGACGGCAGCGGACGGAGGAGGGTGGGGTGGAGAGGGTGTTTTGGCGCCCACGGAGTACGAATGGGCAAAAGGGAGGTAGAGAGGAAGGGGGGAACCATGTATTCAGGGCGCGCTTGTCTCAAATGCGAGGAAATTTACAAACTTAGTCCCCATTTCAAATTTCTACTACATCACAGCAACACTAGTCGGTCGGGGATAGGACGGTAATCTCGCATACACCGAATATTTGCCGATGAGAGTTTGTTTTTGGCGCCCACCGTGTACGAATATGAATCGGGGAGGGAGTCGATTTCAGCCGAGGACACACTATGTTTTGGCGCCCACCGTGTATGAATCCGGGTGAGAGGCGGTTACGTCATGTTTGGGTGAAATTACAAACCTACCCCTATCGAAACCTATAGAAATCCAGCATATAGGCTTTGCGTGGCAGGGATAGGCAGCAGTGATTTCCATCTCGCGGATTTTGGTTCCGGGCGGTTACTGCGACTTTCCCCGCTTCGTTCAAATTTTGCAGAGTGCATGTTTACCGTGCCAACTCAATTCGAATCCCGTTTGTATTCTATTTTTTCGGGCGGGATCCATTTTCAATTGGAATTACATTCTATATACATCATTTTTATATATACTTTCAAAAGCACAACACCATTTATACATAAATATGGTTTAAAAATGGCATGATCTCAGATTCATAAGGTTGTATCCATCAATTTGGATTTTCAAATATTTGAAACCACTTTATGTTCAAATCCAATGTATGCATTCCTTGCTAACTGTCTCCAATTAATGTGTGTTTCATGCGGGGTTTTTTTACTTCTCAAACATGTATAATGTGTTTCACACACGCAACATATAGTGTAATCCCGTTTAGACATTAATTGCATATAAACCATGCATTGTTTGTAATTGAAGAATCTATGGATCACCAATATTGATAAACTCTATAACATTACACGTGTGCCCAAATTCAAATGAATATGCATGTTTGATACACCAATTTGCATTATGATATTATCGATGCCGTGATCTCCAGTTTAAATATTTGAATCCCCTTTAATCCAGATATCCGTCTCATATAGCTATCACTCATGCTTATATAGGACTATCTCTCAGGTATCTCTCGTGCTACCTGTATGTCGACAATGATCTTTTATCTTTGTAACACACTGACGGTACTCTCTCGCTCGACCTTCATCACTCTATCTCTCTCTAAGTATATCTCGCTCCCTGCTATGTGTATCTAACTATGATTCTCCATGTGGAATCTCTTTCTCTCACACAAACACAAAACTTTGTCTCCCGGGGTCTCATTTCTCTCTACTATTCCCATGTGTGCCACTCGCACACCCCTCATACAGAGATGTCTTTCGCTCCTTAGATATGAGAACCTACGACTCTTCCTCATCAATATCTCTTTCTCACACACAAACACAAACTCTGTCTCCCAGGGTCTCATATTTCTCCATTGTTCTCTTGTATGTCGCTCACACACACCCTCTCTCCCTAGAGATATCTTGCGTTCCCTCGTATGTCTCTCTAGCTATCACTCTCGTTGTGAAATATCTTTCTCTCTCGCAGACACAAAACTCTGTCTCTCTGGATCTCATTTCTCTCTGATATTTGTTTGTATGTGACTCACACGCACCCTCTCTCTATCTCTCTCACACCCACACACATAACCCAGCCTTCTGATCCACTCAACTCCTATCTCTAACGCACACTAGCTAGCATCTTTATCTTTCTATTTATCTGTTTCTCCATCAACCTTCTTTCTCGCCCTCACTCTTGATTCCTATCACGCACACTACATATGTTTCTCTCTACATGTAGTCAAGTGCCCTCTCACACACATATATAACTTCACCCTTTGAACCACCCGACGGTCATCTCCAACACCCAAACTAGCGGATGTACCTCTAGCTAGCATCTCCATCTCTGTATCTATCTGTAGTTTCTCCGTCAACATTTCTTTCTCGCACGGAGTCTTGCTTCCTATCACCCACACTATATATGTCTCTCCATACATATGCAATTATAGGTTGGTCTCTTTTGCACAATCGTTGCGCCTCACTCCCTCTACTTGCCATAGATGCATGCTCTAGCCCACGCCACTATCTCTTAAAGACAAAAACACATGCTCAATTGTCGGGACTTCTTCCGTGCATTCTCACATGCATGCATATTGTCATACTGATCCGTCTCTCCCATGTCATTGATCTTATGACTTATGCCTTCTTTCTTTTATCTCGATCATGCACGCGCACACACACACACACATCCCACGTATACATGTATACCTCTCACACATGCACGTTCAAGGTATCTATGTCTCCATACGTAGTTAATTACCCTCAATCCTAATGCCACATCGAATCGTTCTCCTCTTTTGTGCACATAACTTCCGCCTAGATGGGTAAAACACACACTCACACTTAACAATCTCCTTCTACCTACCCCCCCCCTCGCGCGCCTCTCACTCTTTCCCTATATCCCTGAAACCAATAAGACCATCCCATAGTTTAATTCCCGCCTACATGCACCATCGATATATAGTAGTCTTCCTCGGTGTCTCTCAAACAGACACGTTCTCTCAAAGTCGACTCCTCTCATGCATATAGGTCCTAATGCGTTTTTTGAGGCTAACTTTGACCAAACGTTAGAGCAATAATATATGACATGCAACTTAGACAAAGCATACCTTCAATTTTGTATGTCAAAGGAGCTTCCAATAATATAATTTGCATAGTATACATCTCATGTGCTATTAATCTTGTCAATAGTCAAAGGTTGTCTTGAAAAACACATTAGGCCCTATATAGATGGAAGGAGGGAGTAGGTCCCATGCAAAAAATGAGAATAAAATTCAAACATCTGGGTATCGTGGCTCGGTCGATAACATTGAGAAACTTGGTTTTAAAATCATGAAACTTGGCATGGTGTCATGTCATGGTAGTACCATGCTGTGGTAAAAAAATTGGCCGAATAGGAACAAATTTTGGCATAAGCTTCTTGCAAATCGGAGATTCTCTCAAGAAGGCTCGTGGTTCTGGGAGGGAACATGTCACCTTTGTGTGCATAATTCAAATTTGAAATACAAGCACATGTTCCAGTGCACCAAAGTTGGTTGAAAAATCACATGTGTGTCCTCGGGTAAATTTCTAGGTTCCATGCAAGAAATGGGAATGAAATTCAAAATTCTGGGCGTCATGGCTGGGTTGGAAACATTGAGAAACTTAGTTTTTTAACTCATGTAAATCCAAAACATGCATGAAAATAATGAAACTTGGCTTGGTGCCATGACATGGCACCAACATGCTGTGGTAAATTTGCAGTCCGATTTGCGAAGGCGCACACATTAACAATCAACAAAGTCATTTTGGAAGAAGTGTTATCACGTTACAATCGAAAACACAAGTATTATTGAAACCATGGGCGTTCTACTTACTAGTACCATTTACGTGCCGCCACGCGTCCCCTTTTTTATTAGCTAGGAGGCGACATGCAGGGTAGCTATTTGAGTACGAGAGGCGTGCGATCAGACCCCTACGCGTGCTTATCGGGAGGAGAGCCCTTTGACCTCCATCTGCCGCCCACCTCTCTCCCAAGGTCTCCATTAATGGCGCCCGAGCCTCTGTTTAATGGCGTGGCTATGTATCACTCGACTGAGATTTAAGAGAGAAAAAAGAAAATCTGAAAGCACGGATCTTGATGTAAGATCCGACGGACTTATATAGCATCTACTGCGACTTATAGCAAGACTGATGAATATATAAGGACGATTAATTTTTTTTATCAAAGAAGGGCTTGCCCCTTCCGATTTTCATTACTGAAAACCACCATAATTCACAAGAAGTTCAGCACAACTCCAACCTAACACGAAGGACTAAAAGCTACCAGATTGAAATCGCAACATCCCAAGAGGCCAACAAAGACCAAACATCCATGCTAGAACCCAACATTTCACAACCGACGACACAATCCACATCCTAAACCGATTATTACATCAAAAGAAACTAGGAAAGTAGTCTCCGCGGCGAGCGGCAATGAGCTCTTTCGTGTCCTCAAGACGCTTCTTGAGAACATCCACGGATTCCTCCACCAGCCTTTGGCGCTCGTTGCGGAGCATGTCATTCTCGTCCATAAGTTTCTTCAACAAGGCACTAGTATCCTCCTGTAGGTCTGCACTTCGGACGATCTTCTCCCTCAACAGGTCGCGCTCAGCCCGAAGCCTCTCATTGCCCTCCCTTAGTTGCCGGATGACGCCGGTAACCTGTTCAAACGAGGCTATCATGTCGTCCTGCAACCTCGCCGAGCGGGAGATCTGATTCGTCTGGCTATGGACGATCGCATGCATGCGCCTGTAACAGTCGTCGTGTGCCCGCGAGAAATTTTCCCAGGCCGCCGCGGCACGGCGGGACATCTCTACTGCATTCGTGGCACGACGGGACGTCTCTGCTGCTACCATGGTGCAGCCAGACCAGTCTGCTGCATCGACGGCGCGGCGGGACCTCCGTGCTGCTTTAGCGACACGGCGGGACCTCTGTGCTACTACTTCCGTGCGGCGGGACATGTCGGCTGCTCTCGCAGCGAGACAGGACATCTCTCGTGCTTCCGCTTCCATGCTCGCCTCTCCCTAGTGGCAGTCTCTCGACCCAGAACTCACGCTGGCCATGGCAGACGCAAGGGAAGGATGCTAAATGACTTGTTTGTTTTTGTGGATGAGGAGTTGAGGAGGAATGTGCAATCATCTTGGCATACTAGTATTTATAACCGAGTACTAATACACTCCTAAGTGGGAAACCGTTTAGGTTGTGATCGGTGTGAACAGGTTTGCAATTCAATATAGCGTGGAGTAATTTGGAATGTGACAAGACGCAAGCTCAAAATTTATTGACGGTTCTAGTTTAGAAGTGCGGCACTATTCCTGGATGGAGTACTTCTTTTTCTACTCCCTCCTTTCCGGTTTTATAGGCCTTATCTCAAAATTTTAGTTTTTCCATTTTATAAGGCTCAATTTGGTTGTCCCCAACACATGTTCAGATTCCAAGGTGCATTAAATCATTTTCCATTAAATCATTGCAAGTATTAAGAGAAAATTGACCAATGCATGTACTTTATGCATGCATGCATTGCAATTAATGCATTAAACCTATATCTCGGGAGTTCTCGCACGCACCATCGTGCCACCCACAAAAACTTGTACTCTGAGTTTAGTAGTATGTTATATAGGAAGAGAATAGGTGCACGCACGCACTCGTCCTCTCACACACGCGTCTATTTTTTCTCGAAAAGGAGGATGATAACCCCCGGCCTCTGCATCTAGGAGTCACACACGCAAATTATTGAAATATATCGAGTGCAGTGCTTTGATGTGTCGCGTCAACTCGTACATCAATGAGAAGTTTGATTATCCTCTCCCTCGCGGACTTAACTGCACATGCCTTTGGCTATATGATAGGTTGGCCACACACCTGTAGGGCCCACCTGTCATACACGCAAAGGCAGGAGCGTCCCTTCCTCACCCATGAGCGTGGTGGCTGGCAAGACTAGGAGAAGCTTTCGCTACACGCTCTCCCTCCCGCACGCGGTGGACATGCAGCAGTTCAATCGGTGTCAGATGGCCAGAAGCGTACTGTAGTACTCCTCCAGTGTAGTAGTATTCCATCATTGTTCGACTTCCCGAAGAGGCGAAGAGCCAAGCGCAGCCCGGACACTTGTGTGGCAGTTTCATGTGTATAGTAGTCTAGGATGGCGTGTACCGTGCCTGTAAGCTTAAAATCGTTGGGGTCGGCTCCATGCTATGTGGCTGTCTTGAAGTTTTATTAAAAAAATTAAAATAGTCTTCTGGCCCTACCCAAAAACTGCCGTGCGTACTGCCCGGGAAAAGCCTTGCCCTCAACTTTTAACTATGCGAAAACAGTTCGAGCTTGTTCGTTCTATATAAATACAGTCCTTACTGTATGTTTATTCACCCGTGGGGTTGTTCAATGAATGCAAGGGCGGCGAGCACAAGTGAACAATACTGTAGTACTACTAGTAGTAAGTAGGAGTCATACAGTAGTCACCTTAAATAGAGAGTTTCTTTTCTTTAATGCCATGTACACAAATTGAAACGCTTGTTGTGGAGAGAAAAAAGATAATCACTCCACTATATATGGACGCAGGGGCCTGAGCGCTTGCTTTACTACGGTTGCTCTCTTCATTCTCTCATCCTCTCCAGATATAAACAAGACAGCGGTAGCGAAATTTTCTCTCTGCTCACCGCTGGTCACAGATCCAGTCGGATCCCTTCGGTCGGTGTGTGTAGAGGACTAAAAGGTGCATCGTTCACGCAGTCATCACCGCCGAGGGAGGAAACCCACAACTGCCGGAGGGGCTCGATCCTCTGCCCGTGTCGTTCTCTCCGACACATGGCCGGCTCGGGAGGTCCTCCGACCCTTCTTCCTCCCTGTCGTATTGTCCGCAGATCCGACCTGCCGCCACCGACATCCCGGCGACCCTCAGGTATAAGTTCTTTGAAAGCGGCCTTGCTCTACTGCCCCAGCTCCCCACGTGTCTGCATGTGCATCTTTTTCTACTACCATCAGCTCTTCCAAAGCCACCTAAATTTTTAGTATTATTAGAGGTAAAGCTACTTCATGCATTCAAATCTAGGGCTTTGTTCAAACAACGAAGAAAGGGGGGAAAGTTGTAGCATAAATCTAGGACTTGATTCAAAGAGGAAATAATATGGTGAGAGTAGTAGAGACCGGATACCCAACCGATCTCTTGGTTGAAAAGGGAAATAATGGGAAAACGCAGTACAAAGTGGATAAGGAACAGATCTATTATTGGTTGAAAAAATGATAGAAAGTGGCGGCTGGTGGACAAGTCAACAGAGTATGTCCAGGATTAGATTTGCTGCCATCACATAGTAAAAGGTCTCAAGGATTAGATTTGCTGCCCTCACATAGTAAAAGGTCTCAGGATTAGATTTGCTACCCTCACATAGTAAAAGGTCTCCAGGATTAGATTTGCTGCCCTCACATAGTAAAAGGTCTCCAGGATTAGATTTGCTGCCCTCACATAGTACAATGGCACTCCTGCTGTTTTCCCCAGTATGATAAGTCAGTTGCTCCTTTACGCTGCTGAGTGTCCTGGTTTCCTATCCCCACGGTCCCATGCCCTTAAACCAACTCTTTAGCTGCTGTTGATTTACTATGTCTGGTAAACAAGCAATGCCACCATTAAAGTAATCCCATATTTGAGGAATCTCATTGTTGATCGTAATGCTTCTGGTAACATGAAGCATCGCCGACGTTTTAAAATTTCTATTGTCCTTGCGTGATTGCCATGAACATAATTAAGATGCTTCTTTTCATTTTGTATATGTTTCGTATATTCTTATTGACCAGCAACTGTTTACTTTCTATCTTTTTGTGTAGATAGGGATATCCATTTCAACTTGTTGCTATTGTGACCTTTTGGTGAACTGCAGAAAACACTTTTTTTGGAATGAGTGTCTTGTGCAGTTCAACTAAAATGTCACGTGGGCAACATCTCTCAATTTTGGTGGAACTGCACAAAATGGTGATTGGAGTTTCCAAAATCTCCATCAAGTTCTGCTGGTAATCTCGTGCAACATTTTATTAGCCTTTGCAAGATGGAGCCGTCACTGTCACCACAATGGCACTTTATTTTAGTGGAACTGCACAAAAGGATAAGAAAATTATAGTTGCACCTTACATGAGCCGGACAGCCAACCTTAATGTTCCTCAATTTTAGTGCAACTACTAAAGAAGAACCTGCCAGCTCACAAGAGCAAGTACTTCTTGCTAGCTGAATGATGCAATCTTTGCTTCATTTCAGGTGAACTACATAAAAAGGCGCATGAATTGAATCATGGAACTCCAGACAGACCTCATCCAAGTAGAGCTGGAGGTTGAGTTCAAGGAGGCCACTATTAAAGCGAAATCATGCTCTCCTATCTCCTTGTTTGTGTTGTGCAAACATGCTATGCAAACAGAAATACTCAACTACAGATGTTGTGACGGTCAAGAGCATTCGCCAAGTTCTTCGATTGTATGACATGGCTAGCCAAGATGGATTTAATCCCGATATTCACTTTATCAAAAGGCTCTAATGGGTTGGTTTTGAATCTTGCAAGCTGGGAATCAGTGAGATGTGTAGGCATCTTTGTTGTACTTATTATTTGGATCTTATTTGTTGGTTCTGAATCTTGCAAGCTGGGAATCAATGAGATGTGTAGGCATCTTTGTTGTACTTATTATTTGGATCTTATTTGTTGGTTCTGAATCTTGCAAGCTGGGAAACATGCAGAGGACAACAACCATAACAAACAGTTCAAACTTGGTAGTATTATCTTTTGTGAAAGTGCGACAAATGTGATGATCATGTGCGTCCTGAGAATAATAATTCTAATTGTTGTGCATGTTGATACCGTGGCACTGATAGAACGAGCGAATGCATTGCTTGTTTTAAGTACAAATTTCTATTAAAGCTAATTAAATTTAAGTAAAGTGACCACTAACTCCTGTTATTACAGTACCAATACAGACCCGCTTGTGAACCGACGTGTGGCCGAGGGTGCATCTTCTGTCGGGCGTGCAGCGGACGAGGGAGGGGTAGTAACTGTTGTCGCCTGTACACACTCAACTTACTGTTGAATCCAGTTCCCCAAGAGCTAAAAACAAGCTGTTGCCGCCGCCTACACACTCGTTCACTCGAAGAGACTCCAATGGCGATCCGAGGGGTGAGCCTGCTGGATATGGACTTTAGCAAGGAGTTCCCCTTTGAGTTCGCCGTTCAGTCCTATGGCTGCACCAAGTTCAATGTGATGTACACCAATGATACGGACTCAGTGAAGCTCTGCCTCGCCTTAGTCCTATGGCTGCACCAGGTTCTGGAGCATTCGCCCGTTTCATCGGCAGCGCCGACTGCACCTTCGCTATGGTGGAGAGAAGGAAGAACACGACGATTCGGCCATCTGGTGCAACAAGTTTGTCGACATCCAGAAGCAATACAAGATCATCAGCAACGGGCAGGAGAAGGACTCCATGGTTGACCTCGCTGAGACCATCATCGACCCCTGATACGCCAACATGAAAGAAGACGACCTAAACATGTGGGAGGTACCTCTGAATCTAGCCTACACAACCTACGCGGCCAAGGGCGCATACACATGCTACAACATGTACATGCAGATCTTGGACATGAGGGCGTGTCTGCTTCCCGTAACCGACGAGTACACAGACAGCCGCAGCGTCATGATCAAGCGTGCCAGGAAGGTCTAGATGTTGTACTTTATCTGTTTATAAGCACCTTTATCATGTGAGTGTTTCATGCATTAGCCTATGTGTCGTAATTATCTGTTTTGTCCGAAATATTTCTTTTAAGAACCCATTAACCTGATTGCTTTTTAGTGGCAGTTTGCTTATGTATGCAAACTAGTTCACTTGTCCGTAAAAAAACTAGTTCACTCGGCTGTCGTGCTTTGAATCTCCTTCCTCCCAACATATTCCCCTCCTCAGGTGGACCCAGCAGGTCTCTGAATTTTCTCCCACTTTCTTTTTCGATGTAAACTTAGTTTTCTCCCAGTACTTTCCCCTAGAACCAACTCAACTGTCCCATGTCTAGCCTAAAAAATAATAATACCCCACGTACTATTAACTCATCAAATTAAAATGATATTTTATTTCGTAAGTTGAAAGTTCTTACAAAATAATAATAATAATTGTTTATATATAACTTGGCAAGTTAACTCCTAGTGATTGCGTACATAAGCTTGCAAAGATTTTACTGACGTGCAATCATGTGTTTATGTTTTTATAACATTTCTCCGTCTAGCCCAACATGATATTTTCACCCAGCCCAGCAAGTTTGTGGCTTTCGAGAAAAATGCAAATGGGATTTAAATGGGCTGCATAGATTCTACATCATTGTTTCACCCAGCCCACCAAATGGACTAAAAACAAATGGACTGACAGCTGGGTCCACGGCCACAACCTAGTTTTTTTGTGATTTGCCAAGTAAGTCGCTTTGTCAGGCCTGTTGGGCTGCAAATCTTTCAAGACGAGGAGAGCTTTCATTCGGCTGGCCGAGAAAATGGCCCATCAATAAGGAGAAATGGGCTGTAAATTTTTAAAACACATCATACCGGCAATTAGTTTCAAATATATTTTTTTCATTTCGAGATTTTAAATTACATTAATTTTTATGCGTGGAGAATTTGTTGGATTTTATATTGATATACATTTATTTTTAAAATCAGTTTGAATGTGAGTCGAAATTTTGGGATTAAAAACAGTTCGGACCGCACCGAAATATGCAAAATTTCGTATAATTTTTTAACCGTGGCCACAATATGGGCTATAATGCTAACAAAAAGAATATGGGCTCCAAAAAAACCCTTAAGAATTAGCAAAATGGGTTGTATGCTGTTTTCCACAGATTTGAGGCTTTCCTAAAAAAAGGTTGATGCACAAGCAGTGACTGTTGGATGGCCATCCAACGGCCGTCGTGCTTCTTCAATCTCTAATCTTCCTGCTCCAGCCGCTCAAACAGGCGCCGGCGGGACTGCCTGCTCCCTCCTCCCCGCGGTCGGCTTTGCTGCCGTGCAGGCCTCATCGCCCCACCGTACTCCCATCGCTGGCCTAGCCATCCCTCTACTCACCCACACCTATTGTTATTCTCCGGCGACGGCAGACGAACCAGTAAACCCTCGTACAGTCGTACTCCCCTCCGCGTGGGAAACAACTGCCGAGTCTTCCCTACCTCCATGTCGTTCCCTTCCTAGGCCTCGCCGTCGTCCACCGCCCTGGTGCTCTCGACACGGCCTGGTCAACATGGTCAACGACCGACATGCATCTGAAGTGGACTTTACGTGGAGAGGCCGACGGCTGGGTCCACGGCCACATGCAAGGAAATGCCTCCTTATTACGCGCAAAATAATGATTCCTCCACCTGACATCAGGGACCCACCGAAAGGCCTCTATATTTCGCGAAAAATACGTTACCGCCGCTGACAGCTCGGACCTACCAGCTATATCTTGGCACGCAAGGAAGTGCCTCCTTATTACGCACACAAAAAATGAATACTCCCCCTGTTAGCTGGGACCCAGTATAGTGGCAGGATGACTTGTGGGCCTACTAAGTTGACGGGGACGGAGGGCTTTGTCAACTTAGTCAATATGCACGATTCTAGCTCCAGTGACCGTACGATGTCCATCCAACAGCCGTAGTGCTTCTTCAACCTCTGGTCTTCTTGCTCCAGCCGCCCAAACCAGCGCCGGTCGTGCCTCGTGCTCCTGCTTCCCGTGGCCGGCTGCGATGCAGCGGAGGCCTCACCGCCCCCTACTACTCCCACCGCTGGCCAGGCCATCCCTCTACTCACCCACACCCCCTGTTATTCTATGGCGACGGCAGCCTCACACCGCAGCGAACCAGTGAACCCTCGTACTCCTCTACGCGTGGGCATCCACTGTCGTCTCCGGCTCCTTGTCGTCCCCTTCCTAGGCCTCGCCATCGTCAACCGCCCTGGTGCTCTCGGCGCGGCGTGGTCAACGTGGTCAAGGAACGGCTTCCATCGGACGTGGACTGTACGTGGAGAGGCTGACAGCTGGGTCCACGGCCGCAGCAAGGAAGGGCCTCCTTATTACGTGCAAAATAATTATTCCTCCACTTGACAGCGGGACCCACCAGACGGGCCACCGTATTTCGTGAAAAAACAATTCCCCCTAACTGCTAGGACCCACCAGCTACATCTTCGCACGCAAGGAAGTGCGTCCGGGCAAAAAAATACAAAATGATTCACCCCCTGACTGCTGGGACCGACCAGCTACATCTTCGCAGGCAAGGAAGTGCCTGACAGTCAGGACCCACCTGGTCGAAGCATACGTAGCATTGTCATTCTGGTCGCGAACGTGTACGTACATACTGGTCGATGTAGAGGCGTGCACGTGTCATAGTAGAGGCGCGCACGTGTCGTAGTAGAGGCGCGCACGTAGCATTTACACGTACGTACAGTGGCCAGGGTGCAAGAAAGAAAATACAGCCACGTATGTGTACATACGGGCGGGGTCTCGAACGCCTACTCGCGCATACGTACGGCGACGGCTCATGTACATGGCTGGGTGGGAACGGAGAAACAGCCTCGTCGTCGTGTTCATGGGGAGGCAACGGAATGCATCGTGTTCATGGGGAGGCAACGGAATGTGTCATGTTCATCGGGAGGGCTTGGACGGAACAGGCGATGGAAACGAGGCATGGCGTACCGCAGAACGGAGGAAACGGCCTTGTGTTCGACCGGCCATGTTCGAAATGGGATCCTGTTCATCGGGAGGGGTCTGGCGTACCGCAAAACGGAGGAAACGGACCTCCTACGGTCGAAACGGGGGTCCTGTTGATCGGGAGGGGTGTGGCGTACCGCAAAACGGAGGAAACGGACTTGTGTTGGAGCACTAGGTCGAAACGGGGGTCCTGTTCATTGGGAGGGGTGTGGCGTACCACAAAACAGGACTCCACGGGACACTGTTCATCTCCACCGTCGACCTCCTCCAGCCTCCACGGGCTCCTGTTCATCCAGCCTCCATGGGCTCCTGTTCATCCAGCCTCCACCGCGCGCTACTCCACCGGCTACTGTTCAACCACCCCTCCACCATCTACTATTCATCCAGCCCTCCACACCACGGGGTCCTGTTCAACCACCCCTCCACGAGCACCCCTCCACCGTCTACTGTTCATCCAGCCCTCCACACCACGGGGTCC
>NC_041384.1:256618110-256628816 GCF_002162155.2 Triticum dicoccoides
TAGCAGCAGTAGCGAAGGAATCGCTCAATCGGGCTCAGTTAACAGCCATCGATCGATCGCTCGGGTTCAGTAATGCGTAGCCTGCAGTGCAATTGCTCGGGTTCAGTTAGAGCCCAACGCCTTGCTTGGGTTCAGTTAGAGCCAACGCCTCGCACACACGCATGTACGTGTACGAGAGAAACGCGCATCGCTCGGGCCCCGACCTCCCACCGTAACCGGGAACTCCCCGAAATTTTCCTCCCCCTCGCTTCTACCATGATTTTTTCCGTCATGGACGGCCCAAAGAATGTCATGCAGCTGCGTCTCCGGCCCGCCCAGGACGAAAAGCCCATTTTCTGTCATGATTTTTTGTCATAGAAGTAGGAGCCCACCACATCTATGATGATACCGGGTTTTGTCACAATTATCGTCATAAAAGTGTCATATGTATGACAGAAAAAAATTTCGTTCGGCCTAAAATGTCACGGATGTGTCTTTTTTTTGTAGTGAACACTTGAGCTAGTCTTACAGGAGAGACTAGGAATCATATTTTACCGTTTATCATTCCATACGTGCATATGAGTTTTCCACTGAATCGCATATTCCAAGATCATAGCGGTTATAGCATAGAATATAAACTCATAATTATAAACATTGAAATATAATAATATAATATTATTGCCTCTAGGGCATATTTCCAACATGTCATGCTGAAGATGACTTTGGAACAGAACAATGCAGTTTCACAGTCATGTGACCAGCTGGCATTCATGTCAGCCAAGAGTTCCACCCGGTTTCACTCAAAGTCGGGTGGGCATTGTTGCTTCATCACAGACCTGGTAGTATGCTGAGGGAAGAACGGACATTTCGATGTGTCACTGGTGACGGTACATAATCCAATTTGTAGGTTGGGTTGCTAACGTGGCTAGAAGTCTCAGATCAGAGGTCACACAAGGGTTTTACCCAGGTTCGGGCCTCCAATGAGGAGTAATACCATACGTCATGCTTATTGGTGTTATTCATTGTGGGTATACCTCGCGCGAGGGTTTACAATGGAGAGTTTGAGATGCTACCAAGAGTTATGTCTATGGGAGTAAATGGGAATGAGAGCCCCGTTGCCTCCACCTTATATGCATGGTTGGGGCAAGGTTTTTATAGTAGAGAGATCAGATCTAGACTGTCGCTAGGATGGCTTTGGCACCAACTTAATCTATTGATGTCTATGTGGTCCTTCGAGCACCTGGCTGCCTCCAGGGATGTGGTGGGGCCTCTATGATCCTTGGCAGGCCTGTTGCTATGCTTCCCATGGAGAAGCCACCTTTGGTGTATTACACCGTCAGTTGGGTTGATCCTTCCCCATGGTATGAGGATTCGCCACGTCGACGAGTTGATTCTCCCAGGCCACATGATTATCTGCCTCATCGCTAAGATTCCTCTCCTCAGCGTGGGTGGATTCTTCATGGCATTGGGATTATTCTCCCATGCGGCGTGGTGATGGACCACGTCAAGGGGATCAGTCTCGCCAAAGACACGAGAACTCATTGCAGAGATTACTCTCCTCAACGCGGGTGGATTCTTCATGACATAGGGATTATTCTCCAAGGTGGCATGGTGATAGACCACATCGAGGGATCGATCTCCTTAGAGACATGAGAACTCACCTTGTGGATGAGACTATCATCCTCAAGATGCGCATGGATATTTGTCACAAACCTGAGTGGACAGAGTGCGGAGGCGCCATGAGGCAAAAAGAGATATATCGCCTAGTTTGAGTTCTTCTGGACCAATGCGCGTTAGTCAAGAAATATGTACTCCTCCATTCCTAAAGCAGTCCCAGATGGTCTAGGGGTGGAAAAGTAAGATGGAAACTCCAAGCCAAAGACCTGCTTGATGATTACTTCATTGACATACAAATTGGCGAGGAGATGAATATGTTTTTATGCGAAATTTGTCTTTGATGCTAGAGCGCCCGAGTAGATCCTCGTTTAACGTCATACTGGCTTATAGCATCTATAGTTGGATGAACCTTGAGAGGGTCTTCATAAAAAAATTGAGGTCACATACAAGCGTCTAGGCAGCTTGCAATATTTGCTTTTATGCGTCTAGAAAAATGGTGAGAGCAGTCGGTAATACATCCAGAGATGGACTACTCTTCACGACTCTGTTGAAAATGTATCCGAGCACCAATGCATGCCTTAAAGCAAGACATAAGATACGAGCATCTATGTCTTAAGCTTGATCATTCTAAAGTCCAGTCAATGAACCGACTAATTGAGATTGCCAATCAGTACACGAATGGTGAGGAAGGAGATCGGATCAACAAGGGAAAGGAGAGGGTTGAGCCTTCAAATCACAAAATCGGTCTAGTTAGAACAAGAAAAATAATGATAACGACCAAAAATTCAAGCGGAAGGCAGATAAAAATGATGGACTTAGTGGTGCAGAGGCAATTGCTGATCAGAGCAAGAAGATCAACTAGAAGAAAGAGTGGGTTCCTCGTATAAAGGCGGCCGCATATGACATTATGGACAAATCGTGTGTTACTCATAGCATCGAGGAGCATGGCTGAGCGAAACACACCACTTGACAATGTTGGATTTTGAAGTGGATCCAGTCGGACAAGTCTACACCTTCTAGTGACAATGACAAGGAAGACGGCGGGGATGAAGGAGATGTTGGATTCCCGAGTGAAAAGGGATTCCTACCCATTTTGCAACTCATGAGTCCAGGCACATCCGGAAGCTTTGCAGTTGGCATGTAAATCTGTTGCACCCTCGTCCCCAAAGTTCTTTAACTGATTGGAAATGTCTATTACTTTCGACCTGTCGGATCACCCACCACACAATCCATTTCTAGACTATACATCTTATACATCTTATTACAATGGTTATATATCTTATTACAATGGCTATATCTCTATGTTGCGAATTGCTATATTCATATATGTGTTGAATTGTTGTTATTGTGCTAAGAGTTAAATAAATATTGTGTTGCAATTGCTATGTGATCATGTCATTGAGATAATGATTTTAAATAGAAACATGTTGCAATTGCTATGTCATAATGTCATTATGCTAATAGTTACAAAAATACTAATGTCTCCTTGCCATGTCATTGTGCTATGTGTTCAAATGTCTTTGTGTTAGTAGTTGCACAAAGAATAATGTCAAATTGCTATGACATTGTGTTGTATGTTCAAATGCCATCGTGCTATATGTTCAAATCTCATCTGAAGTGGACTCACTTTCCAACATATGTAGTTATTTTTGTTGCACTCCACAAAAAGATCAAATTGTTGGTTTTGTCCAATGAGGGGCATCAATGAAACCAACATGATCAACTCTATTTTGTCCCACCACCCGCTTTTTAGAGAAACCCCCAGGGCGAGGGTGCTATATTTGGTTTCCGCGCATGCTGGTGGGTGATATGCTAGGCTACTTCATAAAGTAATTGGTGTTGTCTTCTGTTTGTGCTTAGATGAGCATACTTTGTTTTTTCTTCCAAATACGGATACATGATTCACGTCATCGCCATTGTGATCTTTATGTGTACTACTAGATAGAACACTCCTTTTAGATGAGTGTTGTGTACAGTGAGACAGAAATGTCATGACGATGATGTTTCCCGATTTCAGCCGCACTACACAAAAGGATCGAGTCTTCACGTCATTAGCTGGTACAATCGCTCCAACTATTGATCCAAACTTGCTCTTTGGTGGTTGTGAAGCTGGGGTTGCACTACTAGCAGTAATTCTGTTGGAATGCTAGCAGTACATGCTTCTGCTACCATTCCAAAATCTACATCACTGATTGGTCAGTATACAATGGGCGGTCAGTGACAGGTCTCTTGCTCGAGCCCTTTTGCTAAGTGGTACAGACAGTCCGTCAGGTCAGTGATGAGCCTCATCGCAAATGAGTCTTTTGAACCGGTCCATGACGAAAGTATCATCACGAACCCCGAGGCAATGACGGGCCACTCGGACATCACTGATGGCACTATTTGGCTGGCTGGTGTTGTTCGGATCTATAGTAGTGTATTCAGCAACAACTTCTTCGAGCTCGATAATGAATGAAGAGCCAGGCAAATAAAAAGCATGGTGAGCGTTCCTTCCAAGTGGAGGAAGATGTTTATTTAAAGTTACGACCATATGTTCAAACTTACATTGCACGACGCTCAGACCAGAAGTTGAGTTGCAAATTCTTTTGTCCTTGATAAATCATTCAAAAAATGGGTATTGTTGCCTACAAATTGCTGTACCACAAGGCGGTCTTATTCATCCCGTGGTCCATGTCTCCCTCTTGAAAAAAACTATTCTTGCTCAAGCTACTCTTGAGGTGGATCTTCCCCGTTGCTTGTATATCAATGGAGGCGGATCTTTTGCCTCTTCACATTTTGGATACCAAGCAAATTCAAACTAATGCATCTTCTACTTCTCTTGTGCAAGTGCAATGATTTTCATTGTCTGCTTCTTTGCATAGCATGGAGAACAAGGGGCACTTTATTGCAAGATCATCCCAATGTGTTTGCTTGGGGTCAAGCAGGTTTTAAAGGAGGATGAAGTGTCATGTATATGGACTAGCGCACATCATCTAGTACTAAAGCGGATTGACAGGAATAAGTCGAGGCCAAGTGAAGCCACGTGCGGTGCGCGTGCGTGAACTGGCTACGTCCAGATCCCAGCCGCTTAGCTATGTAATGGGAAAAGAGGCTACAATAGAGATAAGAAGAAAAGTACTAAGCTTTAAACTCCATTTCCTTTTCTTCGGCTACTACCTTGTATCTTCAATCCTTCTTCTTTTCGAGTTGAACTGATCGTAACAGCTCTTCGAGAGATGAGAGAAGGAGGAGGACTCACGGGAAAGGGCACTGACCATGCGCCGTCATCGAGCTCTGTTGCGCTCCGCTCCGCTTCTCATCTCGTCCTATAGAGTTGTTCTTTTCCTTTCCCCACGAGGGCACGATGGGGTAAGCGGCGCGGGCCAAATACGTAGCGAAGCCGAGGGATTTGGCTCCAGATTGGAGAGTGGGGCGAGCATGTTGCTGTGGGGCATGCAATATCGGGCTTCATTTCCACGCCTGAATGTTGTGACCAACCGAACAACGTTATTCAGTCTACGTGAATGCAGAAGTCCAATTCGAGCTCCTAATATCAATATCCAAATGGTGTGTCAGAGCCTCGGTCGGAAATAATGGTATGTCCCCAATCTGGTCGAGAATAAATTTCATTACTGCATTTATGTTGCGCAAACTAACGGGTGAATCCTGACGGTACCTGGCCTTTATCCGACACAACAAAGGATCCTCGGTTGCGAGTGGGATCGAAGAATGGACTACACGATGTTACGGCACAAAATGGATATTATCATTTCTTCGGCCTCTTAGGCTCGTACTATGGAAGGTACTTAGGAAAGTTACTTAAAGAAATAAACCAGTTTTTTCTTAAGCATCAGTGGTTATTTGTGGAGGGTAAACGCTTCATTAGTCACCACTCACGTAGAGATAAGCACCGATGCTTAACAAAAAATTGATTTATTTTACTAAACACCTTCTTAAACATAAATACAATCAAGTTCCGTAGTAGCATAGTACTGGCACAACGTGTTGTAGAACAAGACACAAGGTCATTTTCGGTCCTTTCACTACATCTCAAATAAGTAGGCAAAATCTGTGGAACACGTCGCCGTCCTTGCCTCCTCAAGTTGCCACAACTCAACATCCAAATCGCGGCAAAAGCAAAAGCAAAAAAATAAAAATGTAAGGTCGAGATCCCTGACAAACCTGAAGCGCAGATGTAGAAACAAATGTGCGCACACACAATTCCTATCAACAAAAATCCTCTACTAAACTTGACCATGAATTCTCCATCCCCTCCGTCTCTCTCTCTCTATTGGCCCCCGTGGAACACAAGAAACCTCTTATGATTGGCTCTAACAAACGCATGGCTCCCAATCAATTATTGGTGCTCGTCCCTCCCGGAGGGCGCCACAAAACAAGAGGCTTGGAGGCAAACAAGGAGAGAGATGACAACCGCCCGCGCGCGCGCACGCCAGAAACGAGTTCCACTCATAAATAGATACTCGTCTCCTTCCTCCGCCTGCGATCCTCCTCCCTGCCCCATTTCTCTCCTTCCTCCACCCACCCGGCTTTCGTTTCTTGGAAGCGAGAGGAGGGACGGGGAGGGAGAGGGGGCGGAGGGCGCCGGTGAGCTTTGCCAGGGAAGCTGCTTGCGTGGGGCTTTGCACGGCCGGGCCCCGCCCACGCTTCCCTCTTGCTCACTCACTCCCACCAACGCTCGCCTCTCACCTACTCTCTCTCTCTTATCTCCTTCCGAGATCCCTTTTTCCCTTTCGTCTTTGCTAGGACCATTCTTTGATCTTTCCTTGGCTCCAAATACTCCCGTTCCAGCTGCGCAGATCCCACCTCGGTTCCCTCCCGTCCGAGTAATCAGCTCGAATTTGACTTGTTTCTTGCTCTTCTTTTTTGTGGCTGCTCAGTTGGTGCGCGTCTCCGCTTCAATCCGAGAACAACCCCCGCTCGGCAACAAGTGTCCCCCCTTCTTCTCCGGGCTTCGATTCGATCGAATCCCGCCCAATATTTTTCTAACCCTTTCTGAAGTGGGTTCCATCGCCTAGCTTTCTCCGGAAAGCAGCTGAGCTAGTGGTTGATGCGGCTGTGGTCGTAGAGGCGGCAGCATCTCACCTCTCTCTCTTCCACTGGGTCTGGGTCTGGGTGGCTTGCGTTGTTTATTTGCGAGGAGCACTGTGCAGCCGCAGTGCTCCACGCCTCGCTTATTTGCCTCTCATCAATGCTTGCCCTGGTCGCCACCTTCGTCTTCTCCTGCCTCCTCTTCTTGTCCAAGCCATGCGCCCGTGACATGAGACTCTTCCTCGCCTCCATCTCCCAACAACTCGCGCTCTCGCTGCTCGGATTCTTGGCCGGCTACAGGCTGCTCGGCGGCGTCGCCTCCAGGGCCACGGCCACGGCCGTGGACGCCATGCCCCTTATGCCGTCCTTCAAGAGGAAGCGCCCGGCCGCCAAGCTGGAGACTACGGATACGACCGGCGAGCCGTCGGTGCTCGACCTCCCGGAGCTGGCCATCGACTGCATTCTCGCCAAGCTGCCGCCGGCGGAGCTGCGGAACATGGCCGCCGTCAGCCGGTCCATGCGGGAAAGGTGCAGGAGCGATCACCTCTGGGAGCGCCACATGTCCGACAAGTGGGGTTCTGTCCTGGGTACCGCCGCGAGGGACGAGTGGAGGTCGTACCTGTCCTCGTCAACCGCGGCCGGCGGCGGCGCGTCGGGGTGCGGGTCTGCTGGCAGCGGCAAGCACCGGAGGTGGCTTGCCGCGCTGTCCTGCGTCTGCCCGGTGGTGTCCTGGATGCGGCCTAGGGCTGACGGCGGCGCCGGCACGTCCGGGGGGCCTGTGCTGGATGATTCCATCATGTCGTGGTATCTCCACCTGGAGAGCAGCAAGTTCTGGTTCCCCGCACAGGTCTACAACCGAGAGGTACAATAATCTTCATGCTTGAGCAGAGCAGTTGCTATGATTTCATTTCATTATTGTAAAGCATGCAATTAAGTACGCTTTGTTAATTGTCAATTGGTCATCCAGTGCCAATTATTAGACTGTTAGGGATGAATTATTAGAAGCAAGCTGTAGAGTAATCATTTAAACTTACACCTTAATTTGGTTGGGTGGATTTGCTTCTCTGGTTTCCAGTTGAGTTGTTCATGTTCCAGAGCTGTTCATGTTCCTGTGGGCTCCTGTCTTCTTTTAGTTTTCAACTAACGGTATTTCTGTTTCGTTTGACAAAGAAATCCTGAGACTTTCATGTTTGTTTTGCAGCATGGGCATGTTGGGTTCATGATGTCATGCTATGATGCAGAGCTCAGCTATGATTTCCGCACTGACACGTTCCACGCAAGGTACTAACTTCTGTCTGATTTTAAGCATAAACTGTGAACATGCTATATGGTTTCTAGGCACACAACTAGAGTAGTGGAGATGATTCATACCTCTCTCTTCCTCTTTTTTCTTTTCTTTTCTTTTTGTGTATCTTCAAGTTCTCTATCTGAGATAACTCAAAATAGAAAGCATTGACGTGCCAGGTATCCACCACACGGGCGACGAACCGTAGTCTTGGAGGATGGCGTGCAATGGGACAGGGTCAGGGCACCTCCCGTCGGAACTCTTGCACATGACCTGCATGCCTCTGACTGCTTACATGAACTACGGCCTGGCGATAACATTGAGATTCAGTGGAGAAGGAACAAGGAGTTCCCATATGGTATGTTCCCAGGCGCCCAACAATGCAGTGTTTGCTTTGGACAGTGTTGGAAGAATCATTAAACATTGCCATATGGATATGCTATTCTTATCTGATACTGATGAGGAGTATTATACTGCTTGACGGTGTGTTCATTCATGTGTTGCTATATATGTTTGGCAGGCTGGTGGTATGGAGTTGTTGGCCACTTGGAATCATGTGATGGAAATGAGCACTTTTGTCGGTGTCATCTTAGTGGTGAGAATAGCTTTAATCTCTACGACTAATTTATTTGACTTGACTAATAATTGCAAAGTTAGTTGCATATACATAGGCTTTTCAGAATCATGACCCCATGAACATTGCAGCAAAGTTCAAAGAACATTATAATACAACATCATGGCCTCAATCTCATTTTGGTTATCCACTTATTAAATGGAAAGTGTTAGTCCGAAAATGATGACCTCCTCATATGTTTGACCTTAATTTACTTTAAATGAGTTGTATATTATGTTTATTCCCATTAACTACACTGGTTCATCGTCTCCCCACTCATCCATTATGCTGGGATACTGATAACCTAGTTAACATATTTTGAACATAGCTGACATTAACATTTCTGTGAGTGCTTGTTCCATAAGAATCCATCCTTTTAGGTTATGCTTGCTTTATTACCTATATTGAAGATGGTTTTATTATACACGATGTGCACTTATTCTCTAAACTTGCCAACCCTGAACTTGTCACTTGGTTTAAGATTCAACCCCAAACTTCAAAATCAGTCGAACCACACCCCAAATAACCCCCCGGGTTCAGGAATCAACCCCCTCCCGGCTTTAACTCACTGGAGTGGTTTTGACCTCGTTGACTGCTGACTGGGCAGTGCCATGTCAGCAGGTACAAGAATGCCAAATCTGAAATTTTACAGATCATCGAGCATACCATGTAGACTATGGGCAATTTTCACCATATTTGGTTGAATAGATTGAGAGATTCATCAAAATTTCAATTTCTGCAATTTTGGTCAATAATTTGAGCGGTTTTTTTCCAGAAAATTGAGAAAAATTTACACAACATTAAGCATAGCATGTATACTAATCTGGGAAATTTTAAATAAAATTTTGCCAAACGGATTGAGAGATTCATCAAAAATTCAATTCCTGCAATTTTTGGTCACAATTTTGACCCAGCTTTTATCCCCCCACACACAAACCCCCCCAAATAAAACTGAAAATCAAACATAGCATCTGGACTAATCTGAGAAATTTTCACCATATTTGTCGAACAGATTGGTAGATTCATCAAATTTTGATTTCTGCAATTTTTGGACAAAATTTTGACCGAGAAAAAAGTTTTCAGAAAATTTCACACAACATCAAGCATAGCATGTGGACTAATCTGGGACAGTTTTCACTATATTTGGCTGAACAGATTGAGCGATTCATCAAAGTTTTAATTTCTGCATTTTTTTACCAAAAAAAGTTCTCGTTTGACCTAATGGCTTATTTGGCACACCCTGCTGACATGGCACTGCCCAGTCAGCATTCAACGCGGTCAAAACCACTTCAGCGAGTCAAAACCGGGAGGGGGTTGATTCCTGAACCGGGGGGTATTCATGTGGAATGTTGAGGTCAAGTATCTTAGTTGTTAGAAGTCACTCTGCGATGACTAGCATAAACATAAACATTGGTACTGTTAAGCGGAATGGAAGTAGATCTCTGAAGATACAAACTCTTGTGCCGATATATTATTGCAGACACTGTGGTGCTGGAGTTCAATCAATACACGCCAGGCTCAAGATGGAGGCAGTCCCTGGTGAATCGGAAGGACCACAGGGAAGAAGGCAACGAGAGTGACGGATTCTACGGTGGAATAAGGAAGCTCCAAGACAAGGATGAAATCTCAAAGTGGAAGCAGCTATGGCCAACGGATATCCTGGAATAACGTGAACTATTTCGCCCTTGTGACTCCTCCCCTCAGTCAAGCTGGCTAATTGATATGCTCCCACGACCAGCCACCCCCTCCGTTCAAGTTGTACACACGGATAGAACACGGGGTGGCAAATTCTGGTGGCTGGACACGGTTGTAAACTTACTGTCGGGCAAATGAACGCAGACTGCTGCTGATCTACGTGCAGTGTATGTAACCGCAGTCTGCGCCTTTTTGCCTGCTGTTGTAGTCCTAGAGCACAAAGATCAAATGTAAATTACAATTTAGTTCAAATTTACCACAGGTCTGTCGCATCTCTCTCTCTCTCTCTCTCTCTCTCTCTCTCTCTCTCTCTCTCTCTCTCTCTCCATTGCTGCTTTCCACCATCATGCAGCAAGTAAAACACACAGAGAGCGAGGGGAAGTAGCAGAGTTCCACTGTTGCCAACGCCTGAACTGGACGCTGTAGTCACCTAATATGTGTAGGAGGCTACATTGGATCGGCTTTTCAGATAGGCCTTGAGAGGCAAGG
>NC_041384.1:256629375-256638239 GCF_002162155.2 Triticum dicoccoides
CCAACGCCTGAACTGGACACTGTAGTCACCTAATATGTGTAGGAGGCTACATTGGATCGGCTTTTCAGATAGGCCTTGAGAGGCAAGGAAAGTAGCTTAACCACCATCATGCAGCAAGGAAAACACATAGAGCGCGAGGGGAAGTAGCAGAGTTCCACTGTTGTCAACGCCTGAACTGGACACTGTAGTCACCTAATATGTGTAGGAGGCTACATTGGATCGGCTTTTCAGATAGGCCTTGAGAGGCAAGGAAAGTAGCTTAACCAGATTACATCTCTATCTCTAATGCCTCTTCAGATCCTCCTAGATAATCGCAGAATACAAGTTTGTTACAATCAGGTCTAGCCTATGATCCTATCACAACCAAGGAAAACAATGAGGTTAAGATTGCAATTGAATGCTTCAATCTAGTAAATCCATCAACAATTTGATCCTCTACAGGAATAAATATAATATAAGTACCTTGCGTGCAACTCTTTCTCTAACTGTTAGAGTTGTGTCGAATATTGTGTACAAGGTACTAGGTTACAGTTGGACTAGGAGTTGTATTGTGTTTACATAAGATGTGGAGTCGTGTCTTAATAGGACACCTGTATCCTAGGCCTCTCATATATAGTGGGGGTAGACACACGATGTAACCTATGCCAACATAATAGCACAGACGCGCAAGGGAGAGCCGGCGGCGTGTGCCGGCGCCCGGGTGGCCGGTGTGCGGTATTGTGATGGTGTTACGGGTAAGAGCGCCCGTAGTCAAGCCCCAGGGATGTAGCCATATCGGTGAACCTCGTTAACAAATTTCGGTGTCGTGCTCGTTTGATTGCTTGGTTCTCAGATGATCAACGGTATGCCTTGAGTTTATTCTAACAAGTGGTATCACGAGCTAAGTTTGAGGCTTTAATCTAAAGGAGGAAGATTTGATGTCATGATCATCGTCACAGCGGACGGAAGTGATCCGGAGACGTCGTCAAATCCAAGGAAGCAGTCAAGACGTGCAGCATGCAGCGTACAGCGGAAATCCTCTATTTGTTCGAGTTCGGTCGAGATGGGATCGATCGGCAGCGTACGGGCGGCGGCAAACCCAGCACAGGCGGCTGGCGTGCGTAGCGTGGCAGGCCACGCGGAGGCCAGACGGGGCGCTGGCGCTGGTCGGGCAACGCCCATGTTGGGCTGGAGCGGTCCGGGCAGGCTGGCCCAGGCGGGACTGGACGCACCAAGCCTAAGCGCGAGGCAGGGTTGTACGTATGGACAGGGATTTGTTTTGAAAACAAAAAGGGACCGAGTCCCTGGAGGAGAGGCGTGCTCCTCGTGGCCGAGACGCGGGCATGCAACATCATGGCAGACTTCAAAAGGAATACATCCATTGTTGAAAGGCAAGGACTTGGGCAAGCAAACCTAGCATTGAAAAGTTGTGTCCAAAGAGCGACTTCACGTGAAGACCAGAAGCTATCATCGGATTTGCTACTACTAGTATACGATTTGTGTACTTGGGGCGTCACAGGAAGAATGCTTGGATATTTTTTCCGGGTTAGCCGTACAAAGAACCATGGAAACAACGGATACTATGTTTGAGGTGAAGAAGTTTCGCGGAATTGAAAACCTTGGGTTACGGCAGACAAGTGTGAAAATTTGTTGGCACAACAGGGATGCTTGAAGGGGTTACGGAAAGTCAAGCCAGTAAGATGGACTATGAGGAGTTGCAGATGGTTGCAGTCAGGAAAGTTCGGCTGGGTCAGCCTTGTCAGTCTGACGGATCGACGCAGGTCGGTTGGTACAAAAGACGGTGGTTGGATCGGCGACGACGACATAGGAAGCGTGATGCAGATGGTGACTGACTTCTGGGCGTGGAAACACGTGGCGCAGGTTCAGAGGGCTTGTGTGGCTTCGACAAGGCTATGGCGCAAGGTTGATTCAAGACGGTGCACACAAGAGCTTGGAGTCGACGGGGCGCGGGGTGGCACGTACAACCACCATGAAGTCATGTTGATAGGTGGTACTCTGCAGTGGGGGTTGAGTGGTGTGGGTTCGCGACCCTTGAGACTCAATCAGGACAGTGGAGGCTCGACGCGGTAATAGCGGCGAGGCGTGCGGTACGCACGGGACATGGAGACGGGCAGGGCTCTGGTGGTCATACATGTGGTGAGACAACTGCGAATTTGACTCGGGATGACTACAAGCAGTGGTGAAATTTCTTCTAGTTTCAGACAGGCGGTCAAGAAAGGAGCGGTGATGTTGAGTTCAGGTAACACTTATGTGTGACACCCAATATGTGAGTTGTTCAATTTTACGCAGGTCAGTGATCAGTGTGTGATGGCGTTGGACTGATACTCTGAAAGTTGGGAGCGCAAACTAGAGTAACATGGAACTTAATTTTGCTCGAGTGTTGACAGTGGTCAAGAAAAGAAGAGACTACAAGTTGCAAGTGGAGTCATATGAAGTCTTTGAAGTAGCAGCGATGCTCATGGGATAAGCTCAAGCCCAATATACATGGAAGTTTGACGCATTGACGAATTCAAGGTGGTGGAAAATATTCGTCAAGGTGGAGTTTGTTAGAGTTGTGTCGAATATTGTGTAGCTGCTCGGTGGGCTGGTGAGTAGGGGATTAATAGGCTAATCGGCAAGTTAATCGGCCATTTAATCAATTAATCGGACGATTTATCGAGTAATCGGCTACTCGGGGACCGTATGAGTAGGGATTAATCGGCAAGTTAACTGGTTAATCGGATGAATTCTTGAAGAGGATTGTCTACAGGGTAGGTTACAGTTGGACTGGAAGTTGTATTGTGTTTATATAGGATGTGGAGTCATGTCTTAATAGGACACTTGTATCCTAGGCCTCACATATATAATGGGGGTAGACACACGATGTAACCTATGCCAACATAATAGCAGAGGCGCGCAAGGGGGAGCCGACGGTGTGTGCCGGCGCCCGGGTGGCCGGTGTGCGGTATTGTGATGGTGTCACGGGGAGGAGCGACCGTAGTCAAGCCCCGGGGATGTAGCCATATCGGTGAACCTCGTTAACAAATTTCGATGTCGTGCTCGTTTAATTGCTTGGTCCTCGGATGATCGAAAGTATACCTCGGTTTATTCTAACATTAACAAAATAGTGACCCACTTCTATGTGTTTCGTTTTGGCATAAAACACAGGATTGTCAGACAGTTAGCGCTCCAATATTATCCTGCCATAACCTTGCTGCTGAAGGAACTTGAATTCCTAATTCCTTCAAGAGAGTTTAGAGCATCTCTAGCCGTTGACCCCCTAGGCAGCGAATTTACGCGTCCCTTTGGGGCAAGCCGATGCTAAAATTGGCGCCGGGGCGAGCGGGTTCCCAGCCGCTCGCCCTAGGGTCGTCCCTAGACGTGGTTTTTTTTTGAAAAAAATTGAATTCAGCAAAGTTCGGCAAATTAGACAAAACGTTCGGCTAAATTCGGCAAACTTCACATAATATTCGACATGTTCGGCGTTATTACATAAGTTAATTAAAAAACAACTATGGGGCGAAGAAGTCGCTCAGCGCGGCGAAGTCGCCGCCATCCTTGTCGCCGGCCTTCTCCTTCTTGATGGTGCGGCTGCCCCTGCTGGACCCCTGCCCGACGTCTCCATGGCAGACCGGTGGCGTCGGCGCGTCGTCGTCGCTGTCGTCGAGGACGACGACACCTCCCTCATCCTGGCCATAGCGTCGAGCCTCGAAGCGCTCGTAGGCAAGGCACTGGCGGCCCAGCTCCAGCTGCGTCCAGTCATCGCGCGCCCATTTGAGGGCCGCCACGTCGTCGAGCTCCTCCTCCTTGATGCCACCGGTGAGCCCGGACTTCGTCCTCACGACGGGGAGCCCCGGCTCCGTCTTTGGCTTGGCGTAGCGCGGAGGAGCCGAGGATGGGGCGCGCCTGCCGTCCTTGTTGATGACGATGCCAGCGCTGCGGGTGCGTCGGTCGAGCGGCGTCTCTGCGGCGGGCTCGGCCTTGACGCCGAACAGCACCGGGGAGCCGGAAGAGTGGGAGAAGGAGCGGGAGGAAGACTGCGATGAGGAAGAGGAGAAGGAGCCGAACCTCCTGGACGCCTATGACCCAGCGCTCCGGCGTGGGGGCGGGACGGCCGCCGCGGCAGGGTACGCCAGCGGCGGGTCATTGCCGCCCTCGAGGTGTGCCAGCACCTCGTGGGATGTGCGGCCCGGAACACCCCATCAAATGCGGCAGCCGTCGCTGTTCTTGACACCGCCCACTACCGGCCCCGTTCGTCGATGCCAGCCGCTGCGCCTGCTGGCGTCGGAAGTACTCCGCCCACGCCGCGTGGTTGTCGGCGGTGTACTGGGGGAGGGCGCGCTGCTCCTTCGTCAGGGACGTCCTCACACGGTCGACCTCGGCGGCGAAGATGCCGGGGCGCGCGTCGATGTCGGACACCGAGGGGATGGGGACACCCCCGTTGCTGAGCCTCCACCGCGTCGGCCCGACGCGCATGTCCGGCGGTGCCGGGATGTTGGCCTCGAACAGGAGGTACGCCTCCTACTCCTGGAGCGAGCGACGGCCGAAGCCGTTGGCCGCTGCGGCGTCGCCAGGGAAGCGTTCGGCCATGGAGAGGGAAAGGGAAGGGGAGGGGGGAAGGGGAGAGCGGCAGAGCTCGGCGGCTGATAGGATGGACGGCGGCTCTTTGGGCTCGACGGCTCGGGCTGGTGTGGCCAGCGACGAGGGGGGGCCTCTAGTTTTGTAGCCCCGCGCCGTGTGAATGCGTGGCAGAAGGGGAGACGTCGCGCCCGCCAGCCCGTGACGCGCCGTCCGTGAGGAATCAATGGCAAGGCTGACCGGCGGTAGCCTTGCCATTGATTCCCGCGGGAAACCGAGGCATTCTGGGGAAGACGAGGCGCATGTCGCTGACTCGGCGGGCCCGCGGCTCTTTCGCGCCAAAACGTCTCGCCCCGGCGCCCCCCGGACGCCACCAGCACGCCGGGTTCGACCTGGGGCCGCCTGCACCAATTTCGGCCCAAGCCGGCGAAAAAGGGTTCCTAGAGATACGACTGGGCCATTTTTTGAGCGCCGGCGCAGAAAAAACACTTGGGAAGGGCCTATTAGGGATGCGGCTGGAGATGCTTTTAGATCCATATAACTTCTGCTCTGGTGTTGGCCAAGGCTTTGTATTCTCCTTGACTTGGAAACTGTTGCTCACTTTCTAGCATTCAATGAAATAAGGTTATAAGCAAGGTAAATAGTAAGGAGGAAATCCCAACTGGGTAGGCCCACGACGACAGTCGGCTGAAGGCAAGGACATAACGATCGCAACTTAGCAGGGCTACTTATTGCGACTTGTCTGGTGCTGAAGTTCCAGCACCCATCAACATCGCATCATCTTCAGTTGGACCGGGTGAAGTCAGTCGGACGAGACAACGGCCAGGCGAAGCCCCTGGAGGTAAAACGGTGCAACATGCAGACAATTGTTGTCACTCAACCTTCAGATTCGCCTTGGCTCCCCTAAAGCGCTAGACTTTCTAATGATGCTTATCTCATGGGAGATATGAACAGAGCATAACGCTAGGGTCTTTCGAAACACGACCATCCCTTCCATGATCCTAATCTGTAAGATCAAAAAGAAGGTATCTTTTTGGACAGTGGCGGGTGCGAAGCATATGAGTATTGTAATGCCGTAAGAATAAACCTTTTATTTTGTAAAACAGGCGTTACCAGTGTAATAACTAGCAGTAGTAACAGTCGGCAATCAATATGCCATTACCAATGGCATTAAATAAGCCAACCATTGTAGCTCCCATCCATCTCGTGTACAATATAAGACATGGCTAGGGTATCTGGTATTTTTTTGGAAAAGTATGATAAACCCTGGGCCACTACGATGGATGCAGTCATTTTATTAATTATTCACAAAGACCATACAAAGCAATACATCGATGAGTCTGAAGCCACCATCTAGGCAATACATGTTGCTACTCCTATCTCATTGATGAAGGTGTGTGAATATCCGAGCCTAATATCAAACGGATATCGTACTAAACCCTAACATCTAAAGCCGGATGCCCCAGCCCAGCCACATACCGGGACTGGGTCTCATATCGGACCGACGCACTCTCAGAGGCCGCCGCCGCCATCTTTCACTGGTCCATCTCCAGAGCAGCAACTGACACATCGACCTTGCCTGGCCTGCCGTCGATGCCACCACGACGCCAGACAACTCCACCATCCTGCACGAATCCGTACACACGCGCCGTCGCCGAACCTTCGCAGAACCATGCCACCGGGATCCGACATCGGCCTTGCGGTGGATGAGACACCGCTCTTCCGGTTGTCCCGTTCAACTAGCTCTTGCTCCAAAACGATGTCTTCGGGAGGGACAACATCATCAAAGGTACCATCATCGTCCGATCCGATAGATCCAGATTTAGGATTTGCCCCGGAGCATCACGAGTGGAGTGCCACGACCTGCAACAACGATGGCTCGAGAAGGGAACGACGTCATAGACGCCGCCATCGTCTGGCATGACCGAAGTCAGCGTGATTTTCACCGAAAGTCGTGTCCCCCCAACCTCACAGCTGGCTGGAACCGAATGAAGCCTCACCATGGAGATGAGGGCCGTCGTCGGCATGCTGACAAGAAGCCTCTAGCCGCCCCTCACCGATCCTCCTCGCGCCACCGGCTGGCCAAGGCCGTTCCGAGATGGATCTAGACAGGACGCCAGATCCGCAGCCATCAGAGTCACCCATGTGCCCGCGGCCGCTACACCGTCGGCCATGTAGGTTCCCATCGCCATCGTGTAGCAGGGACGCCACCCTGACTACCGCCTTCGGCCTCCCTGCATGACACGCCACCTCTGTCTTATCGGATCTGTCGCGGCGACCACCCGCCCTGGATCATGCAGGGCCCGCCGCCACCGTGGCCCTTGCCGGCGACAGCGGCGGCTGGGGATGAAGGAGCGGGAAGGGGCTGGCGGCGCGGGATCGGGGGCCCCTGGCTCCGCCCGAGGGAAGGCGACGCGAGGAGGAGGGGAGTCGTCAGGGTGAGGTGGCGGTGGCCTGAGATGAGACGCGAGGCGTAGCTACTGTATTGCATCTCCGTAATCTCATATGGAAGAGTATAGTCCCATATAGCAGGAGGAGGGTATTACCGCTTAGCAAGGGAACTTGGACCCGGGTAAAATCCTTGCGTGTACTCCCTTTGATCCCTTTGCATGCACATAGCTCCTCCATCAATTCCACTCTACTTATTGTCAGATATTCCAATGATAGTTGGCTCAGCGTTTGCAAGGTCATGGTTCAGATGGCTTCATCTCCGATGATTGGCAGCAGACTGTTCTCTGGACATGTCATCCGTTTCAGCTTGCTGGACTTGATCGTCGACGATTCAGCATGGCACCCCGGCGCTATACGCTCTCCCGATACTCGGGAGTTTGCACTTCCTTTCCGACATTTCTAGCACTCTCTGCCTGCATGATCCGGCTCAGTGTCGGTTAGTCGGGCAGGGATCCCGACAGCCTCGTGGGCGCTCCACGCACCGTTTCGACCATCCTGTGACCTTGCTAATTGGTATGGTTTATCACAGACTTGATGTTCCTCATCCTGGAGTGTTCAGTACCAAAAAAAGACACATCCGTGGTGATACACATTTGCTATAGTAAGGCACTTTTTTACCATCTTTGTACTTCCAAGATAATTTTATGATAAATCCAGATGATTTTATAATAAATCAAGATAATCATACATGTGTTGTAGTAGATGTTCGATGACGATAATTGTCGTTTTATCACGAAAGTGTGCACTTCCCATGACAAAAAATGACATGACATGCACTACCGGAAAACGGCCCTACCCCGACGGCCAAATCTATGCCTACGGCTGCCGTCGGCCTAGTTTGAGATATGCCGACAGCCCTGTCCTGGCCGTCAGGTTACACGGATCTATGCCGACGGTCGCCGTCGGCACAGGACGGCCGTCGACCTAGGCGCAGATATGCCGACAGCAGCCGTCGGCATACATCAGCCGTCGGTATACATGTGGGCCCGGCGACCCTGCCCGTGACTAGCCGCTAACGCCGTCAAACCTATGCCGACGGTTGGGACGGGCGGCCGTCGGCATATCTCCGCATGCCACGTCACCGATCCGCGGCGTAGGTATGCTGACGGCAGCCGTCGGCATAGGTGCCACGTCACCGATCTGCGGCACGGCGCCCACCAGAACCCTGTCGTCTCTATGCCGACGGCAATGCCGTCGGCATAGCTATTTTTACATACTTTTTTTGCATATGTTTTTATGCTCTTTTTACATATGTTTTTATGCTTTAAAAAAATATATTTTCATGCTTTTTTATGTATTATATGAATATATATGTAGTTTGTAATTTTTCCCATAGATTATATATATATATATATATATAGTTTGTATTTTTTTCGAGCACATTAATAATGTGCCGTCATGTCTTTTGAATACATGTCCTTATATTTTATTAAAATAAAAAACAGCTATGCGGCAAAAGTTGAGTGGCGGTTGCAAACGCCCGACACCCGTCTCCGGAGTGTGACCCCCCTCACGTCCGCGGTGTGCCCCCCTCACGGACGGCGCCGCCGCCAGCATCTGGAGAGCAGAAACAGCCGCATCGGGTCTATACGGAGGGGACGTTGCTCCCAAGTGTTTCTATGGGATGACCTACCACAACCGGGTGGTGTTGTGGCATGTTCGAAGAGGCGGCATGCATCTCCGGGGTGTGGCCCCCCTAACGGACGGCGCCGCCGCCGGCACCTGGAGGGGGAAAACAGACGCATCAGGTCTACACGGAGGGGATGTAGCTGTCGGTTTGGCCCGGATGTTGCTTCCAGGTGTCCCTCTAAGCCGACCTGAGACAACCGGGTGGAGAGATCCACTGTTCAAAGCCC
>NC_041384.1:256638624-256657999 GCF_002162155.2 Triticum dicoccoides
CATACATGCGGGGTGGTGTGGTGGCATGTCCGAATAGGCGGCACGCGTCTCCGCGGTTTGTCCCCCCTCACGGACGGCGCCACCTCCGGCACCTGGAGGGGGGAAACGGACGCGCCGGGTCTACACAGAGGGGATCTTGCCGTGGGTCTAGCCCGGATGTTGCTCCAAAGTGTTCCTATGGGCTGACCTAACACAACCGGGTGGAGTGGTCCACTGGCCAAAACCCGTCCGTGCAAAGTCAGAGCCCGCCCGCCGCCGGCACGTGGAGGGGTTGACATACGACCGACATCTGCAGAAAAATTTCTTGATGAAAGTTTGGCTACAATATTGCATGCATGACTTTCCCGGCTATGCCCTGTTTTGCGGATGGTGTACAAGTGGAAAGATGCCTTGCCCAGTGTGCATGCAGGCCTTGATTTTCATTTGGCTGAAGAAGGGTGGCAAGTATGTTGCCTTTGACCTGCATCAACAGTTCCTCCCTCCAGACCATCCCGATAGGGAAGACAAGAAGAACTTCACCAAAGGCAAAGATGTCCATGAAGTAAACGAGATTTAAACCTTTTCTGGTGCGGATGTGCTTGCTCAGCTGAAAGCTCTTAAGCCTGCCGGTGAAGGCAAAGGCAAAGGCAAAGCCACAGGCGAAGACGAGGGCGAGGGCAAAGGAAAAGGTAAAGGAAAAAAATGTTTTGAAGGATATGGTGAGACACACAACTGGACTCACATTACCCCCTTCACGCAGCTTCCCTATTTTAAGGACCTCAAACTTCCATACAACATTGACGTGATGCACACCGAAAAGAATGTAGCAGAGTCCCTTTTTCACACGATCCTCAACATTCCTGATAAGACAAAGGATAATGTTAATGCTAGAGTCGATCAACAAAATATTTGTGATAGACCACGTCTACACATGCAGCCTCCCACAGGCAGTCGAAAATCTTGGTTCAAGCCAGATGCTGACTTCGTACTTCAAAAGGATCATAAGATTGAGGCATTCAAGTGGCTGAAACACGTCATGAAGTTCACTGATGGTTATGCGTCGAATATAAGTAAAGGGGTCAATCTTTCAACGGGCAGAGTGACCGGGCTCAAGAGTCATGACTATCATGTATGGATTGAGCGGATTATGCCGGTGATGGTTCGGGGCTATGTTCCCGAGCGTGTCTGGCGTGTGCTTGCGGAGTTAAGCCATTTATTCCGCATGCTTTGTGCTAAAGAAGTATGTCCTGAGAAGATAAAAGAAATGCATAATAATGCGCCGGAGTTGATATGCAAGCTAGAGAATATCTTCCCTCCAGGCTTCTTTACTCCGATGGCACATCTCATTTTGCACCTCGCGAACGAGGTATTGTTGGGGGGCCCTGTGCAGAATCGTTGGTAGTACGGCCCTGAGAGATAGAACAAGCATCTAAGACAGAAATGTGGAAACAAAGCTAAGATTGAATCTTCCATAGCTGAGGCGGTTGTCCTAGAGGAGGTGGCAGACCTCAGGACAGCCTACTATCCGGACCATGTTCCCACGTTGCACAATAAGGTGTCTCGATACAATACAGAAGAACCCAAGTATAAACCCAAGTTGCCTCTATTCATCGGGCAAGGTGGCAGGGCTGGATGCTCGACACCTTATCTCATGCCACAAGATGAGTGGGAGGATGTCATGTTCTATATCTTGCACAACATCAAGGAAGTTGAGGATGAGTGGATGAGGTAATACCTTTGCACCATTCTTTTTGTCAATTCGTTATGTTCACTTTGCCTAGTTCTTATACCGCTTTTCTTATTGTAGTCGATTCGTTGAAGAAGAGTGGACGGGAATGCTGCCTCCGACTGAAGCGGAGGCACTTGCTCTTCTCCGAAAGGGTGCTGATGGAAGGAAAAATTTCGTTGCGTGGTTCATGGAGAAAGTAATTTTTCACACTTCACTATTACCTATTTAAATTAAACTCATGCACCCTATAATTTCAATTAAACTCATGCACCCTATAATTTCAATTAAACTTGTAGGGAAATGATCCGACCGAATCAATGGATGAAGAATTGAGATGGGTTTCCATGGGTTTCGACCCTGCCGTCATGACATGCCAAAAGTATGATGTGAATGGGTATCGCTTCCATACAGAGGAGCACCAGAACAGTCGGCCTGATCCCAAAACCATAAATACCGGAGTCTTCACTAAAGGAGATAATAAAGTAGATTACTATGGAAGGGTAGGAAAAATATACAAGCTTACATTCAGACGTGGCCGCGAACACCTAAGTCTCACTGTGTTCAAATGCTGATGGTTCGACCCCAAAAAGGGTCTGAGACATACGCCTTCTGTTGGTTTAGTTGAAGTTAAACCATCAACCGTCTATGCCAGAGCTGATCTCTTTATCGCCGCTACCCAGGCCACACAAGTATATTATCTGCCTTACCCATGTCAGAAAGAGTACCTAAATGGTTGGGAAGTTGTGTTCAAGGTGTCGCCACATGGTAAGCTACCAGACCCGGACGATGATGATTACTACAACATAAACCCCATGACATACGAGGGAGTGTTCTATCAAGAGGAACATGATGACGTGGTCGGAAACAACGAGGATGATGATTTGGGTTATGTTGACATGGACCCAAACGACGATGACACACAGATTGATGGTGAGGCAGTTGTGAATCAAAGAGACATAATTATGCTTGAAAAGTTAAATGAAGACACTGACGATGAGGAAGAGCCTCCACCTCCGCCAGACAACGAAGAAGATATGCATGATAGTGATGATGAGACCGGTCCACAAATAGATTACAATAGTGATGATTCATGTGGGTTCTAGAAAATGTAAGTTCTTTTAATGATCATTACAAAAGTATGCTTAATGTGCTCTTCTGTTATTAATGTTTTTCCTGTATGCTTATTTATTTGATTTCCTTACTAATTGTTTATTCTCTTCTCAATGCAGGTTTGCTAATCATGGGCAAGTCCAGCGGCGCCAGTTTCCTCAGTAAATTCAAAGGACTTACTCGGAGTGGACGAGCCCACAAGGTTCCCTCCCGACTACGCGAGGATGACACCTCATAGGGAGGTGGAGGGGTCGGGGGAGGAGACCCTAGAGGAGGAGGCGGTGGGGGGGAGAGCCCCTAGAGGAGGAGGCGGTGGGGGGAGAGGCAGCCGGGGCAAAAAACTCCGGGCCGTGTCCGAAATAGGAGGGTCTTCTTCGATGCCCTCCTATACAGAGGCACCTTCTGAGTCTGAGGAGGAGGAGTATGTTCCTGATGGTGAGGAGGAGGAGGCCGAGGAGGAGGAGGTCGAGAAGGAGGGTGAGGAGGAGGGTGAGGAGGGTGGTGGAGGGGAGGTTGATCCCGAGTTGTGGGGTGACTTGCCACCCGGTGCTCCGCAGGGGTGGCTGCGTGGTAATGCCGGACTACCTACACCACCTTCTATCGAGGCGCACAAGTGGCTCATTGAACCTGCGGGGACAGAGTAAGTGCCTCTCAATCATATTTTCAACACATGACAACATTTTCTTATTGTACACATGGCAATCCTTTGATTCTTTTGCAGAACCTGGATCCTTCGCGGAAAGGGCCGTAAACCGAACGGCCTTATCACTGTCCTGTTAAAGGAGTTTTGGCCTGGCCTATTCTGCCCGCAGCCAGACAGGGACCCGCTGCTGCGGGTTTTGGCCACAAGCTGGGCCCACTACGAGGCTTGCAGCAACGCGGAGTACGGGACAGCCGCTAAGGCCGTGATCACCAAATTTTGGGTAAGTTCTCTTCTGAATCACTTGTTTTCAGTTTCGTTTATAGTTTATCATTGAATCACTCAACTCATGCCTTGTTTGCTTCTGGTTTATGCATGATTGCAGCAACTCTATAGAGTTCTTGACGAGCACAAGGCCAGAGCCGACGTAGTCTTGCTTGCGGCTGCGAAGAAGAAAGCTCGTCAGTTGCAGTACAAGGTGCGTTGGGTTGCTGTCTCGTAGTACTACCACATCTACCTGCAACAAAAGATGACCAAAACTCAAGCGCAGAAGCAATGACTTACCTTGAACAGGGAGCAGTTCATGATGGTAACTATTACTAACTTTTCATTGTTTCAAGCAGTCAACTATATGTTTCGTGCTCACATGTCATGCTTCCAAAATTTGCATAGGTTGTTCCTCGTTGGTGCTATGGAAGGCATGACGGATGGGCGAGTTTGGTGGATAGGTGGCTCGGCGACGATGCAGAGTTTGCTTCCAAGAGCATCAAGGCCCGGGCTAACCGTGGAAAAGACGGGACACACGGCCAAGGAAACAGGAACCACCGGGTCTTCATGGCCATGAAGATATATCTATATGCATGATGCATTTTTGTTCTTCTTTACCGTCACGTTCTTATGTATGGCTAACTTCTATTTGACGTTGCAGGAGGACAAGTTGAAGAGGCTGCTCTCAGACATTGAGTCGTGGAAGCTGGCTCGCGAGCGGAGTCATCCCAAGGAGGGAGAGAGCCAGTACTACGGCAAGACCGAGGAGCACCTGGAGTCTTACACTCATCACTATCAGAAGTTGCATCCGGATGTTCCTGTTCCTGAGGTCGCCCAGTCTCAGATCAACAACACAGTGGTGGTGGCCATCCAGGGGAAGTCACATGACCGGTATCCATGTTTCGATGGCTTGATCACTCCTTCGATCTCGTACACATGGCTTCGGTCTACCAACCCGAGCCAGTTAGAGAGTACGAGGTGTTCACAGACTCCCTTAGCCCGCCAGCATGCTGTAAGTACTTCCCCTTTATCTTTTTCTCTCTAGCATTCTCAGTTTATTTTCAGCATTTCTCACTTAGAAACAACCTAAATTATGTAGGCATATAAGGCCTTTGTCGAGCATAGGAATCTTGAGGTGCGAGAGTACTTGCAACGAGTGAAGGCAAACGATGATTACAACCGTTAGATGATGGCGGTTAGTTTTGCCCTCTTAAAACCAAGCTAAAATTTTGCACTTTCATTCCTTCTGACCTTCTAGTTTGCTTGTTTAACTAACATCCAGGCTATGTTGGCGTCTTGGAGTAACCGCACGGATCCTCCACAAATGGGACCCCCACCACCACCTGTGGGAGAACCCCCACACGTGCCCACGTTCGATGAATGGGTGGCACTAGGAAGTGATAGTCCGGTTAGTACATTTGCCTAACTACTAACAAATTAGTTCTCGTTCATTCAACACTATCATATCATATTTACCATTAGAATCTTCTCTCAAACATGTAGGGGACCGGTGGCTCGACTCCTGCTCCGTCGACCCCAGTCACTCCGATCTTCCAGAGTGATGGTGGTCGCGGTGGCGGTTTTGGCGGAGGTGGTCTTAGCGGTGGTGCTTTTGGCGAAGGTGGTCTTGGTGGTGGTGCTTTTGGCGGAGGTGGTCTTGGTGGTGGTGGTTTTGGCGGAGGTGGTCTTGTTTGATGTCGATGATGATTCCGTGCATTTGGCCGTCGTGCCATGCCTTTCATGTTCCTACTTTTATTATGTTCCATGTCTTGCACTTGTTTTATGTTCATGAACTTTGGCCAGTGATGATCTTTAGATGATGATGATGAACTTGAGTATGTTTAGATGATGATGATGAACTTGAGTATGTTTAGATGATGAACTGTCATATTTCTGCATAATTCTATATTATTCTGCTTTGAAATGCTGTGATATGAATTGAAAAAGAGAAGATAGAGAAAATAATAATAAAAAAACTATGCCTAAGGCAAAGCCGTCGGCATATATAAGCCCAGGAGATACCAGGACGCGCCACGTGGCAGAGATATGCCGACGGCAAAGCCGTCGGCATAGTTTTCGGTCTATGCCGACGGCTTTGCCATAGGCATATCTCTGCCGCCATGAGAAACCAGGGGCCGACACGTGGCAGAACTATGCCTACGGCAAAGCCGTCGGCATAGATTCCGTCTATGCCTACGGCTTTGCCGTAGGCATAGACCTGCCACCAGGAGGCACCACCGGATGCCACGTGGCACAGATATGCCGACGGCTAGGCCGTCGGCATAGATTTCTATCTATGCCGACGGCCAAGCCGTCGGCGTACCTCTGCCACGTGGCATTCCATGATTCGTTCGCGCTTTTGACGACGCCATCTATTGTCGTCAGACGAAAAACAGTGCCGACGGCTGACGCCAGGCTGTCGGCATAGGCCCCTATGCCGACGGCTATACTACGCCGACGGTCTGACAAGACTACGCTGACGTGATCTACGCCGACGGGTCTATGCCGATGGCATAGGACCTATGCCGACGGCCCTGGGCCGTAGGCATAGTCCGCGAGTCCGGTAGTGATGGAAGTGTTTTGTCAAGGGTATATGACACGTGGTACCCGCAATATCGAATCATCGTTAACTAAATGGGTGTGGGTTCTGGTTCTGATACCTGTTAATGATGTAGCATGCTGCCTATCCACCACGTGTCAGCTTCCTAATGGCCGAAGGTGCCATGTGTCGGCCCCATGTTGGAACAAGTGTCATACGTAGAATGGACCACGTGCAATATTCCTAAAGTGACACATGGCAAAGCCCAATAGAGGCCCATTTAGGAAAAAGGCGGCCCAGTCATGTTTAAGGCCCATGGGACTTCGTGAAAACTTAGCGGATCTAGCCCATGAAAGGCTGACATAACAGCCTACTTGTAGATAGCTGATTTACAGCACGGGTGCATATGGCCCATTAGGACCTGTGCGAGTTCATCCCATTAACGACCCACAATCTTTTGGCCCAAATGTGGCTCGTGATGTCTTTTGTCCCATATGTAGCCCATGGTGTATTTCGACCTATTAATGACTCGTGCTGTAACAGGGACGTTTCTGGCCCAGGTATCTTTTAGCCCATTTACGCCACATGGTGTCTACATGTCATTTTCACTACTTAATGTCTTCCAACCCATCAACCACCCGTGGGGCATTTGGTCTCATTTACGGACCCTGATGCCTTTCAGCCCAATTGCCGCCCATGTTGTCTTTCGACCCATTCACCGTCTGTGACACTTTTGGCGTGTGTGTGGCCCATGGTGCTTTCTCCTGTCTGTGTCTTGATATACTTTGGGCCCTTTGCATCTCGTGGTGCTTTTGTCCTGCTTGCGGCCCATGGTGCTTTCGGCCAGTTTACGGCCCAATATGCTTTCGGCCAGTTTACGACCCAATATGCTTTCGACCAGTCTGCATCTTGTGGTTGTGCAACACCTCCTAATTAACACAGATAGGGTTGGAGGACACAAATAGGGGAAGTTGTGCAAGACCTCCTAATTGTTTCCATTTCTTGCCTAACCGGGTGGTGGGGGTTTGATGGATTTGCCTAGATGACGTGGGCCTAGACGTCTAGTTTAAGGAAACAAGATCTTAGGTCGGCACTAGAGTGCGTGCCCGGGAGGCACATTGTTAACATTGTTTTGCAAAAAGGGCATCTAATTAACGTGATACTTAGCAAGTAGTACTCGATGACCTTGGCAACCACGTGTTCTTAAGATAGTACTTAACATACAATGTCCGCCCCGATGATCTTGGAATGCAAGTATCACATCATCCAACAACATGTCAAGAAAGGTTTTGTGAAATTACTCAAGATTCATAGGATTTGAATGTGTCAGACCCGATGAAGAAGCCTCCACCACGAGCAAAACATGAGCAACACCGAATAGCCATTGGTGTTAGATAAGATATGTAAGTAGATTATTGACTCTAGTGCAATTGGGAGTCTGATGGAAACATGCCCTAGAAGCAATAATATTGTATTATTTATTTTCACGTTTATAATTAAGAGTTATATTCTATGCTATGACTGCTATGATCCTGGAATATGCAATTCAGTAGAAAACTCATAAACACGTGTGGAATGATAAACGGTAAAACCGGATTCCTAGTCTCACCTCTAGGACTAGCTCAAGTGATGTATATTGATCATGTTTTCTGGATCTTGGGATATCGTTAAGTGTAACAATACTCCCAAAACAACATTGAGAGTATGGCATTAGAAGAACGATCATATTGAATGGACCCAACTTGTTTGTCATACTTTGAGATACAATCCTCACAAGTCAATCGATATAACACGGGGAGTTAACGTATGACTTAGTTTGTTAGACCATGAGAGTATCATAACCATCTTACTGGATAATGGACATTGGGCTTTCTCAAATTTCATTGGTAAAGGGTGACCATAACAACAACTTACATGTTCATTAGAAAGTATGACAAGGGACTAGATAGCTCAAGAGTGGGATTTGCTCCTCCGATGATGGAGAGATATTCTTACGGCCCTTTCGATGTGATGACATCCATCATCGTGCCAGACACATGTGACTAGGTCACAGGGATGCTGGAACATGTCGATGAAAAAGAAGAACAAAACCAGTAACAAGGAGACCGGTATAGTGAGCATGTAACGCGCTCGATGCGGCTATATCTCCCACGTGTCGAAGCACGACTTAGAGACATAACCGCATTGAAAGCAATGTCACAAGTGAGGTAATCTTCACACAACCCATGTAATACATAAGGGAAAGAGATACATAGTTGGCTTACAATCGCCACTTCACACAATACATGAATAAAGCATTACATCATCCAGATACAATCAAGGTCTGACTACGGAACCAAAATAAAAGAAGACTACCCTAAATGCTACACAGATCCCCGATCGTCCCAACTGGGCTCCACTACTGATCAACTAGAAACGGAACAATATAGCAAATACAAACTTCATCGAGCTCCTCCTTGAGCTCGGTTGCGTCACCTGCACGGTATCATCGGCACCTGCAAACTGGTTTTGGAAGTATCTGTGAGTCACGGGGACTCAGCAATCTCACACCCTCGCGACCAGGACTATTTAAGCTTATAGGAAGGGTAAAAGGTATGAGGTGGAGCTGCAGCAAGCGAATAACATATTTGGTGGCTAACAAACACAAATGAGAGCGAGAAGAGAAGGCAAAAGCACAGTCGAGAATCTATGATCAAGAAGTGATCCTAGAACAACCTACGTCAAGCATAACTCCAACACCGTGTTCACTTCCCGGACCCTGCCGAGAAGAGACCATCACGGCTACACACGCGGTTGATGCATTTTAATTAAGTTAAGTTTCAAGTTTTCTACAACCGGACATTAACAAATTCCCATCTGCCCATAACCGCGGGCACGACTTTCGAAAGTTCAAAACCCTGCAGGGGTGTCCCAACTTAGCCCATCACAAGCTCTCACGGTCAACGAAGGATATTCCTTCTCCCAAGACAATCCGATCAGACTCGGCATCCCGGTTACAAGACATCCTCGACAATGGTAAAACAAGTCCAGCAAGACCGCCCGATGCACCGACATCCTAATAGGAGCTGCACATATCTCGTTCTCAGGGCAACACCGGATGAACACTACGTACAACTAAAACCAGCCCTCAAGTTTCCCCGAGGTGGCGCCGCAAGTGGCTCTAGTTCGAACCAACACTTAGACAAGCACTGGCCCTGGGGGGGTTAAAAATAAAGATGACCCTGGGGATGCGCGACTCCCTAGGGAAAAAGGCTAGGTGGCGAATGGTAAAACCAAGGTTTGGCCTTCCTGGAGGAGTTTTATTCAAAGCGAACTATCAAGGGGTTCCCATTATAACCCAACCGTGTAAGGAACGCAAAATCAAGGAACATAACACCGGGAAACTAGGGCGGCAAGAGTGGAACAAAACACCAGGCATAAGGCTGAGCCTTCCATCCTTTACCAAATATATAGATGCATTAATTAGATAAGAGATATTGTGATATCCCAACAATAATTATGTTCCAACAAGGAACAAACTCCAATCTTCACCTGCAACTAACAACGCTATAAGAGGGGCTGAGCAAAGCGGTAACATAACCAAACAACAGTTTGCTAGGACAAGGTGGGTTAGAGGCTTGGCTTAACAAAATGGGAGGCATGATAAAGCATGTGGTCGGTATCGTAGCATAGGCATAGCAAAAGAGCGAGCAACTAGCAAGCAAAGATAGAAGTGATTTCGAGGGTATGGTCATCTTTCCTGAAATCCCGCAAGGAAGAAGAACGAGTCCATGAAGAAGACAAACGGATGTAGTCAAACGAATCCTCATAAACGCGACGATATCGGAACCAACCCGAAGAAGCACATCGGAAATAAGCAAACAACGTAGTAAACAACCACCACATAATCATGGCATGATGCACAACCAAGTATGATGCATGTCCGGTTTAATGAAACATGGCATGGCAAAATGCACAAGACAATCCTACAAATTAAGTGGAGCTAAATATGCAACGAGTTGCATATTGACGGAACATCACATGACTTATTTAGTTCTCTCTTGTTTAGGTACCCAACAATATTAAATGTTGATTAACATGGCAAGAGGGTGAAACATGATAAAACTACCCATCTAGGAAAATTTAAATGAGGCCGGAACAACAAACAACAAGTCCGAAGAATCCTCATGTGCAAATTAAGAATTTGGTACTGTTCTGCCCTAAACACAATTTTAGAGTTGTTAAACATACAAGATAAGTGCACCATGTTAAACTAGGCATTTTTCTACCCCATTTACATATAAAGTTTATTAGAAACCGAGCTACGGTTATTTAGTTATGAAATAAACCATTTTAGCATGGCATAGGAGCAAATTTAACCAAACGGCATTTTAAACATTTCAAACATAGATGAAAGTTGGATATTATGAATCTAGACAAAATTCTAAACAAGTTTCATATATAAATCATTTTAAACCGATGCACGATTATTAAGTTATTATATGCATGAAGTTTAGGGACCTTTCTGTAAACTGGTTAGTCTCTGGATAAATGATAAAATCGCCAGAATGGAAAAAAATAGATGCAGGCCAAATCTGGTGGGCACTGGGGAGCTCACCATGGGCCTCGGCCCAGTCGCTGGAGCTGGCTGCAGGCTGCGAGAGCGCTGGGTCGAAGGAGAGGAGAAGATGGGCCGGCTTGGTTCGGTGCCGCAGGCCGGCTTGGGCTGGCGGAGGTTGCAGCTGGGCTTGCAATATGCTGGCCCATGTGCTCAACGAGACCACGACGAGGAGAGGCGGGGTCAATGCGCACGTCGCGCGAGGCTCGAGCAGTTCGAGTTGACGCCAGGGCGAAGCAGAGGAAATCCATGGTGCGTCGAGGGACTTGGCGGCGGGCGGCAAAGCGGATGGGTAGCTCCGGGCGAGGGCGACCGCGAGGCGCCGGATCTGAAGCAGAACGTGACGGCGGCAGAGCTGCATCGGAGTGCTTCCATGGGGCTCCTGCAGGGAAGAACACAGAGAGCGAGAGAGCGAGATGTGAGACGAGGAGAAAAGGGAAACGAAGGAAGGAGAGCTCATCTCCGGCGAGGGGCTCCGGCGGCTACGCTCCCCGGCGGCGACTGGTCAGCGGAGGAGCTCCTCAGCGCAGCAGCGGCGGGGTCAGATGGGGAAACTCGGGAGGAGCGGGGCAACAGCATGTTTCAGGCGCAGATGGGCTTCCAGGGCCCCGATCTGGGTTTCGCGGGCCCTGCGCGAGGTGGGAGACAGGCAGGGGTGCGTGGCGCGAGGGAGTGAAGGAGGCTGGCTGACGGTGATGCCGTAGCCAATGGCTGCGCACCAAGTGGCGAGGTGGAGGTGGAGGGCGCCGGAAAATGAGGAGGTGGATGGATCTGGCTGGTGGTGCGGTTTTCGAGGGGGATGCGGCGGCTGAGGGTAGGGGAAGGCTAGGGGAACCCAAAAATGGCAAGGGGGCTTCTTAAATAGGCAGGGGTCTAGGGTTAGGGGTTTTCATCCGTTCTCGGACCCTCGGATCACGATCGGACGGCTCCAGACACGAGGAGGAGTAGGCTGGGCCTAGGTGGGCTGTGTAGACGGTCTAGAGAGGAAAGAGAGGGAAAGCCCGGCAACAGTTTTCGGAGACCGAAAACGTCCGACGTTAGACCGGCTATACTGCCGCTATAGTTATCCGTTGAGGCGCCAAATGGACTCCGAACGCGATGAAACTTGGCAGGCGGCCTACCTACAACACAAAAACACCGCATGCCAACTTTCATCCTATTCCGAGAAATTTTTTCGGCCACTTATAAAATAATATTTTGGACATGCCGCGGGCGCGTGCAAGTGTGTTTGGGCTCAGAACGGACAACAAAGAGAACGAGGAGACCGGGACGGATGCAAGTTTCGAAAACATGATGATGCAATGCACATGATGACATGACAAGATGTGACATGCAAGCAAATGACAAGGCAACAACAATGAAACACCGGAAGACACCTGGCGCAACGGTCTCGGGGCGTCACAACACTCCACCACTACGAGAGGATCTCGACCCGAGATCCTAGGGATGGCACCGAAGGGAAAAAGAAGAGGAATAGGTGAGGTGAAACTAAGTTGCTTCTTGGACAAACGAGTGAAACCATGAACTTTGAGAGGTTGAAAAAAAATTCGAAATAAAGACTACAACGAAGATGAACAAAGTTGAAAACCTCCGTCAGAAAAGAGGAACAAGGAACATCACGAGAACCATGTAGGTTGAAAGACATGAGAAAAGGGTTGCAATGGACAAGAAGTACATCCAAGCATTCCGGTAGAAACGAGATGTACAAGGAACGATAAGGATCAATTACGATAACACTCTGGTTAAAACAAGATAGAGAAGGAATAAGACTGACATAATTTGGACAACACTCTGACTATAAATGGAAGGAATCAAACATGATCTTGGGAAGATTGGATGATACTTGATGAAATCAACAACACACTACCTCCGGAACTATTGAAAGAATGTCACAAGGGGTAAGAAAGATTTCAGACGGCACTCCGGTTGAGAAGGGAGCCAAAACTTGACAGAATGGGAAGAACTTGAAAAGAGGGCATGACACTCCAGTTAAATGGATAAGCACGAAAAGAACATGATATTCACCATTCGAGATGATGAGAGAAGAGAGCAACAACACAATGCCTCCGGAAGAAATGAAAGAATGGAATGGAATGAACTGAGGGAAACAAGATCTTGGGAGAGCACGCTTACAAGAAATGCTAGAACGGAGATGTTGGATTATCAACAACGGAAAGCATAAACTTGATATGGTCTTATGGAATACATCTCAAAATTATGAGGTGACAACCTGCCACTCACGGAAAAAGAATTGGATTGGTATGAACAAGGAGACGAGAAAACTATTTCACCGGGAGGATAAATAAAGAACCTGGGTCATTTATAAGCACCATAAATAGCAACAATCCTTAGGGAAAAGCTTTAGATGAAATATAACCCAAGATAATTCCAATGGAGAGATTTTTGGGTTTGAAATACCTCATTCTTGATATCTTGTGAATCATGAAACATGAACTCAAATTATGAAGAATGACATAGCATCACCTCAAATGATACGGTAGAAAGAATTGCACTCTGGATTGCAAGATGAAGAATACTTGAGCTCCTTAGAAAAGAATCTCGATGAAAACTTCGAGAATGAATTGAATCCTTAATGAACCATCATGTAGAGCCTCCATGAAGAACTCCGGTAACAAAAGGATGATCAAACTAAAGGAAAGAGAAGTTGAAAAATATAAGGTGAAGCCTTGGAATGATATAGATGGATCTTCGCGACGAGAAAAAGTGGAAACTTGAAACTCCGGAAAATAAAGATGAACAAAAGAAATCAAGAATTTTTGATGAGCCTTCGGAATAAGGAATAGAATTTATTCGATGAAACCAGAATAAGAATTACATTATGCTTATCCTTCACCATTTTAAATTGATGATAAGCAACAGATTTGGCACACTACTTATTCTCGTAGAAAGGATTAAGAAGAGATACGGTGCAAACTTGAGACGGTCTTCGATGATCCACCGGTAGGATTGGAAAGAACGAATAAGTTGATATGATACCAAGAGAAAAGACTTCAATAAAACACCGGGAAGAATTAGCAAATGAACGTAGATGCTTGAGAGAATTTAGATACATGAGAACGAAGAGATCACGAGCTGCTAAGAGAATACTTGAATGATGCACTGGTAAAATTTAGAGAAAAGAGCTAAAAGCTGAGAATGAATAACCCTGAATTGATGGCCTCCGGATAATCACACTGAAAAATACTCCTAAATTACTCCGGATGGTGAAAAAGAATTCTCACAATAAAAAAATAATTATGAGAGGATGGCAGCAAGCTAGAACCATGAATCTTGAAGGGAAGGAAGCAAGATATGGAGGAAAACTCTTCTTCGGTCTTCAAATGTTGAGAATGACGACGAGAAACACCACCAAGAATTGTTGAGAAACTCCGGGATGACAAATATAAAGGTTGAGCCAACAGTGAGAAGAATTTGAAAGATCTTGGAGAAAGACATATGACCGATGACAAAACATTCTTATGTCAAACTTTGAAAGAATTTGAGGGTAGCTCCGGGAAAATAAGAAGAGTCAGGTAAGATCCTAGGAAAAGACCTGTGGGTTAGGGCCCACTCAAAAGAAACACCGTTGAACGTTTTAGACGAGAGATTGTGCCGGTTGAATTAGATGACTTGAATGAGATAACATCCTCGAGAAAGGCTTGAACGAAAGAAGAGTGGAACACGAATCTTCGAGATATCTTGAGCACTCCGGAACAAATGAATAGCGAGAGGTGAATAATTAAGAGGTGCACTGGCATGAGAAGGTATTTGAAATGAGGAAAAGGATATGATCCACAAAGCTTGAATTGGATCCACCGGAGAAGAAAATGAGTGAAGAGTGACGAACTTGAAGCTTCATTAGAATATTCATGAGAATCACCGGATAAGAACATTGACGGAAAAGAATGGAGAGACTTCTCGTCAATAAGATGGATACTTGATTAAGAAATCTGAGTCCTCGAAGAAAAAGGGGTGGGTGGGCGGGAAAACAAAAACAACTTGGGATGAATGAAATGAACACCGTTGAGAAGAACTGATAATTGATCTTGCTGATGTTAAAATGATCGGATCCACTTAAAGAGAAACAAGCCGGTTGAAAAAGAATTGACATGACAACCTCGATGATCAAGAGGGATTAGTATTCACATAGAAATATAAGAACACCGTTTAGGAAAGGTATGGAATCCACATTTGACTTCGAAGTAACTCGAATACCACAACTGAAAACAAAACAAAGGATTGGCTTGCAGAATAAGCCGGAACAAACATATGATAGAGATTTCATCCGAAGTTTTCATGGTGGGGCCTACACGGGCTCGATCGTACATCACCATCATGTACAAGGCAGTGCACATGACATACGAAGCGTCCCCGAGTCATCATAGCCAAGGACTCTTTAAGACACAATGAGACCACTGTAAACCAACCGTGGATAGGCGGACCACTAGACATCGAACCCACTTATAAACTCCCAGAACTTTCTGGTTATGCAATCAAGTGTTGGGGATACAGGGGAAGCATAATATCTCACCCAAAACTAAAAAATCCTACATCCAGCTGTATCCATCCTTCAACACATTACCAAGAAAACCTTCAGAAATCGTATACCTCAACCTTCGAAAAGCATCCGTTATACGAGTTATGGCAATACTCCCGAACTCCAGCCCCAGTACTGGGTGGCGTCGAGGTTATCTCACCAACAACTACATAAAAGAGATTTTCGATGTCGGTGAACTCAGGTATTCCAGAACTGCAACGATAAAATTGTGACGACAACACCTCGGAGCTCAACTCCCCGGGACACTGCCACAAGCCCTAAATGTCAGGAGGCACCAAGAACAATATTCTCGTCACAAAACCATTGGAACGATTCCAAGATACCCGCGTGATCCTAAATTTTTTTAGTGAAATTTGAGAAGAGAAGAGTCAAAACTCTACGTCAGGATGCCTCACCAGAGCGACGAAGGGACTGAGGAGTAAAAAGAATCCTACTCTCCGATATATATATATATATATATATATAGTCCTATAAGACTCAAAACATTTTTCTAGACTCAACAACGCCAACGATTCGATCAAGCAGGGGGCTCCTAAGTCGGGGAAGGCTCTGATACCAACTTGTAATGCCCTCGATGCGGCTATATCTCCCACGTGTCGAAGCACGACTTAGAGGCATAACCGCATGGAAAGCAATGTCGCAAGTGAGGTAATCTTCACACAACCCATGTAATACATAAGGGAAAGAGATACATAGTTGGCTTACAATCGCCACTTCACACAATACATGAATAAAGCATTACATCATCTAGATACAATCAAGGTCCGACTACGGAACCAAAATAAAAGAAGACTACCCCAAATGCTACACAGATCCCCGATCGTCCCAACTGGGCTCCACTACTGATCAACTGGAAATGGAACAACATAGCGAACGCAAACTTCATCGAGCTCCTCCTTGAGCTCGGTTGCGTCACCTGCACGGTATCATCGGCACCTGCAAACTGGTTTTGGAAGTATCTGTGAGTCACGGGGACTCAGCAATCTCATACCCTCGCGACCAAGATTATTTAAGCTTATAGGAAAGGTAAAATGTATGAGGTGGAGCTGCAGCAAGCAAATAGCATATTTGGTGGCTAACAAATGCAAATGAGAGCGAGAAGAGAAGGAAAAAGCACGGTCAAGAATCTATGATCAAGAAGTGATCCTAGAACAACCTACATCAAGCATAACTCCAACACCGTGTTCACTTCCTGGACCCCACTGAGAAGAGACCATCACGGCTACACACGCGGTTGATGCATTTTAATTAAGTTAAGTTTCAGGTTTTCTACAACCGGACATTAACAAATTCCCATCTGCCCATAACCGTGGGCACGACTTTCGAAAGTTCAAAACCTGCAGGGGTGTCCCAACTTAGCCCATCACAAGCTCTCACGGTCAACGAAGGATATTCCTTCTCCCAAGACAATCCAATCAGACTCGGCATCCCGGTTACAAGACATCCTCGACAATGGTAAAACAAGTCCAGCAAGACCGCCCGATGCGCCGACATCCTAATAGGAGCCGCACATATCTCGTTCTCAGGGCAACACCGGATGAACACTACGTACAACTAAAACCAGCCCTCAAGTTTCCCCGAGGTGGCGCCGCAAGTGGCTCTAGTTTGGACCAACACTTAGACAAGCACTGGCCCCGGGGGGGGGGGGGGTTAAAAATAAAGATGACCCTCGGGATGTGCGACTCCCAAGGGAAAAAGGCTAGGTGGCGAATGGTAAAACCAAGGTTGGGCCTTGCTGGAGGAGTTTTATTCAAAGCGAACTTTCAAGGGGTTCCCATTATAACCCAACCGTGTAAGGAACGCAAAATCAAGGAATATAACACCGGTATGACGGAAACTAGGGCGGCAAGAGTGGAACAAAACACCAGGAATAAGGCCGAGCCTTCCACCCTTTACCAAGTATATAGATGCATTAATTAGATAAGAGATATTGTGATATCCCAACAATAATCATGTTCCAACAAGGAACAAACTCCAATCTTCACCTGCAACTAACAACGCTATAAGAGGGGCTGAGCAAAGCGGTAACATTGCCAAACAATGGTTTGCTAGGACAAGGTGGGTTAGAGGCTTAGCTTAACAAAATGGGAGGCATGATAAAGCATGTGGCAGGTATCGTAGCATAGGCATAACAAAAGAGCGAGCAACTAGCAAGCAAAGATAGAAGTGATTTCGAGGGTATGGTCATCTTGCCTGAAATCCCGCAAGGAAGAAGAACGAGTCCATGAAGAAGACAAACGGACGTAGTCGAACGAATCCTCACAAACGCGACGATATCGGAACCAACCCGAAGAAGCACACCAGAAAGAAGCAAACAACATAGTTAACAACCACCACATAATCATGGCATGATGCACAACCAAGTATGATGCATGTCCGATTTAATGAAACATGGCATGGCAAAATGCACAAAACAATCCTACAAATTAAGTGGAGCTCAATATGCAACGAGTTGCATATTGACGGAACACCACATGACTTATTTAGTTCTCTCTTGTTTAGGTACCCAACAATATTAAATGTTGATTAACATGGCAAGAGGGTGAAACATAATAAAACTACCTATCTAGGCAAATTTAAATGAGGCCGGAACAACAAACAACAAGTCCGAAAAATCCTCATGTGCAAATTAAGAATTTGGTACTGTTCTGCCCTAAACACAATTTTAGAGCTGTTAAACATACAAGATGAGTGCACCATGTTAAACTAGGCATTTTTCTACCCCGTTTACATATAAAGTTTATTAGAAACCGAGCTACGGTTATTTAGTTATGAAATAAACCATTTTAGCATGGCATAGGAGTAAATTTAACCAAACGGCATTTTAAACAAGTTTGGACACATAGATGAAAGTTGGATATTATGAATCTAGAAAAAATTCTAAACAAGTTTCATATATAAATCATTTTAAACCGATGCACGGTTATTAAGTTATTATATGCATGAAGTTTAGGGACCTTTCTGTAAACTGGTTAGTCTCTGGATAAATGATAAAATCGCCAGAATGGAAAAAAATAGATGCAGGCCGAATCTGGTGAGCACTGGGGAGCTCACCATGGGCCTCGGCCTAGTCGCTGGAGCTGGCTGCAGGCTGCGAGAGCACTGGGTCGAAGGAGAGGAGAAGATGGGCCGGCTTGGTTCGGTGCCGCAGGCCGGCTTGGGCTGGCAGAGGTTGCAGCTGGGCTTGCAATCTGCTGGCCCATGTGCTCAACGAGACCACAACGAGGAGAGGCGGGGTCAACGTGCACGTCGCGCGGGGCTCGAGCAGTTCGAGTTGACGGCGGCGCGAAGCAGAGGAAATCCATTGTAACATCCCAAATTTTCAATTTGGAATGTTATACACTAGATCATCATTGCATAACATATTTTATTGCATTTTGGTTGATCCTAGAAATTCTACGCAACTCAAGGACCCTAGGAGAGAGTTGGGGATTTCGTTATTTTCATATTTGAGTTCTCTCAAATTTTGAAAAAGGGATCATTTGATTTTATTTATTTTCAATTATTTCTATAACAAAAATATGAGAGAGGGAATAAAATGACTTTCCCAAAATAAAGAAATATTGAGGATTTAATAACAAAATCAAATAAAATTTTATTTTGGTTTTATTTGCTATTTATTGGAATTTAGGAAAAATGCGCGTTTTTCAAATTTGCATTTAGGCCCCAGATAAATGTTCATCCTGTGCGGCTTGATTTTAAAAGCCGGGGAAAATTTATTTTGGGAGTTTTGAAGTCCGTTTAGTATTTCTTTTGTTTTTTTCTGAGCGTAACTATTAAAAAAACGCGAACCGACGTATCGGCCCGTGTCCGACCCGGACACCTGGCCCGGCCGGCCTTATAAGTCGTCGGAGCCCAGCCAAGCCACCCCCAAACCCTAGCGCGACCCTGCCGCCCCGCCGCCTTGCTACCGCGCCGCCGCCTCGCCTTGCCGCCGCCTCGCCTTGCCGCCGCCC
>NC_041384.1:256658598-256666675 GCF_002162155.2 Triticum dicoccoides
GCCGCCGGAGCCGCCGCCGCCGACCTCGCCGCCGCCCCTGCCGCCGCCTCACCGAAGGTTGACCCTGCCCCGCCGCCGGTTTTTCTTGAAAAACCGTTCGGTTTTCTGTTCGGTTTTCCGTCGGTTTTTCGTTCGGTTTTTTAGATTCATTTTTTAATAGATCGTTTTTTCTGGTTTATTTAATTAGCGAGCATTTGCTCGTTCGTTCGTTTTAATGAACGCGTTCATCATTTAGATCCAGATAAAGAACGTTCGTTCGTTAATCTGTTCATCATTTTCTTTTTCTCAGATTAAATCCGTGATTTTTCTGATCGCGATTCCTGATCCAATTTTCGTTCTAGTATAACTTTTCGCTTGTTTATCGGAATCAGGCGATTCAAGCGCCTGGAGTTTCGTCTCGAAAACCTCTTTTTGTTTAAACAACTCAAACAAGTTTTTTCCTAAGTAAAAATTGCCCTAGATCCAGAATAGTAAATGAAGCCTGTTTCTTCGTTGCTTCGTTCGATTTGATTCTTTTTGCCAACCGGAGTTCTTAAGTTGAACTATCTGGTTAGATCTCTTATTTGAGTTTTACCTGTGCATTAGTCGAGTACTTATTGTGTGCTTGTTTGTTTGTGATAGAGTACCCGTAGTGCGCCACTTGCTACTTCGAATCGCTAGGTTTCCCGGATCATCAGCAAGGCAAGTAACACTTTGATCATACCTCCTACTACCCAGTTTTTATTGCATTAGATCAATCCTCACACATTGCATGATTAGGATCCAATTAAATTGTAGGTTTGGGAAGTAGTTGAGGTAGTACCTATTACCTATTTATTATCAAACCTTTGGGAGTTAGTTCTACGTTTGCTTATTATGCCATGCTATGCTAGTAGACGTGGATTGGGTGAGTGAAATCCATGACAGATGTGAGATTATTAAAATAATGGTTTATCTAAGGTGGCAACTTAAATACACATCTAGGTGGATTGAGGCACCTGGGTATTCCAGCGATTGCCTGTTTTTCTTTTGGACCGCCACCCAGGCTCAAAGGGATCATGAGATTACTCATACTAGAAACTTCCGTGTGCAGCCACAAGCTACTATGGGCTCTAGCATAGTTGAGTAAGTTGTGCGAACTCTTACAGTGGTAGACTAGCAGATGTAGGGAAAATTAGGTGTAACGGTCTACCCGATCGTAAGGTGCTAGCGCTTCTGAAAGACTATGTCTCGGTCATCCGTTTCTCAAACACCATGTAGTGCGAGAATCCCAATGGAGGAGATCGAGTCTTGTCGGGAAAAGTGCGCAAACCTCTCCAGAGTGTATAAACTAATCATGGTTAGCCGTGTCCTCGGTTATGGACATCTTGAGTATCTAGTACTTGGATTATCATGTGAATCTCATCATGTTACTCTAATTAATTTGTTGGGTTTTTAATGATGATGTTTAATTGGGATTGAGAGCGTGTCTACACTCTCAATGTTTAACAACCACCATGATAGTTAAATAAAATTTATTCCTTTGCAGTAGGGAAAAATTGGCTTTACGCAAAACTGTAACCATAGAGCTTTCCACCAGCCAAATATGCTTATAGTATAGCCTATATCTTTCATTGCTCTCTATGTGTTACATTGCCAGCATATTCCATGTGCTGACCCGTTTCGGGCTGCAACGTTCATGTTGCAGACTTTTCAGACGACGAGTAAGGTGCCTTTAGGTCGTGGTTCTATACTCAGTGATGCCGTTGGAGTTGATGGACTCACTTATCTTCCAAGCCTTCCGCTGTTATCGTCATTAGATGGCCTTAAGCCATTTTTATTGTAATAAGTTCTCTTTTGAGACACTCGATGTAATAAGTGTGTGATTGCTACTCTGTTATAAATCCTTCAAGTACTGTGTGGTATCAGCATTACTGATCCAGGGATGACACCTGAGCACAGAGATTGGACCGTTTGAGGTCTGGTCGCTACAAGATGGTATCATAGCACACGCTGACTATAGGACACGACCACTTAGCTAAAACCCTAGATCACTACTCACTCTCTTCTCATTCTGACCTCTCATCTTTTCTACTCTTTTAGGATGGCGGATGCAAGGAACAAGTTCACGCAACCGGATGAAGATACACCCTTTGGACGTCACTTGAAGGTAGTCACCAGATACCTGAACATAGGAGTACCAAGCTTCACCGGGACCTACAACACCACTTTACTGGAAGAAGAGCGCTGGATGATTCAAGTTCAAGTTCCAGGAAGGACGTTCATGCCAGTCACTGAACCCGTAGAGTTTTCCTTTGATGCACCAACTTGGAATCTAGGAAAGAGCATGGCAGCTCACATCGCCATGGGACGCATTGGAGAAGTTTACCGCAATGATCTCAAGGATACTATCCACTAGATTTGTGAGCGCTGAGATGAGCACTGGGAGATGATCAGCACCAGGAAGGATAGATCAATTGCAGCTTTTATCCAGGAGTTAAACCAGCACATTCGATGTCAGGAGAATCATATGTGCGCCGACATGATAGATCTGAAGAAGGCAAGGAGTAGAATCAAGGAACTGGAGGAAGAACTCAAGGCTACATGTGAAGATTGTGAAGAGGAAATCGAAGTACTAGTGGACAAGAATGCCGACCTAACAATGAAGATCGGAATATTATGGGAGGCCCTACCCCAGTAGAAGAAGACGAAGAACCCAAGGAGATTCGCCCGGAAGACTACATCATCATCGACGACACCGACTCGGATCCAGATGATAGCAATGATGACTATGTTGATGAAGCTGGAGCAGATATCATGGAGTCTGCAACCGAAGAATATTTCTAGTAGACCACCCATCAGTAGTAGTAGTCCACCATGTAAATATAGTAGTCCGAGCACTTTTGCGATAGTTAGACCGATTGTATACCCTTGTTTGATTGACTGAAGTGAATTGTTTGCTTTTGCCTCATGTGCATATGGGTAGTGTTTTCTCTCTAGACCCCTCTCTATTCTTAAATCTCATCTTTTCTAAAACCCTCAGATGCCTCTGAGACGTGACCCCGGATTTACCTTCCCACCGGAGCTCATCCAGTTGATCCAGCAGCAGAACACATTGATGCAGTTGCTAGTCCAGAATCAGAATCAGGGGAACAACAACAACAACCCACCACCACCACTACCACCTGTTTATCACTTAGCCCGTTTTCTTAGGCTGAATCCGCTGGTGTTTTCCAGTAGCACCGAGCCGATAGTAGCAAACGATTGGCTCCACAAGACAACAAGGGAGTTGACCACGGCAGGATGCACAGATGCAGAAAAGGTGAAGTTTGCCGCGCATCAGCTTGAAGGACCCGCAACATCTTGGTGGGAGAATTTCACAGCCACTTTCCCTATCGACACTATCACATGGGACCAGTTCCAGCAGGCTTTCCGTACTGCCCATGTTTCAGCAGGAGCTATAGCCATGAAGAAGCGAGAGTTTCGCAATTTGCGCCAAGGAGGATAGACAGTTGGCCAGTATGTGGAGGACTTTAGTAAGCTAGCACGTTATGCCCTAGATGACGTTGCTACGGATGCAGCTAAGCAGGAGAAGTTTCTGGAAGGACTGAATGATGAGTTGAGCATGCAGTTGATGGTAGCAACCTTCAATAACTACCAGGAGTTGGTAGATCGTGCTCTTATGATTGAAGGGTAGCAGCAGCAGATTGAGAACCGCAAGAGGAAGTATGGACAAGGGAAGTACAATTCAGGAGCTTAGCAGAAGCCACGTTTTACCCCTAGACCGGGAGGACATTTTCAGCATACCCATGGGGGAGGTAGCTCGCACAATCACAATGGCACCAATAATGGTAATGGGAATGGAGGAAGTAATGGCCATAACCGCACCAACCCATCAACCCCAGACCTGAGCCAAGTCACTTGTTTCAAGTGCCAGAAGACCGGACATTATGCCAGTGAATGTCCTGAATCCCAAAATGGAAATGGCAATGGAAGCTCGGGGAAGAAGCCGAACCCTTTCAACAGGGGACAGGTGAACCACGTTAACGTGGAGGAGGTTGAAGAGCAGCCGGATGCAGTAATCGGTAAGTTTTTGGTTAAGTCATTTACTGCACTCGTTCTTTTTGATACTGGTGCATCACATTCATACATATCAAGGGGATTTGTGGATAAGTATAATCTGCCCACCAAAGTTTTTAGAACACCTATGTTAGTAAGCTCACCAGGAGCGGAGTATATGGCTAGCAAGGGATGTTTTCAAGTGCCATTGAGTATAGGTAGGCATGTGTTTCCCTCGGATTTGGTCATTTTGGAATCACAAGGTTTGGATGTAATTCTGGGTATGGATTGGCTGTCGATGTATGGAGGGAACATCGATTGCGCCAGTAAGTCAATTTTGCTTACCACCCCAGAAGGGAGAAGGATCAAGTATGTATCCCGACATGTGCCGAAGAGGACTCAAGTAAATTGCTTAACAGGAGTTGTGCAAGAGGAAGTACCAGTAGTGAAGGATTTCCCTGATGTATTTCCAGAAGAGTTGCCAAGCATGCCACCGGATAGAGATATTGAGTTTTTGATTGAGCTTTTGCCAGGCACATGGCCAATATCTAAAAGACCATACAGGATGCCTGCAAAGGATTTGGAAGAGATTAAAAAGCAGATTAAGGAGTTACTGGATAAAGGTTATATTCGCCCAAGTTCTTCGCCTTAGGGATCGCCAGTACTTCTAGTGGAGAAGAAGGATGGATCATTAAGGATGGTTGTTGATTATCAAGGATTGAATGAAGTAACCATCAAGAACAAGTACCCACTACCGATGATCAATGATCTGTTTGATCGATTGCAAGGAGCTAAGGTATTTTCCAAGATCGATCTGCGATCAGGATACCATCAGTTGAAGATTCGAGAACATGATATACCTAAGATGACTTTTACCACCAGGTATGGGATGTACGAATATACCGTTATGTCATTTGGTCTGACTAACGCACCTGCATATTTTATGAACATGATAAACAAAGTGTTTATGGAGTTTTTTGATAAGTTCGTCGTAGTGTTCATTGATGATATCCTGGTATACTCGAAGAATGAAGAGGAGCATAAGGGGCATTTGCGTTTGGTACTTGGTAAGCTCAGAGAACATCAGTTATACGCCAAGTTTAGCAAATGTGAGTTTTGGTTGAAGGAAGTTGGATTTCCCGGACACGTTATATCTGGAGAAGGTATAATAGTAGATCCCACTAAGGTTGACACTGTGACAAATTGGGAAGCGCCAACAATAGTTGGAGAGATCCGGAATTTTCTTGGACTCGTAGGATACTACCGGAGATTCATTGAAAATTTCTCGAAGATTGCAAAACCTATGACGGAGTTATTGAAGAAGGATACCAAGTTCATATGGACAGAGGAATGTGAGGACAGTTTCCAGGAGTTGAAGAAACGTTTGGTTACATCACCTGTGTTGATTTTGCCAGATCAGACCAAGGATTATGAGGTGTATTGCGATGCTTCACGTCGAGGACTTGGAGCAATGCTTATGCAGGAAGAGTTGTTTCCTATGACTCATGATAGCTTAAGCCTCATGAGTTGAATTATGCTACGCATGATTTGGAGTTAGCAGCCGTAGTGCATGCATTGAAGACTTGGAGACATTTTCTCATTGGAAACCATTGGGAGGTGTACACAGATCACAAGAGTTTGAAGTATATTTTCACGCAGAAGGAGTTGAATCTCAGACAAAGGAGATGGTTGGAGATCATCAAGGATTATGATATGAGATTGCATTATCACCCCGGAAAGGCTAACGTAGTAGCCGATGCGCTGAGTCATAAGAGCCATGTCAACACACTAATGACGGGAGATTTACCAAGGGAGTTAGCCGAGGATCTTCATGAGCTATGTTTGGAGATAGTTCCGAGAGGCTATGTAGCAGCATTGGAGATTCAGTCTACGTTGATGGATAAGATCAGAGAAGCCCAGAAGACTGACAAGGAGATCACTTCTATTAAGGAGAAAATAAGCAAGGGAAAAGCTAAAGGATTTTGTGAGGATGAGCACGATACCTTATGGTTTGAAGACCGTGTTTATGTGCCTAATGACTCGAAGATCAGGAAGTTGATTCTGCAAGAGGCCCATGATTCACCATATTAGATTCACCCAGGAAATACCAAGATGTATTTGGATTTGAAGGATATTTTTTGGTGGACCAGAATGAAGAAGGATATTGCGGAATATGTAGCAGTTTGTGATGTATGTCGGAGACTAAAGGCAGAGCATTAGAAGCCAGCAGGATTGCTACAGCCATTGCCGATACCCGAATGGAAGTGGGATAAGTTAGGCATGGATTTTATTACTGGATTGCCCAGAACATGTTCAGGCTATGACTCGATATGGGTTGTAGTCGATCGTTTGACAAAGGTAGCTCATTTCATCCCAGTGAAGACTACCTATACTAGTGCCAAGTTGGCAAAGATATACATGACCAGGATCGTATGTCTGCATGGAGTTCCAACGAGCATTGTATCAGATAGAGGAACCCAGTTTACCTCAAAGTTCTGGAATCAGTTGCATGATACTTTGGGTACTAGGCTAGAGTTCAGTACATCTTTCCATCCACAGACAGATGGACAAACCGAGAGAGTCAATCAGATTTTGGAGGATATGCTAAGAGCTTGTGCGCTAGATTATGGATCTAGTTGGGACGAGAATTTGCCATATGCAGAGTTCTCTTATTACAACAGTTATCAATCCAGTTTGAAGATGGCCCCTTTAGAAGCCTTGTACGGAAGGAGGTGCAGGACCCCATTGTCGTGGGATGAAGTTGGAGACCGCCAGTTGTTTGGACCGGATCTGATTAAGGAGTCTGAACAGAAAGTAAAATTGATTCACGATAGGCTCAAGGTAGCCCAATCAAAGCAGAAGAGCTATGAAGATTCTAAACGCAAGGAGATAGTTTATGAAGTCGGAGACCGAGTTTATCTTCGAGTATCTCCACTTCGAGGAGTTAAGCGCTTTGGAGTTAAGGGAAAGTTAGCGCCATGTTTTGTAGGACCATACAAGGTTTTGGAGCGTATGGGAGAAGTAGCCTACAAGTTGGAATTGCCCGAAGGATTGTCAGGAGTTCACGACGTGTTCCACGTTTCCCAGTTGAAGAAGTGCCACGCAGAGATGGCTGATATACCGCTGAGAGACACAGTGCCGCTGGAAGCGATTTAGTTGGACAGTGATTTGACCTATGAGGAGAAACCAGTCAAGATTCTTGAGTATGCCAGCCGAGTTACCCACAACAAGGTTATTAAGTTTTGCAAAGTTCAGTGGAGCCACCACACGGAGGATGAAGACACCTGGGAACAAGAGGAAGATCCGTTGAAGGACCACCCTCACCTATTTTCTAGCCAACCCGAATCTCGAGGGCGAGATTCATCTTAAGGGGGATAGGTTTGTAACATCCCAAATTTTCAATTTGGAATGTTATACACTAGATCATCATTGCATATCATATTTTATTGCATTTTGGTTGATCCTAGAAATTCTACGCAACTCAAGGACCCTCGGAGATAGTTGGGGATTTCGTTTATTTCATATTTGAGTTCTCTCAAATTTTGAAAAAGGGATCATTTGATTTTATTTATTTTCAATTATTTCTATTACAAAAATGTGAGAGAGGGAATAAAATGACTTTCCCAAAATAAAGAAATATTGAGGATTTAATAATAAAATCAAATAAGATTTTATTTTGGTTTCATTTGCTATTTTATTTGAATTTAGGAAAAATGCCCGTTTTTCAAAATTGCATTTAGGCTCAATGTTCATCCTGTGCGGCTTGATTTTAGAAGCCGGGAAAAATTTTATTTCGGGATTTTTGGAGTCCGTTTAGTATTTCTTTTGTTTTTTTTCTGAGCGTAATTATTTAAAAAAAACGCGAACCGACCTATCGGGCCGTGTCCGACCCAAACACCTGGCCCGGCCGGCCTTATAAGCCGGGGAGCCCAGCCGAGCCACCCCCAAACCCTAGCGCGACCCTGCCGCCCCGCCTCCCCGCCGCTGCACCGCCGCCTTGCTGCCGCGCCGCCGCCGCCGCGCCGCACCGCCGCCGCCGCCTCGCCGCGTCGCAGCGCCG
>NC_041384.1:256667277-256759236 GCF_002162155.2 Triticum dicoccoides
CCGCCCCACGCCGCTGCTGCGCATCACCGCCGCCGCCCCATGCCGCTGCCGCCATCGACCTCGCCGCCGCCCCTGTCGCCGCCTCGCTGGAGGTTGACCCTGCTCCGCCGCCGGTTTGTCTCGAAAAACCATTCGGTTTTCCGTTGGTTTTTCGTTCGGTTTTTTTAGATTCGTTTTTTAATAGATCGGTTTTTCCTGTTTATTTAATTAGCGAGCGTTCACTCGTTCGTTCGTTTTAACGAACGTGTTCATCATTTAGATCCAGATAACGAACGTTCATTCGTTAATCTGTTCGTCGTTTTCTTTTTCTCGGATTAAATCCGCGATTTTTTTGATCGCGATTCCTGATCCGATTTTCGTTCTAGAATAAATTTTCGCTCGTTTATCGGAATCAGGCAATTCAAGCGCATGGAGTTTCATCTCGAAACCCTCTTTTTGTTTAACCAACTCAAACAAGTTTTTGCCTCTGTAAAAATTGCCCTAGATCCAGAATAGTAAACAAAGCTTGTTTCTTTTGCCGTTTGTCTTTTGTTGCTTCGTTCGATTTGATTCTTTTTGCCAACCGGAGTTCTTAAGTTGAACTATCTGGTTAGATCTCTTATTCGAGTTTTACCTGTGCATTAGTCGAGTACTTATTGTATGCTTGTTTGTTTGCGATAGAGTACCTGGAGTGCGTCGCTTGCTACTTCGAATCGCTAGGTTTCCCGGAACATCAGCAAGGCAAGTAACACTTTGATCATACCTCCTACTACCCAGTTTTTATTGCATTAGATCAATCCTCGCACATTGCGTGATTAGGATCCAATTAAATTGTGGGTTTGGGAAGTAGTTGAGGTAGTACCCATTACCTATTTATTATCAAACCTTTGGGAGTTACTTCTATGTTTGCTTATTATGCCATGCTATGCTAGTAGACGTGGATTGGGTGAGTGAAATCCATGACACATGTGAGATTGTTAAAATAATGGTTTATCTAAGGTGGCAACTTAAATACACATCTGGGTGGATTGAGGCACCTGGGTATTCCTGCAATTGCCTGTTTTTCTTTTGGACTGCCACCCAGGCTCAAAGGGATCATGAGATTATTCATACTAGAAACTTCCGTGTGCAGCCACAAGCTACTATGGGCTCTAGCATAGTTGAGTAAGTTGTGCGAACTCTTAAAGTGGTAGACTAGCAAATGTAGGGGAAAGTAGGTGTAATGGTCTACCCGATCGTAAGGTGCTAGCGCTTCTGAAAGACTATGTCTCGGTCATCCGTTTCTCAAACACCATGTAGTGCGAGAATCCCAACGGAGGAGATCGAGTCTTGTGGGGAAAAGTGCGCAAACCTCTGCAGAGTGTATAAACTAATCGTGGTTAGCCGTGTCCTCAGTTATGGACATCTTGAGTATCTAGTACTTGGATTATCATGTGAATCTCATCATGTTACTCTAATTAATTTGTTGGGTTTTTAATGATGATGTTTAATTGGGATTGAGAGCGTGTCTACACTCCCAATGTTTAACAACTACCATGATAGTTAAATAAAATTTATTCCTTTACAGTAGGGAAAATTTGGCTTTACGCAAAACTGTAACCATAGAGGTTTCCACCAGCCAAATATGCATATAGTATAGCCTATATCTTTCATTGCTCTCTATGTGTTACATTGCCAGCATATTCCATGTGCTGACCCATTTTGGGCTGCAAAGTTCATGTTGCAGACTTTTCAGACGACAAGTAAGGTGCCTTTAGGTCGTTGTTCTATACTCAGTGATGCCTTTGGAGTTGATGGACTCACTTATCTTCCAAGCCTTCCACTGTTATCGTTATTAGATGGCCTTAAGCCATTTTTATTGTAATAAGTTCTCTTTTGAGACACTCGATGTAATAAGTGTGTGATTGCTACTCTGTTATAAATCCTTCAAGTACTATGTGGTGTCAGCATTACTGATCCAGGGATGACACCTAAGCACAGAGATTGGACCGTTTGAGGTCTGGTCGCTACATCCATGGTGCGTCGAGGGACTTGGTGGCGGGCAGCAAAGCAGATGTGTAGCTCCGGGCGAGGGCGACCGCGAGGCGCCGGATCTGAAGCAGAACGCGACAGCGGCAGAGCTGCATCGAACTGCTTCCATGGGGCTCCTACGAGGAAGAACACAGAGAGCGAGAGAGCAAGATGTGAGACGAGGAGAAAAGGGAAACGAAGGAAGGAGAAGGCACGGGCTCATCTCCGGCGAGGGGCTCCGACGGCTACGCTCTCCGGCGGTGACTGGTCGGCGGAGGAGCTCCTCAGCGCAGCAGCGGCGGGGTCGAATGGGGAAACTCGGGAGGAGTGGGGCGACGACACGTTTCGGGCGCAGATGGGCTTCCGGGGCCCTGATCTGGGTTCCGCGGGCCTTGCGCGAGGTGGGAGACAGGCAGGGGCGCGTGGCGCAAGGGGAGTGGAGGAGGCTGGCTGGCGGTGACGGTGTAGCCAATGGCTGCGCGCCAAGTGGCGAGGTGGAGGTGGAGGGCGCCGGAAAACGAGGAGGTGGATGGATCTGGCTGGTGGTGCGGTTTTCGAGGGGGATGCAGTGGCTGAGGGTAGGGGAAGGCTAGGGGCACCCAAAAATGGCAAGGGGGGCTTCTTAAATAGGCAAGGGTCTAGGGTTAGGGGTTTTCATCCGTTCTCGGACCCTCGGATCACGATAGGACGGCTCCAGACATGAGGAGGAGTATGTTGGGCCTAGGTGGGCTGTGTACATGGTCTAGAGAGGAAAGAGAGGGAAAGCCCGACAACAGTTTTCGGAGACCGAAAACGTCCGACGTTAGACCGGCTATACTGCCGCTATAGTTATCCATTGGGGCGTCAAACGGACTCCGAACACGATGAAACTTGGCAGGCGGCCTACCTAAAACATAAAAACACCGCATGCCAACTTTCATCCCATTCCGAGAACATTTTTCGGCCACTTATAAAATAATATTCCGGACATGCTGCGGGCGCGTGCAAGTGTGTCTGGGCTCAGAACGGACAACAAAGAGAACGAGGAGACCGGGATGGACGCAAGTTTTAAAAACATGACGATGCAATGCACATGATGACATGACAAGATGTGACACGCAAGCAAATGACAAGGCAACAACAACGAAACACCGGAAGACACCTGGCACAACGGTCTCGGGGCATCACAGAGCATGAGAATGACTCAAGAGGATACCAATATATCTCACCTCGGGTTTTATAAAGTATCGCAAAGAAAAGGAGTAGCACATAATAATAAAATATTCTAATATTGATTAGGAGGCTTTTATAATTAATTAAATATCAATAGCCCAAAGAAATACTAAAAGCACAAGAGGTGGAGATTTATTGGGCCAGTTGGGGCGCCCCCTAGCTTGTATGAAGACCTAGAGGAGGTCGAATTGGAGAGGGGGGAGGACTCCTCCTCCCCCTAGGCCAGTGCACCCCTCCCTCCATGTGTGGCGCCCCATCCCTCTCCCAGCCTATTATACTAGAGGATTTTGCCCCTTGGAGTACACAAGTTTTTGGAGCCTCCTCTACTTCTAGTTATAGTTCTAATTTTGAGTTGACATAATTAGAGCTAGACCTAGATCTTTGTAATCCTCATAATAGAGAAGCCTTATGCAGCTCTCTTCTTCTCGCTCTAATTCTTTGGCAACGATGAGCTCTAGATGACGAAGCTCTACTGGATCGTGAAGCCTGTACGCCTGCAATCCGTAGAGAGGTCGCGCTTTCGGTCTTTGGTTCGACGATACATTCGTGAACTGTTCGAGATACTTCATCAACGATCTACAGCAACTCTTCTTCTGCTGCAATTCGAAGTTAGTAACAAACCGATCTAAACCTCTTATGCATCTTCATAGTGTTCCTGGACCGTGATCGTGGGATGGATTTTTTTTGTTTTCTACTACATTTCCCAACATACTTCACAACCAGAATAGATGAAATGAGGTTAATGACCTCTACTATCTGGGAGCAATGCTAGCGACCTCTTTGGTGCTTGCAGGTTGTTATGACGACACTTCGAATAGTTGAACTCGCTTCGGTTTATGTTTCAAATAGTCCGCTTCACTTACTGATCACTATTTATGTTCCGTGCCAAGGTTTGGGAGTGATGTCTACTACGCAACCTTCTTCTTGTAGTCTCGTGTTGGGCCTCCAAGCGCAGAGTTTTGTAGGACAATAGAAAATTTCCCTCAAGTGGATAACCTAAGGTTTATCAATCTGTGGGAGTGTAGGATGAGGATGGTCTCTCTCAAACAACCCTGCAACCAAATAACAAAGGGTCTCTTGTGTCCTGAACACACCCAATACAATGGTAAATTGTATAGGTGCACTAGTTCCGTGAAGAGATAGTGATACGAGTGTAATATGGATAGTAGATATAGGTTTTTGTAATATGAAAATATAAAAATAGTAAGGTAGTATGTAGTAAAAGTGAGCCAAAACGGTATTGCAATGCTTGAAAACAAGGCCTAGGGTTCATACTTTCACTAGTGGAAGTTCTCTCAACAATGGTAACATAATTAAATCATATGGCAATCCCTTAATGTGCGACAAAGAGTCACTCCAAATTCCTATCGGGAGAACATAAGATGAAATTATTTGTAGGGTATGAAACCACCTCAAAGTTATTCTTTCTGATCAATCTTTTGAGCTATTCCTATAAGTGTCACAAACAACCCTAGAGTTCGTACTAAAATAACACCATATGATACACATCAATCAACCCTAATGTCACCTAGATACTCCAATGTCACCACAAGTATCTGTGGGTCAACTATACGATATGCATCAAACAACATCAGATTCATAATATTCAATCCAACACAAAGAACCTCAAAGAGTGCCCCAAGATTTCTACCGGAGAAACAAGGACGAAAACATGCATCAACCCCTATGCATAGATTACCCCAATGTCACATCGGGAATCCACGAGTTGAGTTCCAAAACATACATCAAGTGAATCAATTGAACACCCCATTGTCACCACGGGTATCCCACACAAGACATACATCAAGTGTTCTCAAATCGATAATAGTATTCAATCCTTAATATTGAAACATCAAAGGTAAAACTCAATTCATCACAAGAAGATAGAGGGGGAGAAACACCATATGATCCAACTATAGTAACAAAGCTCGCGGTACATCAAGATCGTGCCAAATCAAGAACACGAGAGAGACAGAGAGAGAGTCAAACACATAGCTACTAGTACATACCCTCAGCCCCGATGGTGAACTATTCCGTCCTCATCATGGAGACCGCTGGGATGATAAAGATGGCCTCCGGTGATGGTTTCTCCCTCCTGCAGGGTGCCAGAGCAGGCTCTCAGTTAGTTTTTCGTGGCTATAGAGGCTTGGGGCCGTGGAACTTCTGATCTAGGTTTATTTCTAGAGGTTTCTATCTTTATAGGAATTTTTGGCGTCAAAAACAAGTCAGGGGGGTTCCCGAGGAGTCCACAAGCTAGGGGCGCGCCCTACCCCCAAGGCGCGCCGTGAGGGCTTGTGGGCTCCTCAGGACTCTTCTGGTCCAGCTCCGGTGCTTCGGGGGTCTCTTTTGGTCCATAAAAATCACCCTAAATTTTAAGCCCATTCTGAGAACTTTTATTTCGGCACAAAAACGATAGCACGGTAGTTTTGCTAAAAACATCGTCAATCCGGGATAGTTCTAATAAAATCATACCAAAACCATACAAATTGTTGTAAACATGGCACGAATCCTTCATAAATTATAGATATGTTGGATACGTATCAGGGAGAAGTGCCGATGACCTCTTTGTGGTAATGCTCACTTCCCTACAACCACCTCCTCTTGGTCCGCTCAATTACAACCAAGGAGTTTAGCAAGTTATATATCAAATGCAACAAATAACATGAAACATGTTTATGTGATATATTCATCCTCCATGCATAAGCTCGTTGCTTGTCTGGGTTAGCGAACTCTAGGTTAAGCCTTTCTACATGTCAGCGCCTCCAAGAAGCATTGAGGAAGGCCGACAGTATTGGGCGCTTCCACAAGGACGTGGGGCCAACCCACTTTTGCATGGTGATTTTTGCACCGGGATTGGTGTTACTTCCACCCCCAACTCTTTCATGTTTTTATACTTTTTTAACACAGTACAAACACAAGTGCTCATATATACACACATACACTCACCCCTATGAGTGCATACACGCACATCCTACCTCTATGAGCACCTCCAAGAGACTGAGCTGACATATCATCTTGAGATTTTACAAAGTCACCATAGGCGCTCGTAGTCGATGGGAACATCCCCTCCCACCGAATGAGCATCGCCGGAAATCCTGAAATAAATCTAGGATAAATGCGAGCACTACGACTTGAACCCTGGTGGGTTGGGATACCACTATCCACCTAACTATCCAACCACAGGTTGGTTCACCTTTCGTGTTCGTACTTGGCTGCCATGCCTACAACTCTATGCTTATGATGTCTATGTACATATTGATGTGGTTATGGGTATATTTGCTAATGTGGTTGTGCATATGATTTTTAATGTAGTTGAATTTGCTTATTCATAGTCATGTAGGGAACCAGAAACCCTTCGCAGACCATTCATAGAACGTGTTGTTCATAAACTGCTTGACTTCTTGGTTGTAATTGGTCTTTGCACCAAGGGTGCAACGAGTCATCTAGTTGTTGTAAATGAGGAGAAGGCCCGACTCCCTCGTCACCACTCTCGCAGGCGACACGAGAGGCTCCTAACCTAGCCGTCATGACCCTCCTTCTCCCAGCCCCCACCCTCCGTCGCCGCTGGTGGTCGGCTTCGAGCAAAGCATGTGTGTGCAATGGTGGCTGAGGGATTCTACACACTCTCCCGGATCGAGGGACGGTGCGGCGTTTTCCTATTCATGGGGATGCAACCCTCGCTTCGGCGATGGCGGTGCAGCCAATCCCAGCGATGCTTGTTGTGGCACTTGTGGGGATCGGCCGGATGTAGGGGGTGTGGCTGGGAGTGGTTAATGCAGGTAGCGACATCTGGCCTGGATTACGGACGGCAGCTCCGGTTGGTGGCGGCAAGTGAAGCTTAGGCAGCCCCAGACATCATGGTGTGGTGGTGCCCAAGTCCAAGGCGGAGCTGCACCGACGATCTAGTGGCTTATTCTCCGATTAGATCGGATCAACGATGATGAAAAGCAGGAGCATGATCCTTCCTAGCGGCTCTCGTGGTTTGATGGGGTGGGGTGGCGGCCCTCCCCAAGGCTCTAGTGGTGGCGCACCCCAACAATGGCCGGAGTGTCCCGGCTCCTGCGGTGACAGTGCTGCTGTGTGTGGTCACCAGGTCTGGGCGTCCTGATCTAGGTCTTTGTAGGTGGTCTGGTTGGTGTGCACAGGATGTTGTCGGTTGGAATCTCGTGGGGTAGATCTGGGTGAAGACCTTTGTCGGATGTGGGGATCCGGCAAACCCTTAAGGTTCGAACACTGGGGTGCGCGTGAAGTCTTTCCCTCCTACCAATCTGCGCCCTAGCTCACTAAGATCTAGCGGACAAACTCGACGAACTCGCAACACAGAAAGACTCAAGGTTTATACTGGTTCGGGCCACCGTTGTGGTGTAATACCCTACTCTTGTGTGGTGGTGGATTGCCTATAGGGCTGATGATGAATAGTACAAGGGAAGAACAGCCTCCGGAGGTTGATGTGTTCTTGTGGGTAGGCTCTTGATCAGGTTGGATCAAGCTGAGATGAGATGATGTCTCGCCGATCTGATCCCCCCTACTATGGTGGCTAGCTCTACTTATATAAGCCCTGGTCCTCTTCCCAAATATCAAGCGGGAAGGGAGCCAACAATGGCGGGCTAATTTGAAGGGGGACAACTAGTACAAGCTATCCTGACAAAAGTGGTCTTCGCCTGCCAAAAGCTCTGGTGGTGACGCCGTCTTGGGCTCCACGATGACCTCCGCCTTGCCGTCCTCCTGGTCTGGGTCTCATTGCACCAATATAGCAACCGTTGCATGATGCCTCGGTACTCTTCGCCTGCGCTGGCCTCCTTAGCACCAAAGAGGAAACAAGGACGCTGGATGCACTGGCGCCCGCCTGGTGTCGTGCGTCATGGCTCACGTCACGAGGGTCTCATGAGGTTTGCCCCGCCTTGATATCTCCGCTCCTCGTGAGCCTGCCTGGCTAAGACACTCTAGAGGAGGTCTTGCGTTGTCTGCCTCGCGAGGCTTGGACCCTCGCGAGGGTCTTGGATGCTTTGTTGGTGAAGATGGGCCGTACAACCTGCTAGCTCAGCCACGCCGTGGGCCGCAGGCAGGCAAGTCTGGGGACCCCCATTCCCAGAACACTGACAGTAGCCGCCAGGCCCAAGGTGCGCTCAGGCTTGGCTTCGCGGCGAAGCCAAGGGCCAAGTACGGAGCGCCACGGGGCCCCAAAGCCAGCGGCCTCGGTTGACGTGTGGCGATTGATTGGACGTGGGCATCTCCGCTTCCCCATGCTGCCTCGGCAACTGCATGACTAGACAAGTCCCTGTGACATGCAAGGAAAACCATCATTACCTAAGATCGTGGGAGACGCCAGTTGGCCTTCTCTTGCTATAAGTGGGGAGGGGGCGGAGCCCCCGTTGCCCATCTCTTCCTCGCTTGCTTGCTTCTTCCTCCTTGCTCCACTGCTGACAACAATGGCGCCCATCAGAAAGTTCTCTACTGAAGAGAAAGGAAAGGCTCCCCGCGATGATCCGGGGCCTCTTCCACCGAAGAAGAGGTCGATCCATCGCCGCGATGAAGAGGCGATGCAGGTGGTGTCGAGGCCTTGGTGCGAGCGGCCTCCTCCGTGGTACCCGCTGCCCTTGTACGCCCAAGCCGAGGGCTCGGGAGGACGGAGTGACGGGCAGCGCCGCCCATGCCGCATCCAGGGCCGCCGCGCCATGGCGACGCGTGCCCTCACCCCTGGAGTTCACGCCACGGACTCCTCGCGCGAGTTGGTGCTGTGGGCGCCGATGCCTCCGAGCTCCTGGATCCGCTTCCCACGGTTCTTCTCCGACGTGATGCCGCCGAGGGGGCCTCTCGAGCTCTGGCTGCAGCACACCGACTGCAGCGCTCCGGTGACTGGAGCGGAGATCGAAGCGGTCCCCACCGGCAAGATCTTCATGACGCGCGGCTGCGGCGAGATTGCGCGGGTCTGTCGTGCGAGGGGCGCCCTCAAGATCCACTTTGCGTACGACGGCGTCTCCACGCTCTTCTTCAAGGTCTTCGATGCTGAGGGACGCCGCCTGGAGTGCTGCTCCGGAGAGGAGCGTGAGGTTGACGCGCGTCCCGCTTGCGGCCACTCCAGCAGCAGCAGCCCTTGGGAGTCTAGCAGCTCTCCTGAGCTCTATGAGACTCCGGAGATGAGCGACGACAACTACGTGTCCCCGAGCTCTCGCCGCGCTCGGAGCAGAGCTGCGGCGTCCAGCCGTCGCCGCTGCTGATCTGGATGGGGTTGGCGCCGGCCTCCCGTGGCCCACTGTTGATGATGGCGTCCACCACGGGATGATGTAGATAGGATTCCCCTTAGCATCGGCTTTTGTTTCCTGCAATGAATCATGAATTACCCCGTGGGGGCATGTAAGGGTCCGTAATGTCCTTTGTGCTTATCTTCCCTGTTATGAGAATTTGGTGAACGCATGTCCCGTTAAGGCTCGGTCCCCCCTTTCTTTCCTCGCGATAGCTTGTTTCTCTACACTGACAGGTCTCGGTCCCCAGGCAGGCTATAGCCGTCGCTGGTATGCCAGGTCGCGTGCCGTGGTCAAGGCCAGGAGGTGTACGGCCCGAGGTCCAGTAAGAGCCCCTGAGGCGCGATGCTCAGGAGGTCCCCCTTAGTGCTCAAGCAGCCATGGTAAGGCGAGAAAGTGAGTTGACGTGGCCGCAACGGGGTTGCGACAAGGCGTGAGTTACCATTAGGCCCAAACATTTAGCCGATCCGAGTGCGGTACTTATCTTGTTGATCTCGTGGCAACTTCTGACGTTGCGCTAGGGATGTGCACCTACTCGTGCGACATAGCTAGGCCGGCCCATACGAGTTTCCCTCCCCTCATGCCCTCCTTAGTGCTCTACGTCCTTAGGTCCCGACCCTCGAGCGAGCTCAACTGCCGCTGGTATGCCAGGTCGCGATGCCGTGGTCAAGGCCAGGGGGTGAGGGCTGGAGAGCCAGTAAGAGCTCCTGAGTCATGATACTCAGGAGCCCCTCTTTTAACGCGCAAGTGAATTGCATGAGAGAAATGGAGACTCGCGGTGCCGCCTACTATCCTTCCCACGGGGTCTGTCGGTGTCAAAACCAGCGGATCTCGGGTAGGGGGTCCCGAACTGTGCGTCTAGGCCGGATGGTAACAGGAGGCAAGGAACACAAAGTTTTACCCAGGTTTGGGCCCTCTCGATGGAGGTAAAACCCTACGTCCTGCTTGATTAATATTGATGATATGGGTAGTACAAGAGTTGATCTACCACGAGATCGAGGAGGCTAAACCCTAGAAGCTAGCCTATGGTATGATTGTTGATGTGTATGTTGTCCTAAGGACTAAAACCCTCCGGTTTATATAGACACCGGATAGGGTTAGGGTTACATAAAGTCGGTTACAATGGTAGGAGATCTTTATATCCGTATCGCTAAGCTTGCCTTCCACGCCAAGGAAAGTCCCTTCCGGACACGGGACAGAGTCTTCAATCTTGTATCTTCATAGTCCAGGAGTCTGGCTGAAGGTATAGTCCGGCTATCCGAACACCCCCTAATCTAGGACTCCCTCAGTAGCCCTTGAACCAGGCTTCAATGACAATGAGTCTGGCGCGCAGATTGTCTTCGACGTTGGAAGGTGGGTTCCTCCTCCAAGTACTTCATAGAAGATTTTGAACACGAAGATAGTGTCCGGCTCTGCAAAATAAGTTTCCACATATTGCCATAGAGAGAATAATATTTACACCAATCTAATCTGCTAACGTATTCCGTAGCGTGTCACACCACGGCCAAGCCTTTATCCGAGTCGTTTCATTATCCCACCTCAGCGCGTCATGCGAGGTGGTTTCCTTGGCACGTCTTGTTAAAGCAGAGATCGTGTCCCCTTATTCCGGGATTCTCATCAATACGGGTGTGGGTAACCCAACCGCTTCTAGGACTTCTAGATTATAGGCAAGTCCAAACAGACACTTGATATTCACCCTCTTTATAAAGGGGACAGGGCTTTTATTTTTCCCTCCCGTGCTCAATCGAATCCTTCCCCCACCTCAAGCTCAAGCGCCCAAAGTTTAGGTCAGGTGCTCCGAACCTTCAGTCATGTCCGGATCTAGCCTTCAAGGCCGATGGGTGCCTTCCTCCATCACGGAAGAAGACATCAAAAAGTTGAGGGAGGCCAAATATCTGACCGCCGAGATTTTGCATCCTCTGCCTCCCCGAGGGCAGGCCGTCCCCACCCCCGAACCCAACGAGAACGTCATGTTCGTCTCCCACTTCCTCCGAGGTCTAGGCCTTGCTATGGATCCTTTCGTCAGGGGTTTGATGTGTTACTACGGGCTAGACTTCCATGATCTAGCTCCGGACTCCTTTCTTCATATCACGACATTATTGTCGTGTGCGAGGCCTTCCTCCGGGTTACCCCTCACTTTGGCCTATGGCTCAAGACCTTTGAAGTGAGGCCGAAGATGATTGAGGGGCAACATGCAGTGTGTGGAGGTGCCTCAATACGCAAGATGATAGGAGCTCCGTGGCCCAAAGGTTCCATCCCAGAGGTGTCTGAATTGTGGCAACAGGAGTGGTTCTACATCACGGCTCCTAGAAGTGCCAAGTGGGCGCCCCCCCTGTTTTACGCTCAAGCCCTCCACCACAGCTGATGTCATGGATCAGCAGAGGTCTGAGCTGGGGTCCATCCAAGGACGTGCCGATACTGCAAAGCCGCATTTGAGATCTCTTCAATGGAGATTTCAGTTTGGTTGTGGTAATACAGGTTATGCTGGCTCGTCAAGTCCAGCCTTGCAAACACCGGCCTCTTCGCCTGTGGGAGTTCAATCCCGAGGGACCGCGTGTCATTCAAAATTTTCTCGGCCTAACGCACGAGGAGATGTACAAGTCATTCTTCGGACCTCAGGTGGAGCGTCCGGAAATCACCGAGGACGTGGGCCTGAGTAGTAACCGCGCTGCCGAATAGGTAAGGCATCTTCCGGCCAAACATACTATCTCTCCTTTGTTACGGAGTTATTTCTGAGAGTTCCCTTTTTGACCAGGACTAGCTAACAAAGGCGAAGTTGATTCGGTGTTCGGGCCCCCTCCCTGAGGGTTTGGAAAATCCGGTGTTGGAAAAGATGCTCCAGACCGCACCTTGCCCAGAGCCCTTGAAGGAAGATACTGTGGAGGATAATGCGGGTGGACGCGGGCCCCCAATGCTGCCCATTCTAGCCGAGGGAGCGAGCGTCTCCATGAAGGAAGACGACCAGAAGAGGAAAAGGACTGCGCCCGGGGATTCGGAAGCCGAAGCTTCCAAACGGGATAAGAAGTCTCCCACAGAGGGTCCTACCTTGGGGGGCGCTATTGCCGCACAAAGTCCGCGGGGGGATCAATTCTCCCGCGAGTCGTAAGTGACCCGAAATACTTTAATAGTACAGATATGCCATCTTTTTCTTCTGAGAAAATAACCACCGCATATATTTTTGCAGTTCGGGCCTTAGCCCCTCTCAAATGATCTCGTCTTCGGGGGATCTTCTTCCAGAGATGATGGAGAGCGAAACGCCTCCTACGGACTCCTCCGCTCTGGAAGCGGGCGACCCTGAAGTGTCGTCGCGGAGGGCCTCTCCGAGTCCGGTGAGACCAGAAGATAATCCTATTGACCCCCGAAGCTCCCAGTGTCCGGCTGTCGCAGAGAGCAGACAAAAGAGTCCAGCACCGTATAGTGTGCGATCGGATGTTCTGAGGGAGTTGGTGGGGCGAGCGGCCATCTCAGATGAACACCGTGTGCTGATGAATACGGTGATGGAGAGAATAATGTCCGCCGAAAGCGTATTGCATGAAGCTTTTATGAGTCTACTGACAGGATTTGAGGTACGTAAAAGAATGTATGATAGTCCTGCACATGCTAGGTGTGCCCTGTGTAGATAGTAGCCCCTGAGACTCTGGTTGTCGTCGGAAACAACGGCGAACAGAGGATCATATTCCCAGGTAATAACCATACTGCCTCTATGTGCAGGTGATGGAAGTTCCGGTGGCTAGCCGGACTAGCGAATTTGCCCATTTAAAACGGCAGTTGGATGCGGCAGATCTCAACATCGAGCTTGTTAACAAAAGGCTTGACGAGGCACGGGGTAAGTGTCATTATCTGGTAAAGGCCACATAGGAAGAGCAGCATGATGCCAGTATCTTTAATATGTTGTGACTGCAGATGGAGCTGCCACTGTTGAAGCCTTGCAGGCAGAACTTGCCCGAGCCAAGGAACAAGCGAGGTTGGGTAATGCGGCTGCTTTGAAGGAGGCCGAAGAGTTGCAAGCCGAGAAGGCCGCGCATGGCGAGAGACGAGATAAGATGGCCAAGATGGCCATAGAATTAAAAGCTGCCGCCGACCGTTGCCGGGTTCTTGAAAAGGAAAACCAAGCGAAGGCATCGGACCTTGAGAAGGCTGCTACGACGAAAAAGGACCTCCGCTCTGCTATGAGGGCAAAGAAGGAGGAGCTGTGGGAAGCCAGGGATATTGTAGCTGGGAAATCCTTTATGTTGCAGAGGAAGTTCGGAGATCCACGGTATGCCCCTCTGGATCGGCTGTGGAGTTCGGAGGATGTATATATGGATTTGGCGGTGAGCGCTGCCGATGCGGCCAAGTATTTCCAGGGTCAGACGGACCGTGAAGTAGACCAGCTATTTTGGAGATAATTCCATTCTCCCGAGCGTCCGCTTTCATTGACTGACCAACTAGCCGAATGGGCCGAACTAAATAGGTTGTCCGGACTTTCCATGAGGTCTGTTGTGGATCAGCTATGGCCGAAAAGGTCAAAACCGAATAGCTATTTCAGCTCGGTGCAGCAGTTCCTTGACGTGGTGCCGCGTATTAATGTGATGAAGAGGTCGGCGTGCATAGAGGGCGCACGGATGGCCTTTGCCCGTGTTAAAGCATACTGGGTGGAGATGGATGCTACCACTGTTGCAGCGCAGGATTCGGCCATAGGTCGAAGGGCTGCTGAGCACTACTTTGAAGAAGTTCTTGAGGGTGCTCGTTTGATAGAGACCCAGTGCTCAAAAAATATTATGTTTGAGTGATATGTAATCTCATTGTAAGCGAAATGCTTTTATAAATTTTTTAAGGCTATTTTTATACTTTTGCCTGAAAGTAATATGATGCCTCCTGGGCGGCCGTTTATGTATACACGTGTATAACCTAAAAGATTGCAGCCATCGGCTTCAACCCTCACGCATATAATGCAGAGGTGCTCGCAAAAACACGCGTTCACACTTAACCCAACGTCTTGGTCCTATTAAGGAGGTGATAGCGGAGCGAGCGAGGCAACCGGACTATAATGCTTTAGCACTTTCACTTAGCCATAGGAGTTTGACAGTGGGGTACTAGATAGCCCCTGGTGGTTACGCACTCTCCCGATCTCGGGGTGCGTACATGCCTGGCGGAAAACGGCCCTTCGTTAAGGCGGAGGAATTCTAACATTCCCGCAGGTCATCGAGTGGTTGACCAGTCTCACGCTATATCATGACAGTCAGTTTTCGGCTTTCTCTACTGAGGTGCTCGTCCGGATGAACCAGGGCACAATCGCAGTAGTTCTCTTGGTGCTACCTTAGCCGGTAAAGTGGAACGTAAGGCACCAAAACACAGGAGCCGGGCAAACCCAACATTTGACCAAAGACAATGATTCGGAGCTGATGCATATAGGGCCAAACTCGCGACGCCGAACACTCCCTAAGGTATTCGGTCTTTTTGGTATAAACTGGGCCTAAATAATGGCCATTGTAAGAAGCCCCTTGTGTCCAGGTACGTGCATTGTTCTGGCATGGCCACATGCCAAGACGTCAGCATCCTTCTCAACGGTGGATATGTATCAACAAGAGATAGTAAAAAAGGTTTACGCAGGGTCTTAATCTAAAAAAGAATCCTTGGAGCGGGTCCCTGCTGCACGTCTGCGCCTGTGTCTCCGTTGTGCCGTATCCTGGACGGGTGTAGCATGATGATCGTCTATAAAAGAGAGGAATTTAGGTGAAAAAGTTGTCGTGCAAAAAGATAGTTTGTTAAAGAAACCATGTATAATTCAAGATGAGAAGAAATTGCCACTTGTCTGCGCGTGTTGAGCCCCTTGTATTGACAAATAGGGGTGTGACCGTTTATTCGGTATAAGTAGCGGCACCGGACTCGATTAGTCTGGTCCGGGTGCCTTTAGTGTGCGGCTGCCAAGGCAGCCTCACTCTCTTCGGCGCGCAGAGATTGCTTGATATTTCTGTGCACTGTGATGATGCCCCGTGGACCGGGCATCTTGAGTGTGAGGGAGGTGTAGTGTGGTATTGCATTAAAGCAAGCGAAAGCTTCGCGTCCGAGCAGTGCTTGATAGCCACTTTGAAACGGAGTGATGTGGAAAGTTAAATGCTCGCGACGGAAGTTATCGGGGGAGCCGAATATAACTTGTAGTAGGAGGGAGCCCGTACAACGAGCCCCTGGGCCTGGCGTTACTCCTTTAAAGGTAGTATTGCTATGGCGAATTTGTGTTGGGTCTAACCCTATCCCGCGGATTGTATCCTGATATATTAGGTTTAGGCTACTGCCGCCGTCCATCAAGACTCGTGTGAAGTGATATCCGCCAATTACTGGGTCTAATACCAGGGCAGCCCATCCTGCGTGTCGGATACTTGCTGAGTAATCGCGGTGGTCGAAAGTGATCGGTTGAGACGACCAGTGGCAGGACTTCGCGGTGACAGGCAGTTGGGTATATTTTCCTGGGAGTGGCGCGTTGTTTTTTCCCTTGATCACGTGTAACACGTTCACTGTTTTGACTTCTGGTGGAAATTTCTTTTGTTCCCCCGTGTCTTGCTTGGGGGGCACAAGAAGAAGCACGGTTTGCCGTTACAGCTGTCAGTCTGCCGCTGGTTGCTCTAGATGAGGAGAAGGCACTGAGGGCCTGGTGAGGTGACGTGCGCGGGGCGTGCCGCGAGCCAGAGCTCGACCGCTCAGATTTGTTGGTGTGGCAGGGACGGACCCATGTACCAGCGCCGCGCCTGTGTGGAGGCCCCCGGGGGAGGCGATGATCGAGTAGGTGATAGCAGTTGGCAGGTTAAGCATGGAGAGCAGATCAACTTGGATAAATGCAGGAAGGTACATGCCACCGGGTCCGGCCCGAGCGGCTTGGGGATGATGCAGCCCGAGGGGCGCCCCCAACAAGGTAAGCTGAAGACATAAGCAAAAGGGATACATGCCGCAGGGATGAACCCACGCGGCCTAGGAATAATGCAGCCCGAGGGGTGCTCCTAGATAAACGAGCTTGGAAGATGTCACCTGGTTCTGTAGACGAAGCAGAGTTGGTGCAGCTGAAGGCGTGCATTGGAGAAATGACTCCTCATGAGCCGTCAGGACCCCAAGCCTTGGGAGGCTCTGGGGGCTCGGGAGGTTCCCTGAAGACCGTCTCCATCTCCTCCTCAACGGCGTGGTACCTGGCTTCCTGAGCTGCCAGGACACGTCGCATGTTGCACTGATAGGCCGACGCCACGCTCGGCAAGCCAAAAGGCATACGAACGTAGCTGTGCGGCGGGCCCTTGCAGCGGCCCACACACGAAGGCCAGAAACGCTCCTGAGATGCGGCCCTGTTGAGCCCTGGGACGTCGATGCAGACGCGCGGCCCAGCATCCTTGTCAGGATGTGGAGCTGCGCCTCGTGGGCGGCTATCGCCGCGCATGGCTCTTGCTTCTTGCAGTTCCTGGGTGGTCTTGGTGATGAACTCCTGGGTGGTGGGCACTCCTTGCCCTGTGCTCTCCTGAGGGTCTCGTGCCACAAAGCATGCCTCGAAGTGGTGCCCAAGCGCCTCCCTCATGAGGTTGGCAAGGTCTGAGGCCCTCCAGAAGAGAGGCCCCGAGCCCTGCCTGAGGAGGGCACCAGGCACGCCTTCCTATGCGACGGAGGGAGGCGCCCCTGGAGGGGCGCTGGTCCTGACGTGGCTTATGCCGCGACGCCGTCCTCCTGAGGTCCTGTGCGGCGCGGCTGCTTCTTCTTAGGGATGGTCTCCAGAGGGCCTTCATTTCTGTTGTCGGGGTCGTCGATTGCAGCGGCTTGAAAGGCGCGCTCAAGGGAGCACACCGCATCTCTCTCTTCACACGGGACAGTGATGAGTCCTCCGCTTCCTGGCATCTTGAGAACGTTGTAGCCGTGATGAATGACTGCCATGAACTTGGCTAGGGCCAGATACCCGAGCATGGCATTGTACGGCAGGCGGATGTGCGCGATGTCGAAGTCGATGAGTTCGGTGCGATAGTTCTTGCGCTCCCCGAAGGTGACAGACAGGTGGACCTGCCCTATCAGCGTGGTGGAGCCGTCGGTCACTCCTGAGAAAGGCTTGGTGGGCAGGAACTGCTCATATGGCACTTGGAGGTTGTCGAACGTGTCGACGGATAGGACGTCGAGCCCTGCGCCGCCGTCCATCAGGGTCTTGGTGACCTGCACATTGCTGATGACTGGGGAACACAACATAGAGAGGGTGTCGGTGTCAAAACCGATGGATCTCGGGTAGGGGGTCCCGAACTATGCGTCTAAGGCGGATGGTAACAGGAGGCAGGGAACACGATGTTTTACCCAGGTTCGGCCCTCTTGATGGAGGTAAAACCCTACGTCCTGCTTGATTTATTCTTGATGATATGAGTATTACAAGAGTTGATCTACCACGAGATCGGAGAGGCTAAACCCTAGAAGCTAGCCTATGGTATGATTGTATGTTGTCCTACGGACTAAAACCCTCCGATATATAGACACCGGAAAGGGCTAGGGTTACACAAGGTTGGTTACAAAGGAGGAGATATGCACATTCGTATTGCCTAGCTTGCCTTCCACGCCAAGTAGAGTCCCATCCGAACACGAGACGAAGGATATAGTCCGGCTGTCCGGAGACCCCCTAATCTAGGACTCCCTCAGTAGCCCCTGAACCAGGCTTCAATGACGACGAGTCCAGCGCGCAATGTTGTCTTCGCCATTGCATGGCGGGTTCCTCCTCTGAATACACCACAGAAGAATTTGAATACAAGGATAGTGTCCGACCCTGCAAAATAACTTCCACATACCACCGTAGAGAGAATAATTTTTCCACAAATCTAATCTGCTGACACGTTTTGGCAACATGACATTACGCGAGGCAATTTTTTGACACGTCTTGTCAAAGAAGAGATCGTGTCCCCCTTATTATGGGATTCTCATCAATACGGGCGTGGGTAACCCAACTGCGCTATCGATTACAGCACTTGGGGGATAAGCGAGTTTTACCAGACTAGTGGGGGCGCATAGTTTCGGTCGCCCTTATAAAGGGACAAGGTTTAACCTTTTTCTACCCACGCCTTCTTCCTCATTGCTCATCCTATCTTGCGTGCTCGAGCTCCAACGCCCAAGCCTACATCCTTCCTCTCATCCTTCTCCAATCATGTCCGGAGCGGGAGGCAAATGGATGGATTCCTCCGTCATGGAGGGAGACATCAAAAAGCTGCGCAGAGCCGGATACTTATCCACGAATATCGCACATCGGCTGCCTGTTGCGGGGCAGATCGTCCCCACCCCGGAACCTCACGAGAGGGTAGTCTTCCTCCACCACTTCCTCCGCGGACTGGGGTTTCCCCTCCATCCATTCGTCCGTGGTCTTATGTTCTACTATGGGCTGGACTTTCATGATCTAGCCCCAAACTTTATCCTCAACATTTCGGCGTTCATCATCGTGTGTGAGGCTTTCCTCTGCATCCGGCCCCACTTCAGCCTGTGGCTGAAAACCTTCAATATCAAGCCGAAGGTGGTGGGAGGCCAAAAAGCGGAATGCGGTGGAGCCATGGTGGGCAAGATGCCCAATGTTACATGGCTTGAGGGCTCCTTCGTGGAGACCATAAAGGGGTGGCAATCGGCCTGGTTCTACATCACCGAGCCGTGCGACGCCAACTGGGCGGTGGCCCCTGAGTTTCGATCCGGAATCCCCACACGGCTCACCTCCTGGAAAGAGAAGGGCATGTCCTGGGGTGCATCGGCGGAGCTCGACGGACTCCAGAAATGTATCCGGAATATGGCAAGCAAGAAGGTCAAGCTCGTCAACATAGTCTAAGTCATGCTCTTCCGCCGGATCCTCCCGTGCCAACAACGAGATTTCGATTTATGGGAGTTCGACGTGGCCCAACACCAGACTCTCAGCGAGCTCTTCGATACGACGCACAAAGACGTCTGGAGGGTGCTGTTCAAGGGCGCCAAGGTCGCTCCCTCTCTCACCGAGGACCGTGGGCTAAGCGCGAAGCGCCCTGCAAATCCGGTAAGTTCTGTACATCTGGTAGGATATTTACTTCCCATTGCTTAACCACGTGCAGGGTCTGAGCTCCCATGCCTTTGACATGACTGGGTGGAGGCATCGGAGCAGATCAACTGTCCGGCCCCTCTGCCCGAAGACACCGCGGATGCTCTCCTGGCGGAGATGCTGACTCCGGCTCCTTACAAGGTGCCGGGAAGACCAAGAAGGCCAAGGGAACCCGAAAGAGTTCTCGGCGCCAGGTAGTATCGGACTCATCGTCCGATGACTCCTCGGCGCACTCCTCCCATGAAGACGAGGAGGAAGATGAAGACGCTCCCCCTCCAGTCGGGGGAGACAAGAAAAGGAAGGCCGCCCCAACTGGGGAGGCCGAAGGGTCCAAGAAAAGGACTCTCCTTCCGGATAGTTTCACCACCGCCGCCGAAGGCGAAGACGAGTGGCTGCTCAGGGCCAAGCCCCTGGCGAAGTCGTCAGTATTCGGATACCAGAGTAACTCATAGCATTCCTTTGTCGCACTGCTTCTCCTAACGCCGAATATGATTATGCAGACCGCCTCGAGCCCGTATCGACGTATCTTCGTTGGACGGCTCCCTAGACTCATCGGATATGGATAGCGATCCACTTCCGACCGCCACCTCCCCTTGCCCTACGGACAATGCCGAGGTATTGCCTCAAGAGGCGCCGGGTCAAGGGGAGACAGTCCCGGAGGCGCCTCAAGGCGACCTTCCGGACTGCGGGAGCAAAGGGAGTAAGGCTCCCGAGGGCCCCGAGTTCGGCCCCTAGTTGAACACCGCGCCGGAACCTCCAACGGTCCCGGATTCGGGCATGCGGCCTTCTTTCAAAAGGGGCAAGATGCCCGTGCCGGTGACCTCTGTCCATCCAGAGGTGCCGGACAACTTGCTGGGAGCGCTTCGCAGTGCTTCCATCGATGAAGAGCACCGCACTATTATGAGTGTGGTGATCAAGAAGGTTCAGTCCGCCAAGAGCGGACTGACTGAAGCCTGTGCCAGCCTTCTAACATGCTTTGAGGTAAGTGTTTAAAATATGCGAAAAACATTACCGCATAGATAGTAGCCCCTGATGCTCTATTCAGTGTTCACAAAGAAAAGTCGAACAGAGGATCAAACAATATCGCAGGAGTCTAATATAAGTATGTCAATATGCGTATGCAGGCTTCGCTGCTGGCCTCTGCCGCACTGACTGCAGAGGTCGCCGTGCTGAAGCAGGACCTTGAAGGGTCCAAGGACGAGCTCGGCCTTGCCAAGAGGCAGCTCAAGGAGAACAAAGGTAAGTAGTACCTAGTCTATGGATATGTATAAAAAGAATGCGATTGCAAAATGACAGGATCATCGTAAATTTGCTAGGGGCCATGACTGAGGTGGCAACCCTGAAGCAAGCGCTATCCGAGGCCGAAAACAAAGCGGCCAAGGAGCGCACCGAGCGGGAAAGGCATGAGGCTCGGGTGGGCGAGGTGCAGCAAGAGCTCCACGCTCTCGTGACAAAGCACGAGGCGTTGGAACTTGACTTGAAGACGCGAGAGTCCGAGCTTGCCGCGGACCTCGAGAGCGCAAAGAATGCCAAGGCCGAAGCCCAAAAGGCCCTCCAGGAGATTGATGCGATGAAGAAGATAGCGGCGGGTAAGGCATTTTGTATGCAAAGCAAGCACGTGAAAGTAAATTACTTGTTACTTACCCGAATCCGGAGCTCTCCGGGAGCATTCGCAGATTTGCCCCGCAGCTTGTCGGATGCCGCAACGTTTTACCAGGCTGAGGAGGGAAGCTCAATGGAGAAGTTGTTCTGGGCCCAATATACTGGGACCGAACACCCGGTGCCTATGAGCGACCAGCTATAGCAGCTGGTCGAGATACACAAGGCGGCTGAACAGGCCATGAAGGGCTTTATAGGCCGGCTATGGCCTGGCGACGCCCTTCCGAACAGCTACTTCGGCCTGGTGAGGCGGCTTGTGGATGCCTGCCCACGGTTGGAAGTCGTCAAGCGGTCCGTCTGCATCGAAGGTGCACGCGGGGCTTTCGCCCGTGTGAAGGTGCAATGGGCCAAGCTAGACGTCGTGAAGTTGATCAAGGAAGGGCCGCCGGAGGGCAAGGAGCATCGCCACCCCGAGATGTACTATGAGGGTGTCTTGAAGGGTGCTCGTCTCGTAGCGGACAAGTGTACGAAAGATATAATATTCGAGTAAACTTGCTCGTGTAATCCTGTAGTTATGAAAACTTGTTCATATGCGCTATGCAACACTTGTTTGAATTTAAAATATTACCTTCTGTTTGGCTGTTTATCAAATCTGAGAGATGGCTAGTCGCCGGCTTCTGCCCCCATGCCACGAGTGCTGGGGTGTTCGGGATAAACCTGAGCACTCTTGTTCCCATTGTTGGGTCCTTCGAGGGAGGTGCTCAACACAACAAACAAGGCAATCGGACTATAATGCGTTATCACTCTCACTTAGCCATAGAATTCTATAATTTTAAATTTCGGTGAAGCCCCTAGTATTCGGAAGGCCGAATTCGGGGCGCGATACACGCCTTAAGCCGGAAAGGGCCGACTCCTCGCTCTAAGCAGCATAAGTCTTTAGGGACTCAAAAACCTCTCGAACAGCGACCAGTCTCTCGCCTTATCATGACAGTCAGTTTTAGCTTTCTCTACTGAGGTGCTTAGCCCAGCTGAACCGGGGCACAAACGCAGTAGTTCTCCTAGTGCTACCTTATCCGATATAGCGGAACATAAGGAACCAAAACATAGGAGCCGGGGAAACCCAACTATTGACCAAAGACATGATTCGGAGCTAATGCATATAATGCTATAAGTTCGGGGTGCCGCACTTGTGAAAGTGTTCGGACTTCTCACACCATATTGTGGGGTACTTAAGCCCCTAGTGTATTGGCCATACCAAAGTGTACGGTTGCAAGGTGTCATTAATGAACACACATATATATATAAAGAATAATGCAATAATAGTCTTAATGCTATGCATTGTTTATTCAAAAAGGTGCGTTAAAGCAGAATGATACAGGTAGTGCGATAAGCAAAAAGTAGGACTATGTCCCTTCCAAGGGCAAGCTGAAGAATTGTATTAAAGCAAGTATCTCACTCATTATCGTAATCCACATGGGAGTTCCGTGGAGTGACGTAGCTTTCTGCCTTCTTGGTTGCTGCATCATATGTTCGGAATCATGCTGCCGGACGGGGTTTCCAGAGATTAAAGTCCTGAAAGAGAAAAATAACAAAGCGGGAAGCCCCTAGTGCGGTTTAAGCCGCATCTTGGAGCGTGCCGTAATCGTGCCCCCTCCCTACCTGTGCCCATGGTATTTTTAATGCGCAATTATGTATGCATGGCACGAGTTTTGCCATTTGGCTTGGGCTGGGGTGGGGGCCGCATTGCTATGCGAGCTCGGAACGTGCTAGGCGGTCCTGTTGCCGATTACTCCGAGCGCGCTTGAAGGTGTTCGGGTCCTTGAACGCTGAACTAGTGGATTGCCTTAAGAGGCTGCTTTGCACTTCCGCTGTGAGGGCCGCAGTGTGCTCCTCTGTTCGGAGAGAGCGCTCTGTGTTTCCATTAACTGTAATGACCCCCCGAGGTCCTGGCATCTTGAGCTTGAGGTATGCATAATGCGGTACCGCATTGAATCTCGCAAGTGCGGTTCGCCCGAGCAGTGCATGATAACCACTGCGGAATGGGACTATATCGAAGATTAACTCTTCGCTTCGGAAGTTATCCGGGGATCCGAAGACCACTTCAAATGTGACTGAGCCTGTGCAATGGGCCTCTACACCTGGTATGACGCCTTTAAAGGTCATTTTTGTGGGTTTGATCCTTGAGGGATCTATACCCATTTTGCGCACTGTGTCCTGATAAAGCAGGTTCAGGCTGCTGCCGCCATCCATAAGGACTCGAGTGAGGTGAAATCCGTCAATGATTGGGTTTAGGACCAGTGCGGCGAATCCACCATGACGGATACTAGTGGGGTGGTCCCTGCGATCAAAGGTGATCGGACAGGAGGACCATGGGTTGAACTTTGGGGCGACTGGCTCCAACCCATATACGTCCCTGAGCGCACGCTTCCGCTCCCTCTGGGGTATGTGGGTTGCGTATATCATGTTCACCGTCCGCACTTGTGGGGGGAACCTCTTCTGTCCTCTGGTATTCGGCTGCCAGGGCTCCTCCCTGTCATCGCTATGTGGCCCCTTATCTTTGTTTTCGGCAATTAACTTGCCGGCTGCTTGAACACCCAACAATCCCTGTTGGTGTGGTTGGCTGGCTTGTCGGGGGTGCCGTGTATTTGACACGAGCGATCGAGTATACGGACCAAACCGGATGGGACTGGAGTGCTTCTTTTGAATGGCTTTTTCAGCTGACCGGGTTTAGAGCCTTTGAATCCGGCATTGACTGTCGTATCCTTGGTATTGTCACTGTTAACGCGGCGTTTATGTTTGTTGCGACGTGACCTGCCATTGCCGTCCTTGGTATCCGAAGTACCACGGTTCTTTGATATGTTATTACTGCGAGCCAGCCAACTGTCTTCTCCCGCACAAAAGCGGGTCATGAGTGTCGTGAGGGCTACCATAGATTTCGGCTTTTCCTGACCAAGGTGCCGGGCTAGCCGCTTGTCGCGGATGTTGTGCTTAAAAGCTTCTAGGGCCTCTGCATCCGGACAGTCGATGATTTGATTTTTCTTTGTTAGGAACTGTGTCCAGAATTGCCTGGCCGATTCCTCTGGCTGCTGAATTAGATGGCTCAGGTCATCGGCGTCTGGTGGTCGCACATAAGTGCCCTAAAAGTTGTTGAGGAATGCGGCTTCCAGATCTTCCCAACAACCAATGGACTCTGCTGGCAAGCTATTGAGCCAATGCCGAGATGGTCCTTTAAGTTTGAGTGGGAGGTATTTGATTGCGTGTAGGTCATCACCGTGGGCCATGTGGATGTGCAGGAGGAAATCCTCGATCCATACCGCAGGATCTGTCGTGCCGTCGTATGATTCTATGTTTACGGGTTTGAAACCCTCTGGGATTTGATGATCCATTACTTCATCTGTGAAGCATAAGGGGTGTGCGGCACCTCTGTACTGGACTATTTCGCGACGCAACTCCAATGAGTCTTGCCTGCTGTGTTCGGCCCGGCCGGGTTTACTTTTACTGTATCCGGCGTGACGATTATCATCTCGCGTAGTGGCGTGCCCTCGTGATTCGTAGATCGATCTTGCATGTTTTGCTTTGTCCTCCAATACATCTCGCAGGTCTGGCGTATTTCCCCATGCCTTTTTATTTGAATGGCGTCGGGGTGCAGGCTGAGCTTTTGGCTGGAATGCCTCTCTGTCGCGGCCACGAGGTGGCTGGTCAGCCGCGTCATACGCTTCTTCCTCCAGTCGGGGTCGCAACCTGCATTTTGGGTAACTCTTGGAGGGGCGTTCGAGTTTATATTCCTTGGCCACCAGGACTTCAGTCCATCTGTCAGCTAGCAGATCTTGATCAGCTTGAAGCCGGTGCTGCTTCTTCTTAAGGCTATTTTCCGTGGCTATAAGCCGGCGCTTGAAGCGCTCTTGTTCGACGGGATCCTCTGGCGCGACGAATTTGTCATCGTCGAGGCTTGCCTCGTCTTCGGAGGGAGACATGTAATTATCATCCTCCGCCTCTCCATCTGCCGCTCTCTCAGGAGAGCAGGCTCCTCCATCCTCCTGCTCTAAATCTTGCTAGAGGGGATTGTTGCCATCTTCGGCACTATCCGGAGTGTTATTATCTCCTGTGCCGGTATCACCACTTTTGCTTTGGCGGGACTTAGAGCGGCGCCGCTGACATCAGCGCTTGGGTTGCTTCTTGGAGGGGTCATCCTCTGCTATCTCGTCTCCATTGCCTTCTTTGGGTGTGTCCACCATGTATATATCATATGATGAGGTGGCTGTTCAGTGCCCCTGTGGGCAGTGGTTCTTCTTCGTCTCCCGCATCGTCGTCCATACCGTCGACGTCTTCGGAGTCGAAGTCGAGCATGTCGGTTAAGTCGTTGACAGTGGCTACTAAGTGGGTGGTGGGTGGGCAGCGAATTTCTTCGTCATCTGCATCCCAATCCTGCCGGACATAGTTCGGCCAGGATCCTCCTGACAAGGAGAGAGACCTTAATGAGTTCAGTATGTCGCCAAAGGGCAAGTGCTGAAAATTATCTGCGGAGGTAAACTCCATGATCGGCGCCCAATCCGATTCGCTAGGAACGGGCGCAGGCGGTTCGGAGTGTGTGGCCGGAGAAGGATCCGGCAGTCTGACAACACGGTTCTCGTGCAGGGTAAGGTCGATGTTCGGCTCGATCACCGCTGAGGGTAAGGCCTCCGTGGCGGGGTCCATCCACCCGTCCATGGACGGTGCAACTAGCTTCGAATTGAGGGTCGGACCAGCTGCCGGTGCGATCTCCTGAACACTGTCTGATGGTAGAGCTAAATCGTACTCATCGTGACTGCGCGACGCACAAGGCAGGGGCTCGAATCCGTCGAAGGTCAAGTCTCCGCGGATATCGGCCATGTAGTTTAAGCTTCCAAACATGACCTGGTGGCCAGGGGTTTCGATCTGCTCCAGATGGCCAAGCGAGTTGACCCGCAGTGCGAAGCCGCCGAACACAAAGATCTATCCGGGGAGAAAAGTCTCACCCTGGACTGCATCGCTATCGATGATCGTAGGAGCCATCAAGCCTAACGGAGACGACACAGAGGAACTCTCAATGAAAGCACCAATGTCGGTGTCAAAACCGGCGGATCTCGGGTAGGGGGTCCCGAACTGTGCGTCGGAGGCGGATGGTAACATGAGGCAGGGAACACTATGTTTTACCCAGGTTTGGGCCCTCTTGATGGAGGTAAAACCCTACGTCCTGCTTGATTTATTCTTGATGATATGAGTATTACAAGAGTTGATCTACCACGAGATCGGAGAGGCTAAACCCTAGAAGCTAGCCTATGGTATGATTGTATGTTGTCCTACGGACTAAAACCCTCCAGTTTATATAAACACCGGAAATGGCTAGGGTTACACAAGGTCGGTTACAAAGGAGGAGATATACATATCCGTATTGCCTAGCTTGCCTTTCATGCCAAGTAGAGTCCCATTCGGACACGAGACGAAGGATATAGTCCGGCTGTCCGGAGACCGCCTAATCCAGGACTCCCTCAGAGGGTGCTAGCGGTGGCTGCGCACTTGAGCTGATCCGCGGAGTTGAAAGTGATGGCGCACTGGGACCACCTGAGCGGGCACGTGGCCTCGAGTTTGGGGAGCGCCACGTTCGCCTCGCGAGCAAACTGTTTGAAGATGCGCTGAGAGGCTGGGGCTTGGGCACCACCCAAGATGCAGGCGATCGCACGCGGCTCCTGGAAGCCCCCAGCCCCCTTGTCCTGGTGGTGGTCGTCGTTCCTTCTTGGTGGCGGCAGCGGGGGAAGACCGGCGTTGCCCTGGGGGCGATCCTCACGCGGCGGGTCCCTCCAGGCACCCTCACGAGGTTGGTCCTGCCAGCGGTCCTCACGAGGTCGGTCGCGCCACTCCTGGGGCGGGCCACGGTCATCCCAGCGTCCACCTCCACGTCCTCCTCCGTGGCCGTAGCCTCGGTCGTTGCGCTCGGGGCGTCGACCGTAGCATCCTTCTCGTATGGCTCTGAGCTCTTGACAGTCGCTGGTGTTGTGGGTGTTTAGGTTGTGGAAGGCGCAGAACGGTCGGCTGTTCTTGGATGACTCGGGTTGATCTCTACCTCGCTTGATGTCTGGCTCCGCTACGAGCACATCTACCTCCTTGCGCTTCACGTCCTTGGCCTTGGCCTTCTTCTCCTCTGCACCCATAGCTGGCAGCTCAAGGAGAGAGAGGCGCCCCTCCTCAGCTCTTGCGCACTTGGTCGCCAGGTTGAACTACTCCTGAGATGTGCAGAGCTCCTCGTGGATGGCGAGCTCTTCCTTCATCTTGACATCGCGGACGCTGTCGGAAAACACGGAGATGATGGCCTCGTCCGTGACCTTGGGGATCTTGAGGCAGGTGTTGTTGAAGCGTTGGATGAACTTCTGGAGGGTCTCTCCTGGTTGCTGCCTGATGCGGCATAGATCACCAGCGGCCGGTGGCGGTCGCGAGTGCCCTGGAAGTTGGCGACGAAGCGGTCGCGCATCTCGTCCCAGGAGGAGATCGAGCCATGATGCAGGTTCAGGAGCCAGGAGCGAGCTCCATCCTTGAGAGCCATGGGAAACCAGTTCGCCATGACCTTTTCATCGCCGTTGGTCGCTTCGATGCTCAGCTCATAGAGCTGCAGGAACTCCGCGGGGTCGGCGGTACTGTCGTAGCGAGGCGGCAAATCCGGCTTGAACTTGCCCGGCCAGGCGACACTACGCAGCTCGAGGGTGAAGGCGTGGTAGCTGGCCGTGGTTGCCGGGGCCCGCTTCGGAGGTGGAGCTTGGTCTTGACGAGGTCCGCGCTGCACCGCTGTGGGCGGTGCACGGTCTTGACGAGGTGGCGCGGGGAGCGTAGGTGCAGCTTCTCGCGGCCGTGGAATTTCTTGGTAGTTTCTCTCTTCGCGCACGGGCGCCGGGCGCGGTGGATCATGTCGCGGAGCTGCGTGCCTCAGTGCCAAGGCGACATCTTGGGCTGAGGCGGTGGAGGCACGCCATGAGCCCTGTCGCCCACAGCTGGTTGAGGGGGAGGCAGAGAGTGGGACGACGCCGGAGAGCCCCCCGCGGCGCGGACGAGCTCGGCGACGTGTTCGAGCCACTCCTTGTAGAGGTCGTCGATGGGTCAGTAACACACGAGCTTGTTCGCTGCGAGGAGCGCGGCCCGTGCCTCCATGGGAGTGCGATGCGCGTGAGACGAAGAACCGGCAGGGGTCAGCGATGGAGTGGAGGTGCGGCCGTCCCCGTACCGAAGGATGCAGCAAGGACGCCTGCTGCTCGTTCCCTGCCGAGCCAGTGGCAGCGTAGGCAGCGGGGGACGGAGAATGGCGATGTGGCCCGCCGACAGGAGCCATCTGAGCGACGCGGGCGGTGAGGGCAATCCGACGCTCAGCTCGAGCACGGTGAGCGTCCACCATGGAGACGACGGAGCGACGGAGCGACGAACTGATGGAAGGGAGGCTACGGCGCACCCCTACCTGGCGTGCCAAATGTCAAATGTGGGGTTCCGGCAAACCCTTAAGGTTCAAACACTTGGGTGCGCGCGAAGTCTTTCCCTCCTACCAATCTACGCCCTAGCTCACTAAGATCTAGCGGACGAACTCGACAAACTCGCAACACAGAAAGACTCAAGGTTTATACTGGTTCGGGCCACCGTTGTGGTGTAATACCCTACTCAAGTGTGGTGGTGGTGGATTGCCTCTAGGGCTGATGATGAACAGTACAAGGGAAGAACAGCCTCCGGAGGTTGAGGTGTTCTTGTGGGTAGGCTCTCGATCGGGTTGGATCAAGCTGAGATGAGATGATGTCTCCCCAATCCGATCCCCCCTACTATGGTGGCTAGCTCTACTTATATAAGCCCTAGTCCTCTTCCCAAATATCAAGCGGGAAGGGAGCCAACAATGGCGGGCTAATTTGAAGGGGGACAGCTAGTACAAGCTATCCTGACAAAAGTGGTCTTCACCTGCCAAAAGCTCTGGTGGTGACGCCGTCTTGGGCTCCACGATGACCTCCATCAAGCTGACATGAGATGATGTCTCCCCAATCCGATCCCCCCTACTATGGTGGCTAGCTCTACTTATATAAGCCCTAGTCCTCTTCCCAAATATCAAGCGGGAAGGGAGCCAACCATGGCGGGCTAATTTGAAGGGGGACAGCTAGTACAAGCTATCCTGACAAAAGTGGTCTTCGCCTGCCAAAAGCTCTGGTGGTGACGCCGTCTTGGGCTCCACGATGAACTCCATCTTGCTGTCCTCCTGGTCTTGGTCTCGTTGCACCAATATAGCAACCTTTGCATGATTCCTCGGTACTCTTCGCCTGCGCTGGCCTCCTTAGCACCAAAGAGGAAACAAGGACGTTGCGCGCGCTAGCGCCCGCCTGGTGTCGTGCGTCATGGCTCACGCCATGAGGGTCTCATGAGGTTTGCCCCGCCTTGATATCTCCGCTCCTCGTGAGCCTGCCCGGCTAAGCCACTCCAGAGGAGGTCTTGCGTCGTTCGCCTTGTGAGGCTTGGACCCTCGCGAGGGTCTTGAAAGCTTTGTTGATGAAGATGGGCCATATAGCCTGCTGGCTCAGCCACGCCGTGGGCCGCAGGCAGGCAAGTCTGGGGACCCCCGTTCCCTGAACACCGACAACCTTATCTTTGGCCGGTGGCTGAAGCCAGTGATGGTGATGCCCTAGGTGTCATATCCTTGCTGAAGGCATCATCAAGGTGAAGCTCCCACCTCCTTCTGCTACCTTCGGGGGAAACCCTTGATCAGTTGATTGGATGATGGCGGTGCTCATGTGTCATTCCCCCCTTGGGGCTGTCATTCTTGGAGGTGTACATCGGCTTGAGGGACCAGTGGATGATTTCAGCGGTGGATCAGCGTTACATGTGAAAGATCGACAACGTGGAGTCTCGGCAGCATGGCGCAGTAGGGGCTCGGCGACGGATGTGTGATGATGGACACACATAGGGAGGTGGCGTTGTCTGGCGTCGTGGCGACGATGATGGGAGGCTTGACAAAGTCAATGAGTTGATACCAGTTCTGAGCATGGATTGGCAAAATACATTGGTGGCGGCCTCTGAAGCGTGTGCATGCGGTCCCCGCTGAGAGTTCAATGGACCAGTTTGTGCCCCTGAGCCGCCGCAGGGCGGACTGGTTAAGGCCTCTGGATTTAGATGATCAGCATTGGTGTGAGGTTTGGGCAGGCAACCCCGATCATGTGCACCCACTTCATCAAGTTGGTAGGAGTAGCGACAGATGTTGTCAGGAAGGTAACTTTAGACTAATTGATGTATTCTCTGTAAAACTTTCTTGACTAATTACTAAAGAATGGTTGTGTGCATAAACATAAACACGAACTATGTTGCGCAATATGATTAGCTATGAAATGATGGGACATAACACAAACTTTCTAGACAAAAATGCGATAAGACAAGAATTCTAAGTTTCACAAACCGAGATGGAATGATAGACTATAACTTGGGTATCATATTGGGTCAGTACGAACTATACTTGCGGTTGAAAATGGAACAAAGTTTCATTTTTTAACCATGCAAGAGAACTGCATTTTCTAACCATGCGAGAGAATTGTATGTGATCAAGAGTATAAGAAGGATGTGTGCATCGCTTGTTGCAGAGGCCAGGGGTAATGCTCCTTTTCAAAAGAAAAACAAAAGACCTCACAACGACCTACATAGGAAAGCAAAGGAACTGCCGAAACACAAACCACAACCTTGTCGAGCAGACATACACAAGCATGAAGCACCGACCTTGAACCATTAAAAGTTATGCAAAAGATTACATTAATCAGTGATGGTTAACTGAAGGTAGCATACCTTCAGTTAGCCAAACCATTCAAACGATAACTGAAAGTAGCATACCCTCAACCACCCTGCTGTTACATTTTTTTGAATGGACCATGCGACCAAGATAAGAATGAAGGTTAACTTATTTCTCTTGCCTGAAGTGACCTCATACTTGACAAAATGTCCACCATTCAATGAGGAACTATCGAATTTACAAATAAATGCTGGATACACCTAGAACATGCTTCTGAAATATGGGATATGCTGCGAAGAATAGAGAGGATCATCATAAACATACAGCTATGCAAGACATTTGGCCCCTGCCCAATACCATTTATGTGTATCACACTTGATTTGCTCGATCATGGAATCCAAACAGGAGGTTTTTCCTTCAAAAAATTTGTTGTTCCGTTCCTTCCAAATCGTCCAGACGACCAACAAAATGATGGTGTTCATTTGCTCACCTAAGGAGGCTCCATTCCTAGTGCTCGACCACCAATCAGAGAAACAGTTGCATAGTGCAACGCAGAGTAGACCACCAGCAGTCCAATCTAGGATAAAACATGGCTCCAAAGGATGGTGATCATCGAGCAGCCCACAAGAAAATGATGAGCATCTTCACAATCAGGGCTAATTCGAAGATTTATCAATAGAATAGTGGAGTACACGGCAACAAGGTTGGTGATTCCAACACCTCAAAAAATCTTAGGCTTGCACACATCGTCCCACAGTGAAACCGTTCCTGGCTTATATGGATCATGATGCCGTTTCAATTTGAAACGAGCATCAACATTTGGAATCCAAAATGATGTGCGTAGTGATGCCAACTATAACTAACAATACATATATCATCATTCTTTTGCTGGCAAAAAATGACAAAGAGATTGTAGGAATGAAGTATGTCTACCAGAGGGGGGGGGGTGAATGGTAGTTCTAAATTTTCTTCGGAAAACTTAAATCTCTTAGAACCCAGCAGTAGAACGAATGAAAAACAAACTATAGTGAACTAACACAGAGTACCGAAAGGAAACTAGAGCATGCATTGATGTAAATCATACGAATGGAAATGCATTGAAGGTAAACATGCGTGACAGAGATAACCGAAGATGCTTGATGGCGACAACGAATTTGTTCAACCATTTCGTCTTTCTACACAAGGACTACGTCTGGTTGGAGGGGCTGTGACTTAACATGGAAGATAAACTCTCTTCACCCTATTATCCTCGACAACCAATTCATCAACCGATGCTAATTACTTGTGGTAGATACTTGAAGGCAATCTTCGAACCTTTACATACTTCTTCTTCAAGAACCACAAACACTCTTGGTCTCTAAAGAAATTGACACCTAATCGTCTAGAGAGTTTGCAGCTCTCAAGAGTAATAGGCGGAGCATACTAAACTTGGATTCCATTGATGCTGAACCACTATCTAATTCTTTGACTCTAGGGTTTTTTATCAGTGGATTTTAAACTCAAATCGCTCAGGGAGTGGGTTGCTCAACAATCTTCTCAGAAATCAAACGGAGGAGCCGCCAGACAAAGCTGGCGCGGGGTGGCTATTTATAGTCGCAGCCTTCCCAGATGGGAAATGACCATTTTGGACACAAGGTCCAGCCAATGGCCAACTGACAAGTTTACAACAGTCGGATTTTGGAGCAATGGTAACATTACTTAAGGAGCAAGTAGTGCTAACTCCTTGGTCTGAGTCAAATCTCTCGCTGCGAAGAAGATCACAGTCTCTTGCTGGCAAGTATTTGCTCGGAGCACAAAGAGATTTCTCTCACAACTTTCATAGGATTTGGGTTTAGCATCAGAGAACCAAAGCTTCGAACGCTACACCCCTCTTAATAGTACGGTGGTCCTATCACTCAATGAAAGAAGAAGAAGAACGAAACAAATTCTATGTCTTCACTTCGTCTTCATTCTTCCTCGAACGCAGTCATATGCTTCAAACAGACACCGAACCAATTGCTTGAACAATTTTTAGGGGTCACTCTTGTTAGCTTCATCTTCGATGATAACCTTCGCTGCCACGTAGAAGGATTATCTTCGTCGTTTGCATCAAACTCCTCGATACTTCAGGGACATGTTACTCTATGTGCACTAGCAAACACATAAGTCACATACTGTCTATGTCAACAAACTCCAAAACATAAGGGGCCTATCATTGCACCAACAATCTCCCCCTTTTTGGACGGTTGTTGACAAAACAGATAATCATTAAAGTGATGATAGATAAGAGAAAAGTAAATCGAACAAGATTGAACTTGCATTACTTGACTCAATGATGAAATATACTCCCCCTAGATGTATGCAGGGTTAATTGATGTACAATGAAATTCCTTGCAATTCATTTACATATAAGGAGGATTTTTTTACTCATGCAAGGGAATGATTCGCACTAATGATAGGTAATCCAACGAGCATATAGTGCAATCATTTATGACTTTTGACAATAATTCCACCTGCAAAGCAGATGCTTCAAGAGAAAATAGTGCAGCAGGTGGGGTTATTAATATTACAGCCCATATTAGAAGATTTACATCAGAGCACATGAAGTGGCATAAATAGTCTTTGAAGCATACAACACAAGAGTCTCATAAACCAATTCAAATAAACACGGAGACCAAAACCAACAGAGAAATTCTATCGAAACTCTCAATATAATTCTCCCCCTTTTTTGTCAACTTGTGTCAAAAAGGTGACGAATAACATGAGTGCAAAAATAAGTGAACTTGATTCACTCTGAGGCATCACCCAAAGAACTGCCCGAAGACGTTTATGATTCGGAGGTGGATGGTATATCTTCATCGTCAGCGGCAGCAACAGATCCTTCAATACTGGCTTGGGGCTGAGAAGAAGAAGGCACATTGGGATCATTCTGTTGAGTCTTGCAAGACAGAATATTTCCTTCAGTAGGTTTCTCAGTGGGTGAGGTGGCTTCTGATTCGTCGAGCAATTTGCGCAGCTGAATACGAAGTAAATTAGTTGTTGGCTCACGAGCTGGCAGAGGTGGAGTGATCCGATCTTGAAAATCTTTAGCTGAAAACCCTTGATCAATATACTCATAGAGTTATTTGAGATGATAATTGCTCAATTGCTTCTTGGAAAAGAACTTCCGAAGCAATTTCCATAAACGCTTCTTGTTTTCTGCCATGATCATGTGCACAATTTTTGTTCGGTTGTTGATTGCATTTAGTTCGGCAACCAGATGCTCTTCCTCTTGGCGGTCCTCAGCCATATGCTTCAGCAGTAGCTGTTGAGTGCACAAGGTCACTTTAAGATGTGAAGGAGGTTGAGTGTTTGGTTGACGATCACGCTGAGGTAGCCTTGGTCCATTGAAAGTGTTATGATAATCATGAGGGCTAGACACTGGAGCTTTTCCTGGAGAAAAATCCTCCATGATTTTCAATGTATCACGTACTGGAGGAATGAAGCTTTGTGACTGACTTTAGCTAGATATTCGGTCTTCAGTGCATAGTCAGGCACCTTTTGAATCTAGGGCGCAAATACCTTGATAGTTTTCGGGTGCTGAGCTGAATCCATCAGTATGCGCAGGAACATGTCTTGGACATTGCTACTTCTTGAGCTTGCGTTGGTTTTTCCCTTGAGGAGGAAAGGGTGATGCATCACAATAGAGATAAGAATTTCCCTTAGTTAAGAACCAAGGTATCAATCCAGTAGGAGAAGAACGCACAAATCACCAATACCTGCACAAACAATCAAACACTTGCACCCAACACGATAAAGTGGTTCTCAATTCCTTCATGGTCACTTGCAAAGGTGATATCTAATAGAGATAAATAAAACTAAACAAAATAGAACTAAATATTTTTGGGGTTTTTGGTTTATAGATCTGAAAATAAAAGATTGCAAAATAGTAGATTAGAAACTAATAAGATGGAAAATAGACACGGGGTCCATAAGTTTCACTAGAGGCTTCTCTCTTGAAGGCAAACAATACGGTGGATGAACAAATTACTGTCGAGCAATTGATAGAAAAGTGCAAAGTTATGACGATATCCAAGGCAATGATTATGTAATATAGGCATCACGTCCGTGTCAAGTAGACCGACTCCTGCCTGCATCTACTATTATTACTCTACACATCGACCGACTCCTACCTGCATCTAGAGTATTAAGGTCATGAAGAACAGAGTAACACTTTAAGTAAGATGGCATGATGTAGAGGAATAAACTCAAGTAATATGATGTAAATCCCATATTTTTATCCTCGATGGCAACAATACAATACGTGCCTCGCTACCCCTACTTTGTCACCGGGTGAGGACACCGCAAGATTGAACCCAAAGCTAAGGACTTCTCCCATTGCAAGAAAATCCAATCTAGTTGGCCAAACCAAACAGATAGTTCAAAGAGAATTACAAAGATACCAAATCATGCATATAAGAATTTAGAGAAGATTCAAATAATATTCATAGATAATTTGATCATAAATCCACAATTCATCGGATCTCGACAAACACACCGGAAAAGAAGATTACATTGGATAAATTTCCAAGAACATCGAGAAGACCATGGTATTGAGAATCAAAGAGAGAGAGAGAGAAGAAGCCATCTAGCTAGTAGCTATGGACCCGTAGGTCTGAGGTAAACTACTCACGCTTCATCGGAAGGGAAATAGAGTTGATGTAGATGCCCTCCGTGATCGAATCCCCCTCCTACAGGATGCCGGAAAAGGCCCCAAGATGGGATCTCAAGGGAACAGAAGGTTGCGGCAGTGGAAAAGTGTTTTCGTGGATGCTTCTAGAGGTTTAGGAATATATGTGAATATATAGGAGGAAGAACTAGGTCAGGGGGTCACGAGGGGCCCACAAGGTAGGGGGCGCCCCCTAGGGCGCGCCCTCCACCCTTGTCGCCGCCTCGTGGCTCTTCTGACTTGAACTCCAAGTCTCCTGGGTGTCTTTTGTTACAAGAAAAATCATGTGAAAGTTTTATTCCGCTTGGACTCCGTTTGATATTCCTTTTCTACGAAGCTAAAAAACAAGGAAAAACTGAAACTGGCACTAGTCTCTAGGTTAATAGGTTAGTCCAAGAAATAATATAAAATAGCATATTAATGCATATAAAACATCCAAAACAGTTAATATAATAGCATGGAACAATAAAAATAGATACGTTGGAGACGTATCAAGCATCCCCAAGTTCAATTCCTGCTCATCCTCGAGTAGGTAAATTATAAAAATAGAATTTTTGATGTGGAATGATACCTAACATATCTGTCCATGTAATTCTTCTTTATTGTGGCATGAATGTTCAGATCCATAAGATTCAAAACAAAAGTTTAATATTGGCATAAAAACAATAATACTTCAAGCATACTAACAAGAAATCATGTCTTCTCAAAATAACATGGCCAAAGAAAGCTATCCCTACAAAATCATATAGTCTGGCTATGCTTCATCTTCATCACACAAAATACTCAAATCATGCACAACCCCGATGACAAGCCAAGCAATTGTTTCATACTTTTGGTGTTCTCAAATCTTTTCAACTTTCATGCAATACATGAGCGTGAGCCATGGACATAGCACCATAGGTGGAATAGAATATGATGGTTGTGGAGAATACAAAAAAGAAGGAGATAGTCTCACATCAACTAGCCATATCAACAGGCTATGGAGATGCCCATCAATAGATATCAATGTGAGTGAGTAGGGATTGCCATGCAACGGATGCACTAGAGCTATAAGTGTATGAAAGCTAAAAAAGAAACTAAGTGGGTGTGCATCCAACTTGCTTGCTCACGAAGACCTAGGGCAATTTGAGGAAGCCCATCGTTGGAATATACAAGCCAAGTTCTATAATGAAAAATTCCCACTAGTATATGAAAGTGTCAACATAGGAGACTCTCCATCATGAAGATCATGGTGCTAATTTGAAGCACAAGTGTGTAAAAAGGATAGTAACATTGCCCCTTCTCTCTTTTCTCTCATTTTTTGTTTGGCTTCTTTCGCCTCTTTTTTGTTGGCTTCTTTGTCCTCTTTTATTTTTTCCTCACATTGGACAATGCTCTAATAATGAAGATCATCACACTTTTATTTACTCAAGAATTACAACTCCATACTTAGAACAAAAATATGACTCCGTATGAATGCCTTCAGTGGTGTACTGGGATGTGCAATGACTCAAGAGCGACATGTATAAAAAGTGATGAAAGGTGGCCTTGCCACAAATACTATGTCAACTACATGATCATTCAAAGCAATATGACAATGATGAAGTGTGTCATAATAAATGGAAAGGTGGAAGTTGCATGGAAATATATCTCAGAATGGCTATGGAAATGCCATAATAGATAGGTATGGTGGCTGTTTTGAGGAAGGTATATGGAGTGTGTAAGACACCTCCGAAAGTTGCGCGGTACTAGGGAGGCTAGGAATGGTGGAAGGGTGAGAGTGCTTATAATCCATTGACTCAACATTATTCATAAAGAACTCACATACTTATTGCAAAAATCTATTATTCATCGAAACAAAGCACTACGTGCATGCTCCTAGGGGGATAGATTGGTAGGAAAAGAACATCGCTCATCCCCGACTGCCACTCATAAGGAAGAAAATCATTAAATACCTCATGCCCCAACTTCGTTACATAACGGTTCACCATACATGCATGCTACGGGAATCACAAACTTTAATACAAGTATTTCTCGAATTCACAATTACTCACTAACATGACTCTAATATCACCATCTTCATATCTCAAAACAATCATAAGGAATCAAACTTCTCCTAGTATTCAGTGCACTTTATATGAAAGTTTTTATTGTATCCCTCTTGGATGCCTATCATATTAGGACTAAATTCATAACCAAATAAAATTACCATGTTGTTTAAAGAGACTCTCAAAATAATATAACTGAAGAATGAGAGTTCAACAGTTTCTATAAAATAAAACCACCACCGTGCTCTAAAAAGATATAAGCGAAGCACTAGAGCAAAATTGCCTAGCTCAAGAGATATAAGCGAAGCACATAGAGTATTCTAATAAATCACGATTCAGGCGTGTCCCTCTCAAAAGGTGTGTACATAAAGGATGATTGTGGCAAACTAAAAAGCAAAGACTCATATCATACAAGACGCTCCAGGCAAAACACATATCATGTGGTGAAAAAAAATATAGCCTCAAGTAAAGTTACCGATAGACGAAGACGAAATTGGGGATGCCTTCCGGGGCATCCCCAAGCTTAGTCTCTTGCCACTCCTTATTCCATAGTCCATCAAATCTTTACCCAAAACTTGAAAACTTCACAACACAAAACTCAACAGTAAATCTCATGAGATCCCTTAGTATAAGAAAATAAATCACCACTTATGGTACTGTTGTGATCTCATTATTTATTTATATTGGTGTAATATATACTGTATTCCAACTTCTTCATGGTTCATACCCCTGATACTACCCATAGAATCATCAAAATAAGCAAACAACATAAAAAACAAAATCTGTCAAAAACAGAACAGACTGTAGCAATCTATAACTCTCGAATACTTCTTTAACTCCAAAAATTCTGAAAAATTAGGAAAACAAAGAAAATTTGTATATTAATCTCTAGCATCAATAATTAGTACTTTATCACCCTTCTGCTAAAAATGAGAATTGTTTTCCTGAGCTCAAAAAATTCTGTTTTTTAGCAAGATCAAAGCAAACATTAATTAAAACACAAAACACATCTAACCAGAGGCTAGATGAATTATTTATTGCTAAACAGGACAAAAAACAAGAACAAAAATAAAATTGGGTTGCCTCCCAACAAGCGTTATTGTTTAACGCCCTTAGCTAGGCACAAAAACATAGATCTAGGTATTGTCATAATAAAATAAGGCATATCACGTATGATCATGTCATACTCCTTTCATTCAGCATGAAGTTTTCATTGTGGTAAGAAAAAGTACTGAAAAGGGCTAAATTTAATAGGGTAAGGATCCCTAAGATCAAGTTCGGGAGGAATTGGCTCCTACTTCGGCCCGTCATATTGTATGATCAACTCATCATTGTATGCGTTCTTTTGGCAAACATTCATGAGCTTATTTTCTAGAGAGAAACCTAATCCTTTGTTTTGTATAGAAAAATTATCATTAAGTTCAGAAATTCTCTCAACTAAAACATCGGTAGGGACCCTTTTTCTTAAATTTTTGTTATAAGCAACATGATCGAGATATCGTAAATGTGTTATTTCTTCTTGATAAAAGAGAATCCCCTCTATGGGAGGACGACCACCATCTATTTTATAATGCGCAAAAAATTCACTAGCTTCTTTCATAATGAATCTAAACCCATGAGCTAGAAATATGGTAGTGGCGTGTTTAACAGAAGAATACTCAATATTAGAGAACTCTAGGAAATTCCTTTGTATGCAAGGATGCATATGAACAAATTGTCTTTCAAGTTCAATTACAAGCAAAGTTATTGCATCCGCGAGACTATTAGTTTTATGGAGAATAGATCCACCTAACATGGGCAGCGCACCGACATAAGTAAAGAAATCTTGAATAACTCCTTTTCTAATAAGATTGTCGCTACCTATGCGAAGTTTTTTAGTGTGCAAGATAGTAGATTCTTCATGAGGATCAAAATTAGCAAAATTATCCAGGCTTCCCTCATCATTACTACTATCCTTTTCAACAATAATATCCCAAGACTCAGACATGGTGGCAACAAACCAATCTTGCGAATGAGCGAACAAAAGGCAAGCGAAAAGACGAACGAAAGAAGGGTGAAGAAAAGGGCAAATCTTTTCGAAAATCATTTTAGAAGTCGGGGAGAGGAAAATGAGAGGTAAATGGCGAATAATGTAATGCAATATATGACATTTTATGATGGGTACTTGGTAGGCTTGACTTGGCGTAGATCTCCCAGGCAATGGTGCGAGAAATTCTTCCTGCTATTCTTGAGCTTACGTTGGTTTTTCCTTTGAAGAGGAAAGGGTGATGCAGCATAGTAGAGATAAGTATGCACCTTAGTTAAGAACCAAGGTATCAATCCAGTAGGAGAAGAACACACAAATCACCAATACCTGCACAAACAATCAAACACTTGCACCCAACGCGATAAAGGGGTTGTCAATCCCTTCACGGTCACTTGCAAAGGTGAGATCTGATAGAGATAAATAGAACTAAACAAATTATAACTAAATATTTGTGGGTTTTTTGGTTTATAGATATGAAAATAAAAGATTGCAAAATAGTATATGAGAAACTAATATGATGGAAAATAGACCGGGGGGCATAGGTTTCACTAGAGGCTTCTCTCTTGAAGGCAAATACTACGGTGGGTGAACAAATTACTATTGAGCAAGTGATAGAGAAGCGCAAAGTTATGATGATATCCAAGGCAATGATTATGTAATATAGGCATCACGTTAGCGTGAAGTAGACCGACTCCTGCCTGCATCTACTACTATTACTCCACACATCGACCGACTCCTGCCTGCATCTAGAGTATTAAGTTCATGAAGAACAGAGTAACACTTTAAGTAAGATGACATGACGTAGAGGAATAAACTCAAGCAATATGATGTAAACTCCATCTTTTTATCCTTGATGGCAACAATACAATACGTGCCTCGCTACCCCTACATTGTCACTGGGCGAGGACACCACAAGATTGAACTCAAAGCTAAGCACTTATCCCATTGCAAGAAAAACCAATCTAGTTGGCCAAAACAAACCGATAGTTCGAAGAGAATTACAAATATATCAAATCATGCATATAAGAGTTCGGAGAAGATTCAAATAATATTCACAGGTAATCTGATCACAAATCCACAATTCCTCGGATCTCGACAAACGCACCGCAAAAGAAGATCACATCGGATAGATCTCCAAGAACATCGAGGAGAACATGGTATTGACAATCAAAGAGAGAGAACAAGCCATCTAGCTACTAGCTATGGACCCGTAGATCTGAGGTAAACTACTCACGCTTCATCAGAAGGGCAATAGAGTTGATGTAGATTCCCTCCATGATCGAATCCCCCTCCGGCAGGATGCCGGAAAAGGCCCCATGATGGGATCTCACAAGAACAGAAGGTTGCGGCGGTGGAAAAGTGTTTTTGTGGATGCTTCTGGAGGTTCGGGAATATATGTGAATCTATAGGAGGAAGAACTAGGTTAGGGGGGTCACAAGGGGCCCACATGGTAAGGGAGGCGCCCCCAGGCTGCGACGAGTTGTTACGTCCGATTCGACCCGCTGGGGCCGACAAAGATGATGTGATGACCATCAGCGCCTGCGTAAGCTGGCCCCTGCTTTGGCCGAAGAGCCAGATTCGTTTGGGGGCGAGGGACACCACCCCACAGACAACACCGCCAGTCGTGCCGGCGCCAAGCCATGGCAAGACCGCCGCAACGCTACCGGACATGCTAGACATCCCTATGGCACAGGATCCGAAAATGCATATGGCACAGGATCCGGACGACAACGACAACGACGATGGTACATTTACCAATGTTGATAAGTACTTTGCCGAACATGGGTACGGTGACGAATTCTTCGGGCCTCCTTCTCAAGAACCCAACCCTGAAAAAGACGATCGCGATCATGCTGGTACCGCGGAGAAACCAAATTGCAACAGGCGTCGTCTGGCGTTCAGTTCTCAGGAGACGCCTCCAGCTGCCGCCTTCACCGAGCCTCAGATAGCCGAGGTGCCAAATATTATCAGCCCCAACACACTCAAGAAGGCGGTCTGTGAGCAGAACTTGATCCCATTACAACAGAAGGAGAAGGGACGGAAAAGAAAGAGTAACAAGGGTGCCAGCCAGCCGGCACCAAGTATGATCCGTGCTCAGGACGGTCCACCTTCACCTAAGGATATCTCGAGGAGGGTGCATGTGGCGGGTAGGCCGATGCTACTGACTAATCTGCTCAATGCTGCAACTGGTGCTATGCGGAGTCTGCATGATAGTGTTCTTTCTTTGGAGAAGCGGCGTCTCTCCGAGAATTATGTGGCATACCCGGTTTTCATGACCAAGTTCCATAGGGAAAGGGCTTTGTGGATAACGCCATCTGGGGTACGATCGTCCTACGGTTTGATGACATCTTCGCTATGTTTAACCTTCATTTGCTGCACTACACCTTCGTTCAGCTATTTTCGCTGAGTTTGGAGATGCGGATCATTAGAGACAAGAACCCAAACATCATGACAGTCGACCCCTTCTACATGCGTGCCAAGATCTTGGGCATCGCTAGGGACTGGCAAGTCACGAGTTCTTACCTCAAAGGCATCATTCTGGCAAACCCATATAAGGATAACTTCCTCATGCCTTACTTTCCCGAGTAAGTCACCCCTCACCACCCCGTAACATATGATTTCTTAGATTTCGATTGTTCTTTTTTTCTAAAATTCCGTGTTTTGTGCAGTGACACACATTGCACACTCATCCTCTTAAGCCCGAAATATTCCATGGCCACGTATTTTGACTCGGACCATCAGTCGAACAAAGACAACACAAATATCAAGAAAGTTCTTGATGATGTTCTCCCCGGCTACGCCAGATCTGGAGGCACCTTCACCAGGCTAGTTCGTAGGTACGGCAAGCACGTGTTCGCCCACACTACGATGTTCCCCTGCGTCAAGCAGCCGCCTGGCGGTCATAAGGACGCCTACTACGCCCTCCATCACATGCGGGCGATCGTACGGGACCATAATCACCTTCTGCTACCAAATAATCTCAAATATTGGGCCGCAAGATTGTCGGCAATCCAGGACGCGGACATCAGACAAGAATTCTTTCGCATCCAGTCGGAGTTTGCGGAAATGATCCATCAAGATGTCCTTCGTACCTCGGGGCAGTTCTACCTTAGATATCAACCATCCAACAGTGATATAGAAACAACACTACAAATGCAAGCTGACAACGCCCGCGATTTCATGACCATCACGAGAGACGGCGGCTTCATCCACACTCCGGTCCCTGAGTTGAGTCGAAAGTAGTGGTGCTATGTGTAGTTCTGAAACATCGATTGACTCATGTTGTAATTAAACTTTAATGAACTGGTATGTCTCTTTGGTTTGGATAGTTGTTCAACTTATATGTAATCGATGCTATTTATTAGTAGGACCATGAATCGTGCTATTAATGTGTTGCTTTTCTCTTCCGATCCTTTTGTTGCATACTTATATGTTGCTTATGTATTGTTTGTGAATTGTTACTAACGTTTTGTTTGGCTAGTGCATAGAGATGTCGTCTTATGTCGTGTACAAGGGTAAGGTTCCCAGAGTTTACAACGACTAGGAGGAGTGTCGAAGACAGGTTCACCGTTTCAGCGGTAACAGTTACAAAGGGTACACCACTAGGGCGGAGGCGGAAGTTAGATACACGCGCTATCTAGCGGGAGAGAGGAGGGAGCGTTGGAGGAACCGGATGAAGACCAGTTTCATCACGATGATGTTCATCGTGATGACCACAGCTCTCTTCTATGTGATGGTAGTTTTGATGATCGATATCGACTTGTAATGTGAAGACAAACTCGCTACTCGCGGTTTCGAGACTTGTAATGTTCTAACTTTGTTCGGTATTTTAAATTTGGAGACTAATATGATGAATTGTATTCGGAGACTAATCTTCTATTGTATTCGATAAATCTGCTATTTATATGTTGTGCTCTCTATATTATGTGCAGTAATATGGTTTGTAACCTGTGCAAATATCAGAAAAGAAAAAAAATCCCTAATATTCATACTAGTGGCGCACCACTCAGCACACTAATGGCGCACTGCAAAAAGGACTCTAATGGCGCATCATTCACTAGTGCGCCATTAGTATGCCAAAGCACATGGGTAAATATGGACCCCTGGGAGGCATACTAATGGCGCACCGTGGGCTATACTAATGGCGCACTGCATGGTGCGCCCTTAGTATACCAGATACTAATGGCGTGATACTAGTGGCGCACCTGTAGTGCGCCATTAGTAGGCAAAACAGGTGCGCCACTAGTAGGCCTTTTCGTAGTAGTGTTCCGCTATATGGATTGAGGTAATAGTATTTATGTTATTTTTAAATGTGATTTACCTCTGTTATAAATCCTCGAGTACTGTGTGTGTCAGGATACCGATCTAGGGATGACACTTAAGCACAGGGACTATGATCCATTTGGGTTGGTCGCTACAAGATGGTATCAGAGCACATGTTGACTGTAGGACGTGACCCCTAGAAACTGGCAAGCCCACAGGGAAGATTTTCTCTTAAACTTTATTTTCAGAAAGATCTTTTACCTCTCTTCTTTTTTGAGCTTTATCAAATACCCCCTTTTAGTTAGACCATACCCCTTTCCCCTTTTGACCACATGAAGATTTTACTAATGAGACAACTACAAGAAGTACAAGATATCAGACTGCTAAGACCACTTCAGAATGAAGAGGATTTTACCGTGCATTATAAAATTTTGTACTTATACTTTTCCTTATGTGGTGTCAGCACCTATCATAAGATTACCATATGCCCTTTTTCATTTATATGTTTTCCTTTTATTTATTTCCTTTCTTTTTTATTGCAGCATGAAAGTAAAGAAATCAAAAACTCAAGCTAAACTTTATTATATATCTTCCACACGATTACAAGGATAGTTCACTAATTAAACTCTTGAAAAGAAAGGATCGAACTAAACTTTTATTCATCTAAAGCAAAAAGATCGAACTAAAATAAGTAAAGGCAAACGATAGTGGGGATGATACGATACCGGGGCACCTCCCAAAGAGCTTGATGAAGTAACTCGGTATTTTTATTCACTTCAGCTATAATGTGTTTATTTTCCGGGCCCCAGGTGTTTGTTCATGCATCACTTTCTATTTGGCGAGATATATCCCAATTGGACGGTATGTGCATCCGTGGGGTATTTTCGAACCCATAACTGTTAATCAAATTGTGGAAATTGTTACGATGTAACCTGTGTAAAGGCCTCCTTGGTGGGAGTCCTTCATGCACTTTGGGGCTCTCTGGATTATTTGATGATCTCACTGCCTGATGAGGATTAGGACGAGTGGAGGTACCTGCCAATGTGCCTCTCTCAGAAGCTGGAGAGTGAACCCCAAGGGAATCTCCCTCGCCTCTTCCTCCATGGCAACGTCCTCAGCTTCTTCTCCTCATATATCCTCCTGCGCCAGCCCTGCGTCTTCTTCTTCATTGTTGGAGGGGGAAGAAGACATGATACCCGGCTCAACAGATCTGACCGAAAACAACGAGAAAAGAAAACAAAGGATTTCTCCGCGATACGGTGGTCAATAGGTTTGGGGGCTATATAAATATATTTTTATCTTGGGAAACAAGCAAGCTGTAGAAAAACGGAGTCCGGAAGGTACCCGAGGTGGGCACAACCCAGCTAGGCGCGCCTGTGATAACCCACAAGTATAGGGGATCACAACCGTTTTCGAGGGTAGAGTATTACACCCAAATTTATTGATTCGACACAAGGGGAGCCAAAGAATATTCTCATGTATTAGCAGCTGAGTTGTCAATTCAACCACACCTGGAAACTTAATATCTGTAGAAAAGTGTTTAGTAGCAAAGTACTATGATAGTAGTAGTAACGGTAGCAAAAGTAATATTTTTGGTATTTTGTAGTGATGATAACAATAGCAACAGAAAAGTAAATAAACAAAGAACAATATATGGAAAGCTCGTAGGCATTGGATCGGTGATGGAGAATTATGCCGGATGTGGTTCATCATGTAACAGTCATAACATAGGGTGACACAGAACTAGATCCAATTCATTAATGTAATGTAGGCATGTATTCCGAATATAGTCATACATGCTTATGGAAAAGAACTTGCATGACATCTTTTGTCCTACCCTCCCGTGGCAGCGGGGTCCTAATGGAAACTAAGGTATATTAAGGCCTCCTTTTAATAGAGTACTGGACCAAAGCATTAACACATAGTGAATACATGAACTCCTCAAACTACGGTCATCACCGGAAGTGGTCCCGATTATTGTCACTTAGGGGTTGCCGGATCATAACACATAGTTGGTGACTATAGACTTGCAAGATAGGATCAAGGACTCACATATATTCATGAAAACATAATAGGTTCAGATATGAAATCATGGCACTCGGGCCCTAGTGACATGCATCAAGCATAGCAAAGTCATAGCAACATCAATCTCAGAACATAGTGGATACTAGGGATCAAACCCTAATAAAACTAACTCGATTACATGATAAATCTCATCCAACCCATCACCGTCCAGCAAGCCTACGATGGAATTACTCACGCACGGCGGTGAGCATCATGAAATTGGTGATGGGGGATGGTTGATGATGACAACAGCGACAGATTCCCCTCTCCGGAGCCCCTAACGGACTCCAGATCAGCCCTCTCGAGAGAGTTTAGTGCTTGGCGGCGGCTCCGTATCGTAAAACGCGAAGAATCCTTCTTCTCTATTTTTTTTCTCCCCGAACACGAATCTATGGAGTTAGAGTTGAGGTCGGTGGAGCTCCAGGGGGCCCACGAGGCAGGGGGGCGCGCCCAGGGGGGCAGGTGCGCCCCCCACCCTCGTGGCTAGGGTGTGGGCCCCCTGTCATTGATTCTTTGCCATTATTTTTTATTATTTCCAAAAATAATCTCCGTGGAGTTTCAGGTTATTCCGAGAACTTTTGTCTCTGCACATAAATAACACCATGGCAATTCTGCTGAAAACAGCGTCAGTCCGGGTTAGTTCCATTCAAATCATGCAAGTTAGAGATCAAAACAAGGGCAAAAGTGTTTGGAAAAGTAGATACGATGGAGACGTATCAACTCCCCCAAGCTTAAACCTTTGCTTGTCCTCAAGCAATTCAGTTGACAAACTGAAAGTGATAAAGAAAAACTTTTATGAACTCTGTTTGCTCTTGATGTTATAAATATGTAAAGCCAGCATTCTAGTTTTCAGCAAAGATTATGAACTAACCATATTCACAATAACTCTTAGGTCTCATGTTTACTCATATCAATGGCATAATCAACTAGCGATCAATAATAATAAATCTCGGATGACAACACTTTCTCAAAACAATCATAATATGATATAACAAGATGGTATCTCGCTAGCCCTTTTTGAGACCGCAAAACATAAATGCAGAGCACCTTTAAAGATCAAGGACTGACTAGACATTGTAATTCATGGTAACAGAGATCCAATCAAGTCATACTCAATGTAAACTAATCAGTAATGAATGAAAATGATAGCGGTGCTCTCCAACTGGTGTTTTTTAATAAGAGGATGATGACTCAACATAAAAGTAAATAGATAGGCCCTTCACAGAGGGAAGCAGGGATTTGTAGAAGTGCCAGAGCTCGATTTTGAAATAGAGGTGAATAATATTTTGAGCGGTATACTTTCACTGTCAACATAACAACCAAGAGATGGCGATATTTTCCATGCTACACACATTATAGGCGGTTCCCAAAGAGAATGGTAAAGTTTATACTCCCCCTCCACCAACAAGCATCAATCCATGGCTTGCTCCAAATAACGAGTGCCTCCAGCTAACAACAGTCCCGGGGGAGTTTTGTTTGCAATTATTTTGATTTGATTTGCATAAAGCATGGGACTGGGCATCCCGGTGACCAGCCATTTTCTCGTGAGTGAGGAGCGGAGTCCACTCCTCTTGAGAATAACCCGCCTAACATTGAAGATACAAACAGCCATAGTTGATACATGATCTATTCAAGCATACAAAACAGAATGCTTATTTGAAGGTTTAGAGTTTGGCACATACAAATTTACTTGGAACGTCAGGTAGATACCGTATATAGGTAGGTATGGTGGACTCATATGGAACAACTTTGGGGTTTATGGGATTGGATGCACAAGCAGTATTTCCGCTTAGTACAGGTGAAGGCTAGAAAAAGACTGGGAAGCGACCAACTAGAGAGCGACAACAGTCATGAACATGCATTAAAATTAATCAACACTGAATGGAAGCATGAGTAGGATATAATGCACCATGAACATAAATATCGTAGAGGTTATGTTGATTTTGTTTCAACTACATGCGTAAACATGTGCCAAGTCAAGCACTCGAATCGTTCAAAAGAGGATACCACCCTATCATACCACATCACAACCATTTTAATAGCATGTTGGCACGCAAGGTAAACCATTATAAGCTCCTAGCTAATTAAGCATGGCATAAGCAACTATAATCTCTAATTGTCACTGCAAACATGTTTATTCAGAATAGGCTGAATCAGGAACGATGAACTAATCATATTTACAAAAACAAGAGAGGTCGAGTTCATACCAGCTTCTCCCATCTCAATTAGTCCATCATATATTGTCATAATTGCCTTTCACTTGCACGACCGAACGATGTGAATAATAGTAATAGTGCACGCGCATTGGACTAAGCTGGACTGCAAGCATTCAATAAACAGGAGAAGACAATGCAATATGGGCTCTTTTGTCAGATCAACAATAATGCATATAAGAGCCACTTTAACAATTTAATTATGGTCTTCTCCTATCGACCCCCAAAGAAAAGAAAAGAAATAAAACTATTTACATAGGAAAGCTCCCAACAAGCAAAAGAAGAACATGAAATCTTTTCGAGTTTTCTTTTTAATTACTACTACAAGCATATAAATTAAAGCTAGCTAAAAGCTACAACTAATTTTTTTTGTTTTTTCTTAAGGTTTATCAAACACACAAGAAGAAAGCATAAAAAGGAAATAAACTAGCATGGATATTACAATGAAAAGGTATTAGCACCGACATCTAGCAATGAGTGTGTGAACATAAATGTAATGTCGGTGGGAAATACGTACTCCCCCAAGCTTAGGATTTTGGCCTAAGTTGGTCTATGGCCACGGTTGGCCTGGTGGATATCCAAAGTAATAGTTGGGGTCGTACTATGATGGATACTCACATTGCTACTGGCTGGCAAACACCTCCGGATCCCACTGGTAATCAGAGTGTCGTGGAGGCTCAAATTGTGGTTCCGGCTCTGGCTCTGCAGCTGATGTAGGGTTCCGGTAGGCATGAATGGCCTCCAACGGAACAAGGTACTTGCCTACAGATAAATCAAACAAGGATGGAGCAGGCAGGGTAATAGTCTCAAGATGATGTTTATCAAAGAACAGTTTGTATTTAAGCTCATTTTCCATATTCTTAACAATAAAATCATGTGCTACCATACTCTTATAATCTAAATAAACAGTAGGCATCAATTTTTCTTCCTTTTCGTAGTGCTGAATAGGTATGTTATAGTATGCAGCAAGGCGTGAAGTATAGACACCTCCAAAGATGGAGCCCTTTGTATGGTTCAGACTTAACCGTTTGGCAATAATACCGCCCACACTAACAGAGTCGTCACGGAATAAACCATGGAACAAACTAATAATATCAGGAACACTAAGGTTTCCACAGTTTCTGCGACCAATGAAGCAACGACTAGCAAATATTGCAAAGTAGTGTAAAACAGGAAAATGTATGCTAGTGATTCTAGCATTGGAAACTTTCCTAGTTTACCCTACCGTGATAGTGTCAATAAACCCGTTCACATATCTACGATGTGGTACCTCTAAGCTACCCTCGAAAGGTATTTTGCAGACCCTACAAAATTCATATAGTGACATCTTCTTAACCACATCATATAAATGAAACTCTACTGAAGGAGGTAATTCCCTAGGATAATAGTAGAAGTTTTGCACAAAAGTATTGGTGAGTAAGAGATACTGTTTGCGTTGGTCGCGGAGGAAGTCGGTGAGGCTTGCATTCTTAGCCAATTCATGAAAATCATCATAAATCCCGGCTGCTCTCAAGAAATCATCAGAAGGCCATTCACACGGCCGAACCTCCGCTGTGCGAGGCAGATTATATTTGGGCCTCTTTGCTTCTTCATTTTGCTTTTCCTTCGAGCTTCGGCTCGATGAGCCCCTCAAAAATCTCTTCATTAATTTTTGAAAAATTCTGAAATTTTTAGTGACTTCAAATAAAAGTAAACCAAACTCAACAAAATTGATAGCAACTACTCCTACAAGTGCCTAGAGCCTATATCATGCATTAGAACTACTTGGAACCATATAAGCTTGACATGCAAGCTCAAGAACATGGTCACCTAGGTAGCACAAATTTGCAATGAATAAAGCACTAGAACAAAAACTAATTGGACCAATGGAGAAGTCACATACCAAGGAACAATCCCCCAAAGCAGTTTTGTGAGAGGTGCTTTGAGCAAGGAGATCGAAAACCGCAGCAAAATGAGCTAGAACTCGTGCTTGAGCTGGATGGTGATTTTTTTGGGAGGAAGAAGAAGTGTGTGGGTGTAGGAATAAGTGGAGGGGAGCCACCATGGGCCCACAAGGCAGGGGGCGCGCCTAGGGGGGTGGGCACGCCCTGGACCCTCGTGGCCAGGTGCTTGCTCCCCTTCTGTGTTCTCAGTGTCAGATATTCTCAAATGTTCCAGAAAAAATCATATTTAAATTTCAGGGCATTTTGAGAACTTTTATTTTCGGGGTATTTTTAGATTGCACGGATAAATCAGAAAACAGACAAAAATACTATTTTTTCTTTATTTCAACTAAATAACAGAAATTAAAAGAGGTTACAGAAGGTTGTGCTTTCTAACTTCATCCATCTCATGCTCATCAAAAGGAATCCACTAACAAGGTTGATCAAGTCTTGTTAACAAACTCATATCGAGTAGCATGAAACCAGAGAAATTTCGAATGCCACTATGTCACCTCAACGGGGATATGCACATCCCCAATAATAAGAATATCATATTTCTTCTTGACAGTAGGAAGAGGAAATTCAAAATCTCCAAAAATAACCGATGGAATTTTTCCAATAGAAGTGATACTGTGGACTTGAGGTTGTTTCCTCGAAAAGTGTACCGTATGCTCATGACCATTAACATGAAAAGTGACAGTGCCTTTGGTGCAATCAATAACAGCCCCTGCAGTATTCAAAAAAGGTCTTCCAAGAATAATAGACATACTATCGTCCTCGGGAATATCAAGAATAACAAAGTCTGTTAAAATAGTAACGTTTGCAACTACAACAGGCACATCCTCACAAATACCGATAGGTATAGTAGTTGATTTATCAACCATTTGCAAAGATATTTTAGTAGGTGTCAACTTATTCAAATCAAGTCTACGATATAAAGAAAGAGGCATAACACTAACACCGGCTCCAAGATCACATAAAGCAGTTTTTAACATAGTTTCTTTTTAATGGAGCATGGTATAGTTGGTACTCCTGGATCTCCTAGCTTCGTAGGTATTCCACCCTTAAAAGTATAATTAGCAAGCATGGTGGAAATTTCAGCTTCCGGTATCTTTCTTTTATTAGTAATAATATCTTTCATGTACTTAGCATAAGGATTCATTTTAAGCATATCGGCCAAACGCATACGCAAAAAGATAGGTCTAATCATTTTTGCAAATCACTCAAAATCCTCATCATCCTTTTTCTTGGATGGCTTAGGAGGAAAAGGCATGGGTTTTTGAACCCTAGGCTCTCTTTCCTTACCGTGTTTCCTAGAAACAAAGTCTCTTTTATCATATCGTTGATTCTTTGATTGTGGGTTATCAAGATCAACATCAGGTTCAATCTCTACATCATTGTCATTACTAGGTTGAGCATCAACATGAACATTATCATTAACATTATCACTAGTTTCATGTTCATTACCAGATTGTGTTTCAGCATCAGAAATAGAGATACCATTGGGATTCTCAGGTGCGTCAATAACATGTTCAGTAGAAGCATGCAAAGTCCTATCATTTTTCTTTTTCTTCCTTTTAGAAGGACTAGGTGCATCTATATTATTTATCTGAGAATCTTGTTCAATTCTCTAAGGATGGCCCTCAGGATAAAAAGGTTCCTGGGTCATTTTACCACCTCTAGTCATAACTCTAACAGCATTATCATTTTTCTTACTATTTAATTCATTGAGCAAATCATTCTGAGCTTTAAGTACTTGCTCTACTTGAGTGGTAACCATAAAGCATGTTGACTAATGAGTTTAGGTTCACCTTTAACTCTAGACATGTAATCACCCAAGTGTTCAATCATATAAGCATTTTGGTTTAATTGTCTACCAAAGTAAGCATTGAAGTCTTCTTGCCTAACCATAAAGCTATCAAACTTATCCAAACATTGGCTAGCAAACATAGTAGGAGGGATTTCAGCTTTATCATATCTATAGAGAGAATTTACCTTTACTACCTATGTCAGTTTGTCAAGACCATGTGTTTCTTCAATAGGTGATGGATTAAAACCATATATTTCTTCAACATATGGTAAATTAAGACCATGTATTTCTTCAATAGGAGGTAAATTTTTAACATCTTCATCTTTAATACCCTTTTCTTTCATATATTTCTCTGCCTCTTGCATATCTTCAGCACTGAGAAATAGAACACCCCTTTTCTTCGGAGTTGGTTTAGTAATAGGCTCAGGAGTTGGCTCAGGAGTTGGCTTAGGAGATGGCTCAGGAAGTGTCCAATTATTTTCATTTGTCCACATATTATTCAATAGAATTTCAGCTTCATCCGGTGTTCTTTCCCTGAAAACAGAACCAGCACAACTATCCAGGTGGTCTCTGGAAGCATCGGTTAGTCCATTATAAAAGATATCGAGTATTTCATTTTTCTTAAGAGGATGATCATGCAAAGCATTAAGTAATTGGAGAAGCCTCCCCCAAGCTTGTGGGAGACTCTCTTCTTCAATTTGCATAAAATTATATATATCCCTTAAGGCAACTTGTTTCTTATGAGTAGGGAAATATTTAGCAGAGAAATAATAAATCGTATCCCGGGGACTTCGCACACAACCATGATCAAGAGAATTAAACCATATCTTAGCATCACCCTTTAATGAGAACGGAAATATTTTAAGGATGTAAAAGTAGCGAATTCTCTCATCATTAGTGAACAGGGTGGCTATATCATTTAATTTAGTAAGATGTGCCACAACAGTTTCAGATTCATAGACGTAAAAAGGATCAGATTCAACCAAAGTAATGATATCAAGATCAATAAAGAATTCATAATCATTATCAGTAACAAAGATAGGTGAAGTAGCATAAGCAGGATCATATTTCATTCTAGCATTCAGAGTTTTTTGTTTAACCTTAGCTAATAATTTCTTGAGATCACTTCTATCATTGCATGCAAGAAAGTCTCTTTTAGTTTCTTCATCCATAACATAGCCCTCAGGCACACCAGGCAATTCATATTTATTAGGAGAGCCTTCATCATCACTTTCATCAATATTATCATTTTCAATAATTTCATTCTCTCTAACCCTAGCAAGTTGTTCATCAAGAAATTCACCAAGTGGCACAATAGTATCAAGCATAGAAGTAGTTTCATCATAAGTATCATGCATAGCAGAAGTGGCATCATCAATAATATGTGACATATCAGAATTAATAGCAGAAGCAGGTATAACAATACCAACAAAAAAGTAAATAAGCGAAGAAAAATATATGGAAAGCTCGCAGGCATTAGATTGGTGATGGAGAATTATGCCGGATGTGGTTCATCATGTAACAGTCATAACATAGGGTGACACAGAACTAGATCCAATTCATCAATGTAATGTAGGCATGTATTCCGAATATAGTCATACGTGCTTATGGAAAAGAACTTGCATGGCATCTTTTGTCCTACCCTCCCGTGGCAGCGGGGTCCTAATGGAAACTAAGGGATATTAACGCCTCCTTTTAATAGAGTACCGGACCAAAGCATTAACACATAGTGAATACATGAACTCCTCAAACTACAGTCATCACCGGGAGTTGTCCCGATTATTGTCACTTTGGGGTTGCCGGATCATAACACATATTAGGTGACTATAGACTTGCAAGATAGGATCAAGAACTCACATATATTCATGAAAGCGTAATAGGTTCATATCTGAGATCATGGCACTCAGGCCCTAGTGACAAGCTTTAAGCATAGCAAAGTCATAGCAACATCAATCTCAGAACATAGTGGATACTAGGGATCAAACCCTAACAAAACTAACTCGATTACATGATAAATCTCATCCAACCCATCACCGTCCAGCAAGCCTACGATGGAATTACTCACGCACGGCAGTGAGCATCATGAAATTGGTGATGGAGGATGGTTGATGATGACGACGACGATGGATTCCCCTCTCCGGAGCCCCGAACGGACTCCAGATCAGCCCTCCCGAGAGAGTTTAGGGCTTGGCGGCGGCTCCATATCGTAAAACGCGATGACTCCTTCTCTATTTTTTTTCTCCCCGAACATGAATATATGGAGTTGGAGTTGAGGTCGGTGGAGCTCCAGGGGGCCCACGAGGCAGGGGGCGCGCCCAGGGGGCAGGTGCGCCCCCACCCTCGTGGCTAGGGTGTGGGCCCCTGGCCTTCATTCTTTGCCAGTATTTATTATTATTTCCAAAAATAATCTCTGTGAAGTTTCAGGTCATTCCGAGAACTTTTGTTTCTGCACATAAATAACACCATGGCAATTCTGCTGAAAACAGCGTCAGTCCGGGTTAGTTCCATTCAAATCATGCAAGTTAGAGTCCAAAACAAGGGCAAAAGTGTTTGGAAAAGTAGATACGACAGAGACATATCAGCCTGCCAGGCGCACCCTGGTGTCTTGTGCCCACGAGGGTACTCTTCCTGGTTTTTTCTTATTTTCCTAATTTTCTAAATATTCCAAAACTGACAAACTTTTTTTTATAGATTTTTCGGAGTCCGTTTACTTACCGTATCACATACCTTCTTATTTTCATGATTTTGGAGTGTCCCAGAAAGACTCTTTTATGTGTTCTTCCAGTGTCGAAGTTCGGATAATATTACTTTCAACATTAATGGGCATACCTTAGATACAATGTTTTATTCGTTGCACATTAACAACCTTCGGTTTAGTACCTTCGACATTATTTATTTTGATAGCTCCAGAACGATAAACCTCCTCGATAACATAGGGTCCTTCCCATTTTGAGAGGAGTTTTCCTACAAAGAATCTAAAGCGAGAGTTGTACAAAAGAACATATTCTCCAACTTTAAACTCACGCGTTTGAATTCTTTTATCATGCCATCTTTTAACTTTTTCTTTAAATAACTTGGCATTGTCATAATCTTGGCCATTCATATAAATAGCTAATATCAAATAACCTCTTTTCACCGGAAAGTTTGAAATCATAGTTGAGTTCTTTGATTGCCCAATACGCTTTTGTTCTAACTTAAGAGGCAAATGACAAGCTTTTCCATATACCATTTTGTAAGGAGACATACCCATAGGATTTTAATATGTTGTTCTATAAGCCCAAAGGGCATCATCTGATTTCTTGGACCAATTCTTCCAGGACCTATTGACAGTCTTTTGCAAGATTAATTTTTATTTCTCTATTGCTAATAAGTTTAACTTGACCACTAGACTGAGGATGATAAGGTGATGCAATTCTAAAGTTAACATCATACTTGGCAAACATTTTACGGAAAGCACCATGAATAAAGTGTGAACTGCCATCAGTCATTAAATATCTAGGGACTCCAAACCTTGGGAAAATAACATCCTTAAGCATTTTAATAGAGGTGTTGTGATCAGCACTACTAGATGGGATATCTTCTACCCACTTAGTAACATAATCAAAAGCAACCAAAATATGTGTATACCCATTAGAGGAAGGAAAATCTCCCATATAATCAAATCCCCAAACATTAAATGGTTCAACAGCAAGTGAATAATTCATAGGCATTTCTTGATGCTTACTGATATTACCTATTCTTTTGCGTTCATCACAAGATAAGATGAATTTACGTGCATCCTTGAAGAGAGTAGGCTAATAAAATCCAGACTGCAATACCATGTGAGCAGTTCTGTCTCCCGCATGATGTCCTCCATAAGCTTTAGAGTGACATTTCCGTAGGATTTGTCTCTGTTCATGCTCAGGTACACAACGTCTAATAATACCATCTACTCCTTTATAAAGATGTGAGTCATCCCAAAAGTAATGTCTTAAATCATAGATTTTTTTTCTTTTGTTGATATGTAAAGCTAGGTGGTAACTATTTAGCAACAATGTAATTAGCATAGTAAGCATACCAAGGAGTATTATGAGCAGCATTTCTTGCAGCTAACTGCTCATCAAGAAAACTATCATCAATAGGTAGTGGGTCATCAAGCACATTTTCAAGCCTAGACAAGTTATCACCTACGGGGTTCTCAAATCCTTTTCTATCAGTGATATGTAAATCAAATTCTTGTAGCAAAATAACCCATCGAATAAGTCTAGGTTTAGTATCTTTCTTTTCCATAAGATATTTAATAGCAGCATGATCAGTGTGAACAATTACTTTTGAATCAACAATGTAAGATCTAAATTTATCACAAGCAAACACTACTTCTAGGAATTCTTTTTTAGTAGTAGCATAATTATGTTGAGCACAGTCTAGAGCTTTACTAGCATAATGAATAACATTCAGTTTCTTATCAACTATTTATCCTAGAACAGCACCAACATCATAATCACTAGCATCACACATAATTTCAAAAGGCAAGTTCCAATCACGTGGTTGAACAATAGGTGCAGAAATTAAGGCTTTCTTGATTTTTTGAAAGGCTTCTAAACAATCATCATCAAAAGTAAAAGGAACATCCTTTTGCAAAAGGTTTGTAAGAGGCCTAGAAATTTTAGAGAAGTCTTTGATAAAATTCCTATAGAAATCAGCATGACCTAAGAAACTATAGATATACCTTCGATATCTTTAGGACATGGCATTTTCTCAATTGCATCAACCTTAGCTTTGTCCACTTCAATACTTCTTTCAGAAATTTTATGACCCAAGACAATACCTTCATTAACCATAAAGTGGCACTTCTCCCAATTCAAGAAAAGATTTGTTTGTTTACATCTCTGCAAAACTCGATCAAGATTGCTTAAACAATCATCAAAATACATCCCATAAACAGAGAAATCATCCATGAAAGCCTCAACAATCTTTTCACAAAAGTCAGAGAATATAGCAGTCATCATCTTTGAAAGGTGGCAGGTGCATTGCATAAACCAAAATGCATACGTCTATAAGCATAAGTTCCAAAGGGACATGTGAAAGTGGTCTTTTCTTGATCAGGTTGAGAAACAGGTATTTGAGAAAAACCAGAGTATCCATCAAGGAAGCAAAAATATGTGTGTTTAGATAATCTCTCTATCATTTGATCAATAAAATGCAGAGGGTAATGATCTTTTCTAGTTGCTTTGTTTAATTTTCTAAAATCAATTACCATTCTATAGCCTGTAACAATTCTTTGTGGAATAAGTTCATTCTTATCATTCGGAACAACAGTGATACCTCCTTTCTTAGGGACACAATGAACAGGACTTACCCATCTACTATAAGCTATAGGATAGATTATACCTGCTTGTAGAAGTTTTAATATTTCCGTTCTTACCACTTCTTTCATCTTCGGATTTAACCGACATTGGTGATCAACAAGAGGTTTAGTATCAGGTTCCATATTAATCTTGTGCTGACATAGAGTGGGACTAATGCCCTTTAAATCATCAAGAGTATATCCAATAGCAACTCAATGCTTCCTTAGAACTTTCAATAATTTTTTTCTTCTTCATGTTCTGAAAGGTTAGCACTAATAATAACAAGATATATCTTCTTTTCATCAAGATAAGCATATTTCAAAGTGTATGTCAATTGTTTTAATTCAAACACAAGATCACCTTTAAATGGAGGAGAACCTCCCATAGTTTCAATAAGCAAATTGTGTTTAAGTAGAGGACGTTGTTCAAAGAAAATCTTATCTATTTCATTTCTTTCATGCATATGTAAATCATTTTCATGGTCTAGCAAATATTGTTCTAGTGGATCAGTAGGAGGCACAACAATAGAAGAAAGACCAATTATTTCATCCTTACTAGGCAATTCTTTTTCATGAAGCTTTCTACTAAACTTAGAAAAATTAAACTCATGAGACTCATCACCAAAACTAACACCGACAGTTTGTTTCTCACAATCTATCTTAGCATTAAAGGTGTTCAAGAAAGGTCTACCTAAAAATGGGACAAAAGTCATCTTGTGGTGAACCAAGAACAAGAAAATCAGTAGGGTATTTTATTTTCCCACACAAGACTTCAACATCTCTAACAATCCCAATTGGTGAAATAGTGTCTCTATTAGCAAGTTTAATAGTAACATCTATGTCTTCTATCTCTGCGGGTGCTATGTGATACGTCTCCAACGTATATATAATTTTTGATTGTTTCATGCTGTTATATTATCAATCTTGGATGTTTTATAATCATTTTAATAGTCATCTTATATCATTTTTTGGTACTAACCTATTGACATAGTGCCAAGTGCCAGTTCCTATTTTTTGCATGTTTTTTACGTCGCAGAAAATCAATACCAAACGGAGTCCAAATGCAACGAAACTTTACGGAGCTTTTTATGGACCAGAAGACACCTAATGGGCCAAGGCTGCGCCTGGGGGTGCTCCGAGGAGAGCACAACCCACCAGGGCACGCCAGGAGGCCCAGGCGCGCCCTGGTGGGTTGTGCCTACCTCGGGTGCCCCCCGGACCGCCTCTTTGCTCTATAAATACCCCAATATTCCAGAAACCAGAGGGGAGTCGACGAGAATAAATTCCAACCGCCGCAGAGTCCAGAACCACAAGATCCAATCTAGAAACCATCACAGAGGGGTTCACCACTTCCATTGGTGCCTCTCTGATGATGCGTGAGTAGTTCTTTGTAGACCTTTGGGTCCGTAGTTAGTAGCTAGATGGCTTCCTCTCTCTCATTTGATTCTCAATACAATGGTCTCATGGATCAGATGAACTTTGAGTTTGTGATCAGATCTATCTTTTTATATCCATGAAAGTTATTTGAGCTTCTTTGATCTCTTATATGCATGATTGCTTATAGCCTCGTATTTCTTCTCCGATATTTGGGTTTTGTTTGGCCAACTTGATCTATTTATCTTGCAATGGGAAGAGGTGCTTTGTAGTGGGTTCGATCTTACGATGCTTGATGCCACTGATAGAAGGGGAACCAACACGTATGTATCATTGCTACTAAGCATAAAATGATCGGGTCTATCTCTACATAGATCTTGTCTACACCATGTCATCATTCTTATTGCATTACTCCATTTCTCCATGAACTTAATACACTAGATGCATGCTGGATAGCGGTCGATGTGTGGATTAATAGTAGTTGATGCAGGCAAGAGTCGGTCTACTAATCTTGGACGTGATGCCTATGTAATGATCATTTCCTGGATATCGTCATGAGTATTTGAAGTTCTATCAATTGCCCAATAGTAATTTGTTTACCCACTGTTTGCTATTTTTCTCGAGAGAAGCCACTAGTGAAGCTACGCTCCCACGGCTCTTTCTCATAATATTTGCCTTCGCGATCTATTTTATTTGCCTTTTATTTTCAGATCTACTAAACGAAAAATACAAAAATACCCTTGCTGCAATTTATTTTATTTGGCGTTCGATCTATCAATATTTACAACTCTCTCATGTCCGTTTGCCAATTTCTAGCACCGTTACCCGAAAGGGATTGACAACCCCTTTCACACGTCGGGTTGTGAGTATTTGTTATTTGTGTGTAGGTGCTGTTTGCGTTGTTGTCACGGGATTTCCGCGGAGACCTATGGGACCGGGTGGCCCCTTGTTGGTTTGGCAGGGGGACGGCGTGTTGCACAAAGAGCAGACCAGCGTACGACAGTGCGGCAGAGAACACACAAACGATTTACCCAAGTTCGGGCCACCGCGAGGCGTAAGACCCTACTCCTGCTTTAGTGGATTGACGGAATAATGAATGCGGTGGTTCGTAGTACACTTGCCCGGCAAGGTTTGCCTTGTGGGCGCAACGTGCGTGTGGTGGCTTGGGGTTGTCAACTTTCCAACCTTCTAACCCCTCCTACGAGTGCCCTAAGCCTCCTTTTATAGATTAAGGGGTCACCACAGTGGCAAAGTGGTCATTATCCACTGTTATGATAGCGAATAGTGCTATCATACCTAACTCTGCAGGCTAACAGGGTGCATTAAATGCGCCACTGAGTGTGACATCACTGGTCGCCCAGCAAGGCCCGTCGGGCTATCTTGCCAGCTCCGCACCTTCTCTCTTGACACGTGTAGGACGGGTGTCATCTGTAGGCTTCTCTGTAGGAAATGACTGCCATGTGGCGAATGGCTGCCACTTAATCATCTTGCGGCTTGACACCGCACTGATCGACAACGTGACTCATGCTTGAGTGGTTGGTGGGGTGGTTCTGCCCCCGCGAGCCCCGACAGGCTCTGCCGGGGAGCCTCGGTTGCTTGCTTTTGGTGGAGGCCTCGCCCCTTGCCGAGCTCGCCTGCCCGGTAAGGGAGGCCCTTCTCTTGCCGATATCTTGCTCCTTAGGATCAATCTTGGTCCTTCTGAGATGCAGGTTGGTTCTTCAAATCTCTTGGTCCTTCAACTTTGACTTAAGCTGGTGCTTCAATCTTGATCTTGTGTCTGTGCACAGTTGGTCAACAGACCCCCGGTCCTTCCCCAAACACGCTGATGAGCGTCGTCAGGCTAGGTCCTAATAAGTGCACAAGCAAGGTTGCTGAAGGGGTTGGCCCCTTAGGTTTTCTGTTGCTGCTTCATCAGCCTTGATTCCGGGCTAGTTTCTGGTTTTCCGGCGCGCGGCATAAAGCCAATAGTAGCGGGGTTGCTCTAGTAATGGCCCGTGAATGACTTTAACGCGTAGGGTAGAAACTGCCAATTTACTCTTCCCACAGCGCGCCCTTATCCTAAGCCACGTATGCAGCATGCATCGCGTGGGGTAGGTAACGGAGGTGCGTGGCATGGGAGGGTACCTTGGAGAGGAGCCCGCCCGTCTTGAATTGCTGGAGGAGGGCGGCGGCCACCTGTCGATGGAGCAGATGCCCTTCCCCGTCTGGCCTATAACAGGGAGGAGCGAAGGAGGGCGAAGTCATCCATATCCGTGGTCCTCCTCTCCTCATCTTTTGTTTCTGCCAGCGATGCCAAAGGGAAGAGCCTGGGGCCAGCCCCCGGGCTCCTATTTGGGACATCCCTTAGATCTTAAAGGAAGGTTCGGGTGGCGAGGCGCCGACGCTGGGAGTGGCAACCCCGGCGTGCTTCTTGCCGGGTCACCCGTGGCCTTGTATTTAGTGGGAGGGGAAGCGACGAACACCATGTCGCAGCTCAAGATGGGCACAACGCGTGGTAGTCGACCGCTCCTCATTCTTCTTCCCTTCGCGACATTGGGGAGGAGCCGTAGAAGAGATTCACCGCTAACAGGGGCTAATGTCGCTCCCCCTGGACGCTGTTTTCTTCATCGGAAAGGAAGGCTCCTTGCTTCCTCACACGTCCTCGGGACGTGCGGTGATTTCTAACGTCAGGGCTCCCAGGGACGACCATGCTCTCTGTGGGAGGGCTTAGAGCATGTCGCCCGGCATGGTGGTCACGTCAAGGTCTTTGGGTGGTAGTGATGCGGACGGCAGCGGCAACCCATAATGTTTCAAGAACGGGGACGACCGTTCCGACAAGTTGTGTTTGCCGGTGACTCCGTGCCACCCATATGATCCTCTGGCAGCGTCACCATCCACGCTTGCCCTCCGGTTTCTTCCTCCCTGGCGGGGGCGGCGCAGCCCTGATCCTAGGGAGGCGCTGAATCCTAGCTGTGCGCACCTCCAGCCCCTTCGACCTCTTCTTGCAGGAGTTGGACAGGGGCAAAGGTGTAACGGGTCACTTATATTTTTTTAATCTTAAACTTGTAGGCAGTTGCCAAATTTTAATTCAAATAATGTAATCCCTTCATCCATGTCTGTGTTCTGTAATGTGTGTACTTGTATCTGCATGTCGATGAAAGAAATAAACCTTGTCGAGAACTCGCGCATGTATATGTCCATGTAGAGGTGGAGTGCCTCTTTACTATAATTAAACGAGTTTTCCCAGTAGGATATCCTGCCGGCATCCTTTTTGTTTGCCGGAGAACCATGTCTGCCAGGGAACAGACTGAGGCGCCAGCCCCCTCCCACTCCCTTTGCACCAAGGGCCACTGCAACCATCCAGGCCGAAGCAACGTTCGAGCCAAGGATGGGAGTACCCTAGTTTCAAGAGAGCGGAGAGGTTTCTCTATGCACAAGTTATATCTTACAGAACACTAATGGACAAGAGGTAAACTTATCTGTTTGGCTTGTCGGGGATCACGGTGCCGTGCAATCTTATCGGCCCTTGTTGGAGTCAAGTTTACGGCAGGAACCTGCAAGTCCATGTAGGTGAGAATGAATGCAGGATGCAATCCTATCTATATGCATATGTAAATGCTCATGAAATGCTTATGAAGTAATCTGGGTGTGCTTGTGCATGCATGCGATCTAGATCGGGGCCCACAGTGCTTCTTTATTTTATCTTGCATGGGGTAATCGCTTCGGCTTTGTACAAGGCGTTACATGAAACTGAGGCAAGGCCTGTTCAAAAGGGTGGCTGCCGGGGCACTGCCCAACAGCCTCGCACCTTACGGGTAGTACTTATGGAGATGCCCAATATTCCATGAGTTTTGCAACTGTGTGCCATCCCTAGTCTCCAGACGGATTGCGCCAGGTATGGTGACTCGTACCACCCGGTAAGGGCGTTCCCAGTTCGGTGATAACTTGTTTGTACCCTTGGTGGACTGAACACGCCTAAGGACAAGGTCACCTTCCTCACAACACCAGGCGTGAACCCTGCGGCTATGATAGCGATGCAGGGCTTGCTGGTAGCATGCAACGTGCGTAGCAACCCGAAGACGGTTCTCCTCAAGTAGCACAGCGTCGTCAAACCGGTGCTGATCTTGCGCTACTTTGTCGTAGGCAAGCACTCGAGAGGACCCATAAATGAGTTCCGTGGGGATAACTGCTTCTGCCCCATAGACCAAGGAGAAGGGAGTCTGCCTGGTAGCTCGGTTAGGTGTCGTTCTGAGGGACCAGAGAACTATCGGCAATTCCTCAATCCACCACATGCCGTGTTTCTACAGCATATCAAAAGTTCTTGTCTTGAATCCACGAAGCACTTTAGTGTTCGCCCTCTCAGCTTGCCCATTGCTCTGGGAGTGTGCCACAGAAGCGAATGATATTTTGCATCTGAGGGTGTGAACATATTGCATGAAGGCGTGGCTCGTGAACTAGGTGCCGTTGTCAATGATGATCCTTGTCGGAACTCTGAAACGACACACCAATTATTTCAAGAACTTGATAGCTGACTGAGCAGTCCCCTTTCTCACGATAGTAACTTCTGGCCACTTTGTAAACTTGTCGATGGCAACAAACAAGAATTCAAAGCCCCCGATTGCTCAGGGGAAGGGCCCGAGGATATCGAGCCACATGACCGAAAATGGCCATGATAGAGGGATTGTCTGAAGGGCTTGGGCAGGCAGGTGTGTTATCTTGGAATGGAACTGACAGGCTTCACATTTCGTGACGAGCTCAACTGCATATTGGAGGGCTGTGGGCCAACAGAATCCTTCCCGGAATGCTTTACCAACTAATGCCCTTGATCCAATGTGTGAGACGCATATTCCTGTGTGAATCTCAGCCAGCAGTTCCTTTCCATCCTCCCAGCAAACACACTTTAATTTCACACCATTGGGCCTCTTTCTGTAAGAGTGTCAACGACAAACTGGTACATACTGGCCCTCCGGGCTACTCTTTCAGCTTCATCATGATTGCCAGGGAGTTCTCCGGTTTGGAGGAAGTGGACAATGTGCCTTGCCCAAGTTGGATCCTGGGGCTCGGCAACGAGGACTAGCGGCACCTCCTCGGCTGCGGGAGCACCAGCCTCGTTCGTGGGGTCCATAGGCCCAGCTGGAGGGGGTGGTCCGGCAGGCTGTGAGGAGTTGTTTCCGGCAGGGTCTCTGCCGGGAACGGATGGCTCTGTCGGGAGAGGCTTACCGTAGTCCAACTTTCTCCTTTTCTGGGCCATTGTGTCTGGTGATACAGAGGGTTGAGAGAGATGGAGAACAAAAGTTCCTCATTCCATAGGAAGCTTCTGCGCAGCACACTTTGATAGGTGATCAACTATGATGTTTTCCGCATGGGGTACATGATTTGTTTGCAACCCGTCAAAGTGCTCCTCCAATCTCCTTACTTCCTCGATGCATGCTTCCATCAATGGGCTTTGGTAATCCTTGTTGACTTGTCTCACCATGAGCTGTGAATCTCCTCGAATTACTAGCTTCTTGATTCCCAATTCTACTGCAATCCTGAGCCCAGCAAGGAGCCCGCCATACTCTGTTGTATTGTTGGTGGCTTCTTCCCGGGCAAAGTGCATCTGGACGACGTACTTCAAGTGCTCCTCGAAGGGGGCAACAATAAGCACGCCAGCCCCTGCACCTTGTAGGGAAAAAGCACCATCAAAATACATAATCCATTCTTGGGGTGATTCCTTGCCGAGGAGAGCTATCTCTGTCCTTTCCTCATCAGGGGTTCGCATCCATTCTGCTATAGTTGAAGTGCTCTCAAACTTCAAACCAAAGCAGGATAACTCCAAAGCCCATTCCACTATTCTACTAGTTGCCTCAGGGTTTCGGAGTATCCTTTGCAATGGGAAACGAGTGACAACCATGATCTCATGGGCTTGGAAGTAGTGGTGCAGTTTCCTTGAGGCCATAATGAGGCCAAATATCAACTTTCGCATGCCAGAGTACCTTGACCCAGCCCCTTGCAACAAGGAGCTGATGAAGTACAGTGGGCGATGCACCACTTTCTTCCTTGCCACGTCCTTGGGGCTGCTGTTGCTACCGTTCCCATTGCTGTCCTGATCCTTTTCTGACTCTGCCATGATCTGGCCACTTTCTGCCTCATCCACCTCTCGCTGTGCCACCAAGGCCGCACTGACCACTTGGTTGGTTGCCGCCATGTATAGAAACAATGGTTCCTGGGGTTTGGGTGCAACCAAGGTAGGCACAGACGATAGGTAGGCTTTCAACTCTTGTAGAGCTGCATCTGCTTCCGAGGTCCACTTTATAGGTCCCGCCTTCTTGAAAACCTTGAAGAACGGCAGGGCACGCTCGGCAGACATGGAGATGAATCTGCTCAGCGCGGCAACGCATCCCATCAAGCGCCTCACATACTTCACCGCCCTTGGTGCTTGGATCTGCTCAATGGCCTTGATCTTGTTGGGGTTGGCTTCGATCTCCCGACGGGACACAAAGAACCCAAGTAGCTTGTCGGAGGGAACACCAAATACACACTTCTCCGGATTAAGTTTCAGATTGATCTTGCACAGATTAACAAATGTGTCTTCCAAATCCTAGATAAGGGTGGCCTTATCCTTGGTTTTTTACCACAATATCATCCATATAAGCTTCTATATTTTTGTGCAACTGTGGCTCAAAACCAATCTGGACTGCCCTTGCAAAAGTGGACCCGACACTGTTTAATCCGAACGGCATGCAGACAAAGCAGTACGTACCACATGGGGTGATGAATGATGTCTTCTCTTCGTCTTCCTTAGACATGAAGATCTAATGGTATCCTGAGTATGCATCCAGAAAGGAGAGCAAATCACATCCCGAAGTAGAATCCAGGATCTGGTCGATGCGCGGCAAGGGAAATGGGTCCTTCGGGCAATGTTTGTTGAGGTCTGTGAAATAAATGCAAAGCCTCCACTACCCATTAGCTTTTCGGACCACTACTGGATTTGCCAACCATGTAGGATGCAGTACTCCTCTGACCAAACCAGCAGCCTCTAACTTCTTGATCTCTTGGGCAATGAACTGCTGCCTCTCCAAGGCCTGCTTTTGAACTTTCTACTTGACGGGTCGGGCATGTGGGTAGACAGCAAGGTGGTGCTCAATTAACTCCCTGGGAACACCGGGGATATCAGATGGTTGCTAAGCAAACACATCAATATTCGCCCGCAGGAAGGCAACGAGTGTGCTTTCCTATCTACCATCGAGGGTGGCACTGATAGCGAAAGTACCAGTAACGCCAGCCAGCCCTGTCGGGACCTTCTTCAGTTGGGGTGCGGTAACCTTGGGTCTCTTGCTGTTGGAACACTCCGGCATGTCGTCAACGGGTGTCGTGCACTCGGAGGGGGCACGCTTCTCGAACACCTTGCCAGAGGTCCTATAATCCCTCTTCTTTCCTGGGCTTTCCTTGACGGGAAATGCTGCTGCCGTAGCCTCTGCTGCGACTGCATCCCGATACATCTTGTCTACATAGATAATTAAATCCTTCTCATCTGATGGGATAGTGAGGACTCCCAATGGCCCAGGCATTTTCAGGGTGTTGTAAGCATAGTGGGATGCTGCCATGAACTTGGCCAAGGCTGGTCGTCCAAGAATCCCATTGTACGGCAGGGGGAGATCAACCACATCAAACACAATCTTCTCAGTTTGAAAGTTTAGGTCTCCCCCAAATGTCACCGGCAACGTAATCTTCCCCTTAGGATGACTCCTGCCGGGATTAACTCCTTGAAACGTGTCGGTGGCCTCTAGCTCTTCTTCTCCTATCTGAAGCTTGCTGATAACTGCTGGGGAAATCAGATTCAACCCGGCGCCGCTGTCCACTAGCATTTTTGTGACCTTGAGGTTGAGAATTGTTGGGGAGACCAACAACGGCAAACACCCTACCGCCATGATGCGATCAGGGTGATTCTCTTCATCAAAGATGATGGGTGTGCGGGACCACTTGAGCGGCTTTCGGGCCTTTGGCGCCGGTCCCACACCATTGACTTCTCGTGCCCATCACTTGAGTTGGTGATGGGAGGAGTGCAAAGACGCATCCCCATCAATGCATAGGGCGTCAGTGGCCTTCTGAAATTTCTGCTCACTGGTTTCCTCCTCATCCCCTCCATCACTGGCATCATCACAAGTCTCCTTCTCTTGGCCCCTGGCAGGTTTTCCTTGGTTTTGAAAGGGTTTGCCGGGGCGATTTTCTTCACCGCCTCGGCCCATACCGCCAACAGAATTCTGACCTTTTTCCTTATCATGCTTATCATACTCTGCCCTCTATCTCTTCACAAGATGCTCAACCTAATAACACTCCTGAAGGTCGTGGCCTTTAGTCTGGTCGATTTTGCAGTATGGCCCATCACCTTTCCCAACTTTTTCCGCGGCAGCGGCTTCCCGGCAGGTAGTGCACATGACAGCTTCCTTGCCGGGGGCCTCAGCCTTGGCCTTCTTGCCGGTACTAGGTGTGCCCGAACCTTCTACAGTCATCACTACCTTATCTCTTGGCTTCTTACTGCGCTTCTTGCTCTTCCTCTGACTGGTTGATTCATCCCCATCCTCTGAATCAACATTAATGCAATCTTCTTCTTGGGCAACTTCCTTCCTTGTTCCATCGAGGCACATTTATCCACCAGTGTATATAGTTCTTTCCCAGTCTTGGGCAACCGCATGTTCATTTTTGAATGAATGCGGCGGTTACACACATTGGACTGGAAAGCTTCTATAATAGCTGCCAGATGGATATTTGGAATATTTCTATGAACTTTACTGAATCTCTGCAAATACTTACAGAGGGTTTCTCCTTCCTTCTGCTGGAGAAGCTGCAGGTCGCTGGGCCTGCCGGGCTCTTGGTGGCCACCGGTGAAGGCACCGATGAACTCGTGGCACATGTCTTCCCATGAAGAAATGGAGTTCTCCGGCAGGTGCATCAGCCATGACCTCACATTGGACTTGAGGGCCAAAGGGAAGTAGTTCGCGAACACCTTCTGATCTCTTCCCCGGGCAGCCTGAATAGCGATGGTGTAGATGCTCAGAAACTCTGTCGGGTTCAGCCTCCCCTCGTACTTCTCAGGTATCTCTGTCTTGAACGTGCGAACGGATGGCCAACGAACTTGCCACAACTCTCATGTAAAGGCAGGGCAGCCCACCTCGAAGGGTAGGCACCCGCCAACACAGAGCGTAGGCTCATTGATGTAGAGGCCGTCGCACCCGTCGGTCTGGCGAGGATCATTGCGGTGACGCTCGGCGATGATGCGCCCGTCCCGCCGCTGCCTGTCTTCCGGGGCTCGACGTTGTCCTATACATGCTCGAGGGTCAGAAGAGGCCATCGAGACGTCTTCGGGGTCTTGATTCTGCTGCGCCCTCGTCGGCTGTCGTGGTGGGGACTGAACAGTGGGGACGCCCCCCTTCATACGGCTGGCGATGCGGGCGGTGGTTGTTGCCTGGGGAGGTTGTAGTGGGCAAGCTCGTCGTGAGCCCCCAAGTTCAGCGAAATCGAGCAGGCTTTGGATAGTGGCACGCCAGTCATACATATGCTCGGTCGCTGGTGGGAACCTCACCAATAGTTGAGCTCGCGCCAAGGCTTCCGTGGCCGTGCTTGGCATGGATGTCGATGACATCGAGCGCACCGTCGCCTGGCTCTGGATGGTAGCAGCGGCGGCGGCGGTGCCCCACCCAAGCTACTGTGGGACGACCATCGAGGCAGCGGGGTCGCGCCGCGGTGGTGCTCGAAAATAGGCGGCTTCGTTGAGCGTAGCAGCCTGGTTGGCTCGTCCAGGAGGAGGCGCATGCGCCGCGGCCGCTCCCGTGATGGGGGCGACCGAAGGGCGATGGCTCGCCCCGGACCGAGCGCCGTTGCTACGGCTGTGCTCGTCGGCGAGAGAAGGTGTAACATCCCAAATTTCCAATTTGGAATGTTATACTTAGATCATTCATGCATATCATATTTTATTGCATTTCATTTTGTGATCCTCGAAATTCTAAGCAACTCAAGGACCCGCGGAGAGAGTTGGGGATTTCATCGTTTTCATATTTGAATTCTTCTCAAATATCAAAACAAGGATCTTTTTTGGTTTTAATTGATTTTCTCTTCAAAAATATTTCATATTAAAAATATATGAGAGGAGATAATATGACTTCTACAAAATAAATGAAATATTCGAGGAAAAATATTAAAATCAAATAAATAGTTTCATTTGGATTTTATTGCAATTTTATTTGAATTAGAAAAAAAATGCATTTTAGGCCAAAAAAATATTCATCCTGTTCTAAATATTTTATTTAGACAGTGAAAATTTGTTTTGGCATTTTTAGATTTTTTTTGTATTTTCCAGATTTTTTCTAGTGAAATCTGTTTTAAAAAAAAGTCAGCACCCGACTGGGCCGGCGGCCCAGCCGAGCTGGGCCAAGCCCCCGCCGCCCGCACCGCCTCCCTCGCGCTCGCGCCCGTGCCGGAGTCGGACTCCATCGGAGTCCGGGACGCGCCGCCGTCCGGGTTGCCCCTGCCCAAAGCCGAGTTGCCCCTCCCCTTTATAACCGCACCCCAATGCCGCCCTCAACCCCGCCTCGCCCCGCCTCCAGCAGCAGCAGCAGTCGCGGCCCGCAGCAGCCGTCGCCGCGCCACTCGCTGCAGTGCCCCGCCCCGCCCAGCGCCGTCGCCGCCCCGCCTCACCGGAGACGCCGCCAGAGCCGCCGGTCCCGATCCGATCCGTTCGTCGGTTTTTTCTTTGGTTTTAGGTAAAACCCCGGTTTTTAAAAAAACCTAGATGCGTTTTTATTTTTATTTTTTTGGTTCGGTTTTTCTCGGTTTAGTTATTTAGCGGACGCTCGTCCATTCGTTTGTTTTAATGAACGTTGTTCGTCAGTTAGCCGCAGACAGCGAACGTTCGTTCGATAGCCTGTTCGTCTTGTTTTTCTTTTCCAGGGTTTTTCCGTGATTATTTTCGATCGCGATTTCTACCCTGATCTTCGTTTTAGTTTATCTTTTTGCTCATTTATCCAAATCAGGTGAAACAAGCGCCTAGACCTTTGTCTCGAAACCCTCTTTCTCTTTACCCAACTTGAACAAGATTTTGGTACTGTAAAGTTTGACTCTAGTCCAGATTAGTAAATGGATCTTGTTTCTTTCGTATATTGAGTTTCGTTGCTCCGTTTGATTTGATACTTTTTGCAAACCGGAGTTCTTCAGTTGAACTTTCTGGTTAGATCTTCTTATTTGAGGTTTACCCCTGCATCTTTGCTTGAGTTCTTATGTATGCTATTGTGTGTTTGTGATAGAATTCCCGGAGTGCGAAGCCTGCTACTAGGAGTCACTATGTTTTGTGGATCGTCAGCAAGGCAAGTTCACACTTTGATCATATCCCTTTCATACCCAGTTTTTATGCATTAGTTTCAACCCTCGAACACTGCATGGTTAGGACTTGATAACATGTGGGTATTGGGAAGTAGTTGATGAGGTAGGAACCTATTATCCTACATTCAAACCTTGGGAATTATTTCTACGTTATGCTCATACTGCTCTGCTAAGCTCGTAAACGTGGATTGGTTGAGTGATTCATGATAGTTGTGAGAGTTATTATTTAATGGTTAACTTAAGGTGGCTACTTTAATACATATCTGGGTGGAATGGTAGGGGCACCCTGGAGCACCCAGTAGTTTTCCCGGGCACCTGGAGAACCCAGTGCTTGCCCAAGGGGATCCCGGAGGACCCGTGTGATCACCCTATGGAATGCCACCAAGGCTCAAAGGGATCACAAGATTATTCATGCCAGAAACTTCCGTGTGCAGCCACAAGCTATTATGGGCTCTAGCATAGTGGAGTAAGTTGCATGACCTCTTCAAGTGGTAGGCTAGCAGATGTAGGGGATGTAGGTTGGTACTGTCTACCCAGGGTTAGAGTTAATGTTTTTGAAAGACTGTGTCTCGGTCATCCATTTCTCAAACACCATGTAGTGCGAGAAATCCAACGGAGGAGATCGAGTCTTGTGGGGAAAAGTTCTCAAACCTCTGCAGAGTGTACAATCTAATCATGGTTAGCCGTGCCCCGGTTATGGACATCTTGAGTATTTGGTTCATGGATTATCATATGGATCTCATCACTCTAAATTTAATTTGTTGGGTTGATAATTACTTTTAATTGGGATTGAGTTGGAGGAACCTTCTCAATGTTGTTCAACTACCATGATAGTTAAATAAAACATATTCTTTTGTTGTAGGGAAGAATTGGCTTTTTGCAAAACATATTAACCGTAGAGCCTCCACCAGCCATATATGCATGTAGTGATATCATTTATACTGTCCATCGCTCTACTATGTTCTATGCCAGCATATTCCATGTGCTGACCCGTTTTCGGGCTGCAACGTATCATGTTGCAGACTTTTCAGACGAAGAGTAAGGTGTGCTAGGTCGTGGTCGTGCACTCAGCTATGCCGTTGGAGTTGATGGACTCACTTTATCTCCAAGCCTTCCGCTGTTATCTTATTTAGATGGCCTTAAGCCATATTTATTATAATAAGTTCTCTTTGGAGACTATCAATGTAATAACTCTGTGATTGCTACTCTGTTATAAATCCTTCGAGTATTGTGTGTGTCAGCATTACCAATCCAGGGATGACACTTATGCACAGAGACTTGACCGTTTGAGGTCGGGTCGCTACAGATGGGGGCGCGGACGAAGTGACCCCCTCGCCCGTACCTTGCAGAGCTTGACCGTCGAGACGCTGCTAATGTTGTTCTCCTCCGGCAGCTTCGGCCCCCATGTCGACCACGGGGGAGGTGGTAATGGCACCACCTGCTCCAACCACGCCCCCAGCAGTGTCCACGTCCTCAGGCGCTCCCTTGTCCCCCGCGGTGTTAGAGGCCACGGGCCGAGGAGCCTTCGAGGTGGATGGATGGACCAAGGTGCCAGATTTCTTCTTGGGTGCCATGGTCGATGGCGGTGTCGAGGCTGAAGATATCAATGAAGATGACGCACGGCGTACACTTTTTGGTTCGTGCAAGTGCTCCCCCTACCTGGAGCGCCAAAGATGTCGCGGGATTTCCGCGGCCACCTAATGGGACTGGGTGGCCCCTTGTTCGTTCGGCAGGGAAACGACACGTTGCACAAAGAGCAGACCAGCGTACGGCAGCGCGACAGAGAACACACAAACGATTTACGCAGGTTCGGGCCACCGCGAGGCATAAGAATCTAATCTTGCTTTAGTAGATTGATGGAAGAATGAATGCGGTGGTGCCTAGTACACTTGCCCGACAACTTTCCAACCTTCTAACCCCTCCTACGAGTGCCCTGGGCCTCCTTTTATAGATTAAGGGGTCACCACAGTGGCAAAGTTGTCATTATCCACTGATATGATAGCGAACAGTGCTATCATACCTAACTGTGTGGGCTGACAGGGTGCATTAAATGCGTCGCTGAGTGTCACATCACTGGTCGCCCGACAAGGCCTGCCGAGCTATCTTGCCAGATCCTCACCTGCTCTCTTGACACGTCACAGGACGGGTGTCATCTGTAGGCTTCTCTGTAGGAAATGGCTGCCATGTGGCGAATGGCTACCACTTAATCATCTTGCGGCTTGACACCGCACTGATCGACGACGTGAGTCGTGCTTGAGTGGTTGGTGGGGTGGTTCTGCCCCCACGAGCCTCACCAGGCTCTGCCAGGGAGCCTCGGTTGCTTGCTTTTGGTGGCGGCCTCATCCCTTGATGAGCTCGCCTACCCGACAAAGGAGGCCCTTCTCTTGCCGATATCTCACTCCTTAGGCTCAATCTTTGTCCTTCTGAGCTGCATGTTGGTTCTTCAAATCTCTTGGTCCTTCAACCTCTGACTTAAGTTGGTGCTTCAATCTTGATCTTGTGCCTATGCACAGTTGGTCAATAGACCCAGGGTTTATTGCACCGACTGTTGTGTTGCTTGGTTCTCCTACTGGTTCGATAACCTTGGTTTGACATCTGAGGGAAATACCTACCGCCGTTGTGTTGCATCATCTCTTCCTCTTTGGGGAAATACCAACGTAGCTTCAAGCGACATCAAAAGGAATTTCTGGCACTGTTGCCGGGGACGATCTTCAACACATACCAGGTTCCTAATCACAAATCTCATCTCCTTGCAATTTACATTATTTGCCATTTTCCACTCGTTTCCCTCTCCCCCACTTCACAAAAATTTGCCATTTTATTCGCTCCTCTTTTTTGTTCGTTGTTTTCTCGTCGGATCTATCCTTTGCTTGCAATCATGAGTGATTTTGGTATGGCACCAATAGATGATGGCCTAACTCCTAAAGTTGGATGTACGGGCAATCTGGATGCTAAAACTTTTATCTTGGGGTAGGGGAATGTTATGGGAAAGGAACGTATCCAAGAACTTTTCAATTGTGTGGGAAATCTAAGTCTTGAGGATGCTCCTATACTTAGAACTACTAGATCTTATGTGGATGCTATTTCAGCACTAGTTCTGAAAAATGAGACTAAATTTATCCGTACGCATCCAACTTTGCAAAGATTGTTTTTTGAGCTTCCTGCTATAAAGAATCCTAAGGCTAAAAAGTTTTCCACTCTTGTTCTTATGAATGAGTTTGATTACATCATACGGGAAGCTAGGGTAATATTTAACTTTTATGGTATGAATCGTGAAAAGCCCGTGATAGATGAAGTACTCTACAATAGTGATTATGCTTTAAGACATTTTCTTGGGGATAATAAAATCTTTGATGGGAATCTTAAAAAGGAAGTCCCTATTATAGATGTAATTCAACAAGTTTTTAATAATGTTCATCAACATTACTCTTGGATTGTTGCCGGAAATCAACGTGGTTATAATAATGGGCAACTTAATAATGCTAAGGTTTCTATGGATAATATGTTTTATGTTTTTTTAGAAAACCCCATGATGAAAACACCTCTAAGGGATTTAAGGAGAAGGATGACAAAACTTAGATCCTTGCTTTATGCCTAGCTAAGGGCGTAAAACTATACCACTTGTTGGGAGGCAACCCAATGAATAGAATTTATTTCTGCTTTTGCTTCCTATTCTTAAGTGTTAGCACAATTATGCTACTATTACGATTGTGTTTTTTATGTTTTACTTAGTGTTCGTGCCAAGTAAAGCCTTTAGGATCTTCTTGGGTGATAGTTGTTTGATCTTGCTGAAAAAACCAGAAACTTTTGCACTCGCGAAAATAATTCTCATTTTTAACCAGAGAGTGATAAAATACCCATTCCTTTTGCAGTAGATTAATATACAAATTTCTTAGGCCTTCCTAAATTTTCAGAGTCTTTGTAGTTACAGAAAAATTTGAAACACCCAGATTGCTACAGTCTGTTCTATTTTGACAGATTCTGTTTTCTTTGCGTTGTGTGCTTGTTTTGATGAATCCATGGTTTTCTTTGATGAGTTTTTGCCATAGAAAAGTTGGAATACAGTAGATATAATGCAAGAACAAAATATGAATTGGTTTACTACATCACTTATAGTAGTGATTTGTTTTCTAGGGATGCCCCAGCATCCCAAGCTATTATCCAAAAGAGAGCAAGGAACTAAGCTTAGAGATGCCCCCGAGTGGAATCCCCTCTTTCTTCTAACGACCATCAGTATTTTACTCGAAGCTATATTTTTCTTTGTCACATACTATGTGTTTTGCTTGGAGCATCTTGTATGATATGAGTCTTTGCTTGTTTTATTTTTTGTTTTAAGTCTTGATTCCTTGCTGGACACACCTATTTGAGAGAGCCAAAATTGTGTCATGACTTGTTAGAATTGCTCTCTATGCTTCACTTAAATTTTTATGAGCTATGGACTTGCTGTAGTGCTTCACTTATATCTTTTTGAGCACGGTGTGCTTTAGTATTTTTGAAGAAATCCTCTCTTGCTTCACTTAGATTTATTTGAGAGTTAGTAAAATTTTCAAGAAATTCTCTCTTGCTTCACTTAAATTAATTTAAGAGAAAGAAAAATTACGCTCATGATCTTCACTTATATTTGTTTGAGCTTATCAAAAGCAACATATGAAAATTAGTCCCAAAGTGATAGATATCCAAGAAGGATATAATAAAAACTTTCATGAAGATCACTGGACAAAATAAACTTGATTCTTAGTAATAGTTTTAAAATATGATGATGTGATATGTGAGTTATCTTGATGAGTAATTATGCTTTAGTAAGAATATTGCTGTTAAGGTTTGTGATTCCCTATGCAATCACGAAAGTCAATAATTATGCAATGAAATTATATCCTACTTCTTGTGCATTATTCAGTGTTAATTATGCGTAATGCTCGCTTATGAGATTATTCGTTTCTTGGTTGGTCGCTTCTCAATCTTTTGCTAGCCTTCATTTTGCACTAAGTATGATCACTACTTGTGCATCCAAAAACCTTTAAACCAGTTTTTCCATATGAGTCCACTCTATCTACCTATATGCGGTATTCTTTTGCCGTTTGAAGAAAATTTGTATGTGCCATCTCTAATTTTCACAATAAACTTCTCATTTGTGTGTTCATTCCGCTCGCGGAGCAGTGAGAGGTGGCTAATATTTTCCATGCTAGATGTGTTATTCCCACGATGAGTGTTTATTCACTTGTCATTGCATGAGAGTAAGGCAAAGGTATTAGGGATGCCCAGTCTCAAAATGAAAAATGAATTTACTTTATGTTGTCAAATATCAAATTCCTTGGAAAGTGTTGGTATGGAAGGCACCCGTGGATACGGTTAGCCATGGAAAGTGAAAGTATGGTGGAAAAAGGACTAAACTTTATTTTCTGTTTGGGAAACGCCTATGATATATCTAGCATGGAAAGTGTTGGGAACTCTAAGTCATTTTCGTTGGTGGGAAGGGCACACCTCCTAAAATGTTTTTATCTCTAAGTTTTTCGCTTTGAGCTCTGGCACCTCTACAAATCCCTACTTCCCTCTATGAAGGGCCTTTCTTTTACTTCATGCAATTTTTATTTTTGACTTTGAGTCTCCATCTTCTCTTATAAAAGAACCAACTAGGAGGCACTATGATCGTACTTGAGCATTGGGTGTAGTTAATACGCGAGTGTGTTTCATTAATGGATCAATGATTGAGCTTGATGGGCTAGGGATAGCTTATTTTAGCATTGATAATTTAAAAGACATGGTTGCTTGTTGATATGCTTGAGTATTGAAGTTATCATGTCAAAACTAGACTATTGCTTTGAACAATATAAAAGTCCAAATGTCCATGCTATAAAGAAAAGAATATGATATGACATGTTAGGCAGCATTCCACATCAAAAATTCTGTTTTTATCACTTACCTACTCGATGATGAGTAGGAGTTAATCTTGGGGATGCTGATACATCTCCAACATATCTATAATTTTTGATTGTTCCATGTTGTTATATTATCAATCTTGGATGTTTTATAGTCATTTTATATAATTTTTTGGTACTAACCTATTGACATAGTGCTAAGTCCTAGTTGCTGTTTTTTGCATGTTTTTTACATCACAGAAAATCAGAACTTTAAGGAGATTTTTTATGGACTAGAAGACACCTAATGGGCCAAGGCTGCGCCTGGAGGTGCTCCGAGGAGAGCACAACCCACCAGGGCATGCCAGGAGGCCCAGGCGCACCCTGGTGGGTTGTGCCCACCTCGAGTGCCCCTCAGACTGCCTCTTTGCTCTATAAATACCCCAATATTCTAGAAACCCGAGGGGTGTCGACGAAAATCAATTCCAGCCGCCGCAGAGTCCAGAACCACCAGATCTAATCTAGACACTATCACGGTGGGGTTCACCACTTCCATTGGTGCCTCTCCGATGATGCGTGAGTAGTTCTTTGTCGACCTTCGGGTTCATAGTTAGTATCTAGATGGATTTCTCTCTCTCATTTGATTCTGAATACAATGGTCTCTTGGAGGTCCATATGATGTAACTCTTTTTGCGGTGTCTTTGTTGGGATCAGATGAACTTTGAGTTTATGATCAGTTCTATATTTTTATATCCATGAAAGTTATTTGAGTTTCTTTGTTCTCTTATATGCATGATTGCTTATAGCCTCATATTTCTTCTCTGATATTTGTGTTTTGTTTGGCCAACTTGATCTATTTATCTTGCAAAGGAAAGAGGTGCTTTGTAGTGGGTTCGATCTTACGGTGCTTGATCCCAGTGATAGAAGGGGAACCAACACGTATGTATCATTGCTACTAAGCATAAAATGATCGGGTCTATCTCTACATAGATCTTGTCTACACCATGTCATCGTTCTTATTGCATTACTCCATTTCTCCATGAACTTAATACACTATTGTTGGACGTGATGCCTATGTAATGATCATTGCCTGGATATCGTCATGAGTATTTGAAGTTCTATCAATTGCCAAACAGTAATTTGTTTACCCACCATTTGCTATTTTCTCGAGATAAGCCACTAGTGAAACCTACGGCCCCTGGGTCTTTTTCTCATATTATTTTCCTTCGCGATCTATTTTATTTGCCTTTTATTTTTAGATCTACTAAACCAAAAATATAAAAATACCTTGATGCAATTTATTTTATTTGGCGTTCGATCTATCAATATTTACAACTCTCTAACGTCCGTTTGCCAATTTCTGGCGCCGTTACCCAAAAGGGATTGACAACCCCTTTTACACGTCGGGTTGCGAGTATTTGTTATTTGTGTGCAGGTGTTGTTTATGTTGTGTTGCTTGGTTCTCCTACTGGTTCGATAACCTTGGTTTCAAATCTGAGGGAAATACCTACTACCGTTGTGCTGCATCATCCCTTCCTCTTTGGGGAAATACTGACATAGCTTCAAGCGACATCACTATGTCATTCATAATTTCTTGATATAAGGAATAAGGAATAGCACTCATGCTAGCACCTATGTCACATAAACCATGATAACATTGATCTCCTATTTTAACTGAGACAACGGGCATGCCAACAACAGGTCTATTATCCGTTCTATCTGGTTTGACAATTCTAGTAGCTTCATTACAGAAGTAAATAACATGCCCATCTATATTTTCTTCCAAGAGATCTTTATCCATAGAAACACTAGGTTCAACTTTAATTTGTTCATCAGGTTTAGGTGTTCTAATATATCTTTTGTTGACCACAGTTGAAACTTTAGCATGTTCCTTTATCCTAACAGGGAAAGATGGTTTCTTAATATAAGTAGTAGGAACAAGTGAATCAACATTATAAAGTATAGTTTCTACTTTAGCTAGTACTGGTTCTTTAATTTTTTCTTTAATAGGTGGGTGATATTTAAACCACTTCTCTTTAGGGAGATCAACATGAGTAGCAAATGATTCACAAAAGGAGGCTAATATCTCAAAGTCAAGTCCATATTTAGTGCTAAACTTTTGAAAAGTATCAGTATTCATAAAAGATTTAACACAATCATACTCAAGCTTAATACCTAACTCTTTACCTTCATCGAGTTCCCAATCTTTAGAGATGCATTTAGTTCTTTCTAAAAGATCCCACCGGAATTTAATAGTCTTCTTCATAAAAGAACCAGCACAAGAAGTATCAAGCATGGATCGATCATTATGAGAAAGCTGCGCATAAAAATTCTGGATAATAATTTCTCTTGAGAGCTCATGATTGGGCCATGAATATAACATTGACTTCAGACTCCCCCAAGCTAGAGAGATACTTTCTCCTTCACGAGGCCAAAAATTATATATGTAATTCCGATCACGATGAACTAGATGCATAGGATTTTTTTGATGGAACTCCAATTTCAATCGATTCCAATTCCAAGATCCAATATCATCGCATAGCCTATATCATGCCAATGCTTTTCCCTTCAAAGATAAATGGAAAACCTTGTTCTTAACGTCATCTCCGGGTAAACCTGCAAGCTTAAGCAATACACAAATTTGTTCCACATATATCAAGTGCATATCAGGATGTTCGGTTCCATCTCCTGCATAATGATTAGCTAGAAGTTGTTCTATCATACCCAAAGGAATTTCATATTCAATATTTTCAGTAGGCGCAGTAGGTTGAGGGGTAGCTAATTGTGGTTTCGGTCGAGGCGAAGATACCCCGAACAAACCCCTCAAAGGATTGTTTTCCATAGTAACAAGTGATAGTAAATTTCAGCACACTATATAAATGTTTCCTTACCAAATTCCACTTACCAAAGGCGCTTCACTCCCCGGCAACGGCACCCAAAAATAGCCTTGATGACCCACAAGTATAGAGGATCAATTGTAGGTCCTTTTGATAAGTAAGAGTGTCGAACTCAACGAGGAGCAGAAGGAAATGACAAGTGGTTTTTAGCAAGGTAATGTCTGCAAGTGCTGGAATTGTAAGTAACAGATTAGTATGATAGCAAGATAATTTGTAACGAGCAAGTAACAAAAATTGTAGTAAAAGTGCAGCAAGGTAGCCAAATACTTTTGAGGCAAATGATAGGCCAAAATGGTCTCTTATAATAGGCAAAGCGTTCTTGAGGGTACACGGGAATTTCATCTAGTAACTTTCATCATGTTTGTTCGATTTGTGTTCGTTACTTTGATAATTTGACATGTGGGTGGACCGGTGCTTAGGTGTTGTTATTACTTGAACAAACCTCCTACTTATCATTAACCCTCCCGCAAGCATCCGCAACTACGAGAAAAGTATTAAGAATAAATTCTAACCATAGCATTAAACTTTTGGATCCAATCAGTCCCTTACGGAATAGTGCATGAACTAGGGTTTAAGCTTCTGTCACTCTCGCAACCCATCATCTAATCACTACTCCACAATGCATTCCATTAGGCCCAAATATGGTGAAGTGTCATGTAGTCGACGTTCACATGACACTACTAAGGGAATCACAACATACATACTATCAAAATATCGAACACATATCAAGTTCACATGATTACTTGCAACATGATTTCTCCCGAGACCACAAGAACAAAAGTAACTACTCACAAATGATAATCATGCTCAAGATCACAGGGGTATTAAATAACATAATGGATCTGAACATATAATCTTCCACCAAATAAACCAGATAGTAATCAACTACAAGATGTAATCAACACTACTAGTCACCCACAAGCACCAATCTACAGTTCTGGTAAGAAGATTGAACACAAGAGATGAACTAGGGTTTGAGATGAGATGGTGTTGTCGAAGATGTTGATGGAGATTGCCCTCCATAAGATGGGAGAGTTGTTGGTGACGATGATGACGATGATTTCCCCCTCCGGGAGGCAAGTTCCCCCGGCGGAATCGCTCCGCCGGAGGGCAAAAATGCTCCTGCACAAGTTCCGCCTCGAGACGGCGGCTCTCCGTCCCGAAAGACCTCTCCTTATTTTTTCTAGGTCAAAATGACTTATATACCAGAATATGGGCACCGGAGCTGGGCCTGGGTGAGAACAACCCAGCAGAGTGCGCTTGGGCTCCCTGGTGCGCCCATACCCACCTGGTGGGGCCCCTCTGGTACTTATTTGCTCCAATATTCTTCATATATTCCATAAAAATTCTTCGTGAAGTTTCAGCTTGCTTGGAGTTGTGCAGAATAGGTAGCCCGACGTAGCTTTTCTAGGTCCAGATTTCCAACTGCCGGAATTCTTCCTTTTTGTGTGTACCTTGTAAATTATGAGAGAAAAGGAATTAGAATTACTCCAAAAAGCATTATTATGCATAAAAACATCATGAATAACAGTAGGAAAACATGATGCAAAATGGACGTATCAGCCGCCACCCCACTGCCGGCCACCGTGGCCATCACCCGCTCCGCTACCGCGGCCCAAGGCAGGAGGTGGTGGTCGTGGCCACCACCCCATCATCGGTCCCCGTGGCCGCCAGCCCACCGTCGACTGCCGGGGTCATCGCCCGCTCCGCCACTGCCAATCGAAGGCGGGAGGCGGAGGTGAAGGCCCACACGTGCGTCAGCGACCTTGTGGTCTACATCGAGTTCCTGTGGGAGGAGGGGAGCGCCTCGTCGAGCATGCAAAGAGCCTTACTGCCGCCATGGCTGTAGCACAAGCCGTCGTAGAGGCGAGTAATCAGGATATCTATGAGGAGTCCTACCGCTTCGAGAGGGGTCGTCTGAAGCAGCAGAGGGCGTTTGAGGTGAGCGTCGCTGAAGGTGCAGAAGTGGCAGGCACCGTATTGTAGTTGTCTAGCTCGTCCGTAGGCTCCTCCTCCTCTGCCTCTTACTGAGAGCGCTCGATAGAGGAGAGGCTGCGAGAAGTAGTACAAAGCCCCTCCATAGTAGTTGTATTTAGGGGATTTTTTGTTCAGTTCATCTGACTATAGATGTGGTGGAACTATACAACATACTTAAAATTATCTAGTATATATAGGTGAACTAGCAATTTCAGAACCTGCACCACAAAAAAGTACACTTCCGTGATGATACGTGTTTGTCACAGTAGGTCATGTTTTCTGCCATGCATGTACATCCATGACGATTTTATGACAGAATCAAGATAGTCACACCTGTGCTGTCATAGAAGTGTTCCATGACAATACAAAAAAAATCATCACAGAAGTGTCCACATCCATGACGATAAATGGTGCGTCATGGAAGTGGTTTCATCAAGGGTAACCGACACGTGAAATCCACCGTAACGAGTCGCCGTTAGCCTATCGGGTTCGATTTCGATTCGATAACCCGTTAACCACGTCGACCAATGGGGATTTTCCCTGTGTAAAATTGTGATTCGCCATAGTATCCACATGTCAGCTCCGCATTGGGACAGGTGTCATCCGGTGAGTGGACGGGACGTGCCTATGGTACATCAACACGTGGCTCGGCCCAAAAGTGGCCCGTTTAGGTTAAAAGGCCGGCCTATCAAAATAAGCGGGCCAGCCCATTAGCGGCCTACTTGAGTTAGGCCCATTCACAAGCATGGCCCATACAAGTTACACAGAATCGAGCCATCAAAGATCCATTCTAGATTCGACAATTTCCAGCCCATCGTCAGTTGCAGCCTGTTAATGGCCCGCTACATCTTTGGGCCCAATTATGGCCCGACCTACTTTCGGCCTATTAGCATCCCATTATAGATATGGACCAATATGCCGCCGGTACGTCTTTCGGCCTTTTCTCGGCCCATTCTGTAGTTGGGCCAACTTCTAGCCCATTGTGACTTCCAGCCTTTCCTCGGCCCATTTTCTAAATGGGCTAATTCCTAGCCCATTTTGTCTTTTGGCCTGTTAACGGCCTGCACAATAGTTGGGCCTTTGATGGTGCCACTTGATTTTGAGTCCATTAGCGGCCCACATTCCACAGGGCACACTTTCAACCCGACGCGACTTTCGGCCTGTTAAACGCCTATTTTGTAAATTGGGTATCTTCTGTGCCAAAACACTTTTGGCCTCTTATTGGCCCGTCATGTAAAAGGGCCAACACAAAATTAACAATTAATTCAGCCCGCTAGAGACCCGCGGGCCATTTCCATTTATATGGCCCTATCGAGCTTTTGTCCTGTTAACGACCTGCTAAGAGCTGTTGTTAAAGTGAGCCACATCATTTGGGAAGCACTAAGTATTAAGTTGACCAACCCAATTAAGGCCCGCTTTGACATGTTTTTTCATTTGGATGGTGTCCAGGTAATGTTTGGCCGTGTTGGCCCCAGTTTCAACAATATAGCATATACAAAGAATTATCCTACTCTATACTATCGCCTCTAAAAAACCTACACTATACAATAAAGAGACAAAGGCATAGAAACGAAGAATAATCCTACACTATACAATAAATAAATTATAGCAGATTATACCCACTGGCCATTATCGTTTGGCACCGGTGATAATAAAGCATATACAAACAATAAATTACAAACACTGGACAAATAAAGCTCATACATCATGGACACGCATCAACAAAACTTACCATTTGAACTATAATATCTTCAGAAAATAGGATTGGCCGGATTCAGGTAGCACAAATTTCAGTCTAGAAAATCTCTAATTCCTTTGTGGTTACCTCAGTGTCTTGTTTCATTTTTTGACTCCTGCATCTAATACCTGCAACTGTAGTCTCAACATGTTGATTGCATGTTGAGAATCATGTACACGTTGTCTTGCCACCTCTAGTTGATGCTCGAGAATGTCAGCACATTCCAATTCCAATCCATAATCATTTGGTAATGACCATGCCACACTGCTCCCAGATCTTTGTGTTGATGTCACTTCATCCTGAAATGTTTCTGTAAGTACACATGAATAGGCCAAAAATATAGTTACAACAATGAAGCAAGCAAGACAGACTATTTTGTACATGGAAAAACAAGACTAACAATAATGTTACACGTCATGAAGCATAAGCATGTGATATTTTAAAAGTTATAAAAATGGTAGCATGTGCAGGCCGCATACAGAAATCTCTCTTAGCTAACTAGAGGAGCATGATGTTGGGGCTAAATCCAAAACAGACAGGCTACAAATTTAGACCAGACGCAGCTACTGAAAATTATATATATCTTGCGTATAAGTAAGCAAGAAGTTGGCCATTCTGTAGCTCAATTAAAGTCTTAAGGAGCAAAATGAACAACAGAGGGATTCATACAAACCTACTAAACAAGAAAAACTATGCAATCATTAGCCTCGTCTAAACTAGATTGTGAGCCTCATGCAGTAATAGTTGGTTAATAGACTTCAAAGCTTCAAGCACACTTCGCCAGAGTAATTAAATGGTAAGGCCTTTAATTATGTCAACTAATAGTTATACACGCAGCTACAAGTAATTTAATGGAGTACCCAACATCAGGCATCATTGTTTGGTCGTGAGTTTAAGCTTTGGAAATTGGAATTTGATGCTGAATGGATCATTGTAAGCCCCTCAAAAAGGCGTGCTGCCCTTGGTATGTTTGCTATGCACTCCAGTCCATCAAAGTCTTCGATAAGATCTACTCGTTCTGTTGGCAAGAAGCTATCATTTTTAATCTTCCAAAACTATCCGGCTTGTCATAGTTATCGCTATCCAGCCACCCAGAACTGCATTCAAACTACCGAAGATGCGGGTTATTCAATCCCTAGTCATGAGAGGGTGGTCATTCATCCCACGCCGCCGGTTAATCTCCAGTGGACGTCGACGAGGCCATCGATATCTTTTGGTATGGTTCAAGATCGGATAGCTATGGCTGATGGGGCGCCGTCTTCCTCGGTAAGGAATCTCGGTTCTTTGAATGTGGACGTGCTAGCCCATGTTGGGCCTTCAGCTGTACGTGCTACGGACCGGGCCGAGCCAATTAACACTAATGGGCCTCTTGATATACCGTCTTCTCAACAGTCCAAGGATGATTTTGATAATTTGGTCTCGGAAATGGTTGAGGAAATCCGTACGTGTCAAAAGTGCTTAAGAAAGGGCCATTTTGCCTCAGCGTGCACGTCCAAGCTTTGGTGTAATTCTTGCTTGCGGGTCGAGCATATTAAAAAACATTGTAACCGATTTGCACAGATTCTGGGTTTGGTTTGGCAACCAAAACCCAGTAAGATTGCAACTTCCGAGGATCGATCGGCTCATAGCGAGAATATCTCTCTGACACAGCTTTTACCAAACATGGACATCCCTTGCACTTCCACATTTACTCCCTCAACCAGTACCATCAGCCCTGATGCCAAGACACCATCGGCTGCACCACCTGAAACACCACCACTGACGGAGTACTCGACGTCTGCGATGAGCCATGTGTGCTCTGCTCCGATGGCTAACTTCCACCTCGATCTGATGTTGTATGTGCCGGCTGGCCATCACATTGTTGATGGCCGGGTAGCACGTGAGCCTCGGACTTTGTGATGCTGCATACCCCGATTGTGCAACGCCACGAAGAGTTCATGCTTGCTGAGGTAATGCCTATTCCTCCACCCGACCAGATTGGTGCTGCTAGGGAAGAAGTGGTTCAGTGGCTCCAATCACATGGGGTTTTTTGTGAGGTTTGCATAGCCATGGATTCGTTCTATTGGTCTTTTTGAACTCAAAGTTGCTATGGTCTGGTTCTCGCTATTGCCGCTGCCGCCCCAACCTCTTGGCAACGATCGCTTTCTTTGTTTCATGAAGCATGATGAGGGTGAGTCTTTTTCATGGGGCTCAGGGTTTTCGTCAGGGTTTGCTCATGTTTTTGGGTATCCCTCTTGATCTTTGTAACACCGATTGCATCAGGGAAGCAGTCAACACTTTTGGCAAATTTCACCACTAGAATAATGAGGACCCATATTTGGTTCGAACTTTGGTATTTGCATCCTTCCCTAAGGATATTCTTGTGCCAAGGGATGTCGTGTTCATGGATTTTGCTACTTGGGGAGGGGCTAGGGTGTCATGGATAGCGCCACTGTATATTCTGGGTACAAACTTTGCAGAGCAAATGCCTCAGGATGAGAACTGGATGCCCATCAATGGCAATCCTCATCTTGTTCCTGGTGTGCCTTTCCTAGAGATGCCCCCTTTCGTATTGCCACTGTTTCCTGCTCTGGGCTGGAATGATGTACCCCCTCCCCCTCCAGAATCTACACATAATGAAGTGGAAGATGACAATTGGGGAAACTGGAATGAGCCTGATGAACAGGCCGAAGTCCAAGACCAAGAATCAATGGTAGTGGATCTATCTGCTTAGCCTAGTTCTGAAACACAACAGCAGATGCCCACAACTGCAGTTGTTCCCATTGATTAGGATCATTTTGAAAATCAAGATGCTACTATGGTTGATGTGCAGGAAGAGGTAGAAGCCAACAATTGGGCAATCATAGTGTACCACCCCCCTGTGATAAACATACCAGTTGTGGAGATTACATCTGTTGCTGTACCTTTTGGGCCACATTTGCCTCCTGAGATGGTTTGGAGGAGGTCTTTTGAAAAATTATTCGAAGCACCTACTATATTTGAAATACCAAATCCCTACTGTTTCAACTTGTATATCCTATGATTTTACCCAAGAGGAATTGAGACCTTGCTTTCATACATGATGATCTTCCTCTGCAGACATGGAAGGAGCAGGAACCTGCTAGGCCTATTGCTAGAGCTCTGTTTTCTGAGGATGTTGAGAAGGAAGGAAATGTTGAGGCTGTTTCCATTCCTATTGTGAGCAAAAAAGCAAGGAGGCCCCGCAAGACTTTGGCGCCAACTCCTCTTGTGGAAACTTCGGTTAGAAGATGCACTAGAAGCTCAGCTCAGAGTGATGGGTTTAAGCCCACCTTCCAGGAGCTAGCCCTACAACCCAAGAGAAAGAAGCCCAAGGCCAAGCCTCTCTCTGCTGAGATGCCAGATTACCCTACAAATGCAGATATTCCTCTAGCAACTCCAGTCAGTCATCTGTAGGCAATAGGGAAGGAGCTGGAAATTGATGCAAATCTGCTAATAGTGGATGCACTTATGGTGGATCCTCTCAATGCTGGAAACAATACCACTAATGAATAGTGTGGTCATGTCCTGCTAGGTCTGGCAAGCCCCTAATGTGTTTTTTTTATCTTACATGCATATGGCTTTTATGTTATGGAAAACTATCATGTAATAATTCTGGGTCAGACTTATCTGTGCTTTTTTGGGCACATGACATAGTGTGTCATGTGGTTTGTGGACCTTATAATGATCTTTATTTATGAGTAATTCTTGTAGAATCTGGTATGTTCTGTGTTGGAATGTCAGGGGTTTAAATTCTGAGACTAGGCAAAGAGTTGTTAGGCAGAAAATTGATGAGAGCCAATGTGCTATAGCTTGCTTACAAGAAACTAAATGCACCTCATTTGATTTTGGAACAATTAAAAGATTCTATCCTAAGAGGTTTGACTGTTTTGCCTACTCTCCTTCTATGGGTGCTTCTGGTGGAATTATTGTGGTCTGGAGTTCCTCTATTTTTGTTGGGACTTCATTAGAAGTTCAACAATTTGCTGTGTTGATTGAGTTTGTATCCAGGCAGAATAATGAAAAATGGACATTAGTTGTTGTGTATGGGTCTTGCCAGGGTGAAGCCAGAGATAATTTTGTTAATTGACTCTACAATTTGCATATTCATGTGGAAGAAAATTGGATGCTTTTGGGGGGACTTTAATTTCATGAGGTCCCTGGATAATAGAAACTTACCTGGTGGAGATTTGAATGATATGTTTATCTTTGATGAGATAATTGGGCACTTGGGCCTTTTGGAGTTTCCCATCAAAGTTAGATATTTTACTTAGTCAAACATGCAAGATACACCTCTTCTTGAGCAACTAGACTGGTTCTTCACTTCTGTGGACTAGATATCTGACTATCCTATGACTGAGGTGCTTCCCCTAGCTACAAGTGCTGCTGACCATGTCCCATGTGTAGTTACCATTAAAACTTCCATCCCAAAATCAAATCTCTTTAGGTATGAGAATTATTGGTTAGATTTGGAGGGTTTCATGGATTGTGTGGAGTTATCTTGGCAAAAACACTCCTAGAAGGGCCACATTACTGCTAGGATTGGAGATAAGTTTACGTCTGTGAGAATGAGCCTAAAGAGGTGGCAAATGAATGTTTCAAAATTAAAAACCTTGGTTTGTAAATGCAATCATGTAATTCTGCTTTTGGATGAGCTTGAAGAGTGTAGGCCTCTGTTCAGACATGAGTCTAATTTCAGAAGAATTGTTAAGGCACATGTGGAAAAGTTGCTTCATCTCCAATTCCTTTATTGGAATAAAAGATGTACTATTAGGTACATTAAATGGGGGTGGAGAAAATACAAAGTTTTTTCATGCCATGACCACTGAAAGGCACAGGAGGAATTCCATTGCAAGTCTGAAATAACCTGATGGTACAGTTGTGACTGAGCACTCTCAAGTGGAGGGAGTGATTTGTAATTGTTTCAAAAACAAAATGGGTACTTCAAGAGGAATTGTTATGGGATTTGACCTCTCTGCTCTCATCACTCATGTGGAGGGTCTTGATGTGCTCACCAGGCCCTTTGAGAAGGAAGAAATGGACAATGTTGTCAAACACATGCCAGTGGATAAAGCTCCAGGACCTGATGGTTTCAATGGTCTGTTCTTCAAGAAGTGCTGGCATATAATTTCCCAAGATTTTTATGAGCTGGCCCAGGATTTGTATGATGGTTCTGTTATGTTGGAAAATATTAATGGCTCATACATCATTGTTGTGCCCAAAAAACTCTCGCTTGAGGAAGTGGGAAACTTTATACCTATCTCTTTAACTGGGATGGGTCTAAAGTTTCTTTCAAAAATGGAAGCCAACAGGTTTTAAGATGTGATTATGGAATGTGTCCACAAGAATCAATATGGATTCATCAAAAGCAGAACAATCTAGGATTGCATTGGTTGGACCTTTGAGTATCTACACCAGTGTCAACAATCCAAGAGGCCAATTGTAATTCTCAAACTTGACTTTGAGAAGGCTTTTGACTCTCTGGAACATGAGGCTATTATTCAAATTTTGAGATATAAAGGTTTCAATGAAAATTGGATACTTTGGATGAAGCAACTACTGTCTACTGGCACCTCCTCAGTTTTACTCAATGGTGTTCCTGGGAGAAAATTCATCTGCAAAAAGGGAGTTTGACAAGGGGATCCCGTCTCTCCTCTTTTGTTTGTTTTAGTTGCTGATCTCTTGCAGACAGTCATCAATGACATGCTCAGAAGAGGCATCCTCCAGTTACCTATTCCTTGTCATGATCAGGATTACCAAGTGATTCAGTATGCAGATGACACTTTGATCATCTTACCTACTGACAAGGCCCAACTTATTGCTCTGAAGGACATGCTTAAGGTTTTCTCACAGTCCACTGGTCTTGATGTGAATTATCACAAATCTTTCATCATCCCAATTAATGTTGATACGGCTCAGATGAATGAACTGTCTATTGCCTTTGGCTGTCAAATTGGGAAAATGCCTTTCACTTATCTTGGATTGCCAGTAGAAACCACAAGACCTAAAATGGTTGATTTTATGCCTTTGGTGGATTGCATGGAGAGAGGAATGACAGCTAGCTCCTCCTACTTAAATCAAGGAGAAAGATTACAGTTTTTAAATTCTTCCTTGTCTTCCATGCCTATCTTCTTCCTATGTAGTCTGGTTGTCCCTGCTGGCATTCTGAAGCAGCTTGAGAGAATACACAGACAATGCCTTTGGAGGAAGCATAGAGATGAGCCAGCTCCACCCCTTGCTGCTTGGGAGCTTATTTTTAGGCCCAAAAACAGGGGAGGTATTGGTATACTTAATCTGGGGGTGCAGAATGTGGCTCTTCTTCTCAAACATGCAAAGAAATTCCTAAACAGGAAAGATTTTCCTTGGGTGTTGGAACTCATATTACCATGGCAGGGTGCCCCAGGGAACTTCTGACTGTGGTTCCTTTTGGTGGAGTGATATTTGCAAAGTAATGTAGAGATTCAGAGATTGTTCCTGGGTCAAGATAAATGAAGGTGACACTACACTATTCTGGTCGGACAAATGGCAACTTGGTCAAGAGGTTTCTACCCTATAGTCTAGATTCCCTAGGCTTTTTTCATATGCCAAGGATCCATGGATTTCTGTTAAAGAGATTTTTGACACACAAGACATCTACCAACATTTTCATCTTCCACTATCAGCACAGGCATATGATGATCTAGTTCTTTGGTAGTCCCTGATGGACATCCATAATAGAATACCTCGGTCTAAGGATGTTTGGTTTTGACAAGGTTCTTCCAAGGAGTACAAGCCCAAGATGTTTTACTCCCACACTTTTGCTTCTGAATCCTTTAATCCCTTGACTACTTGGATATGGAAATCCTCCTGTACCATGAAAATCAAGGTGTTTGCTTGGATGCTCATTATGGACAGATTGAACACAAAGGATATGGTGGAGCGGAGGCACTGGCATATGGAAGATGGAGAGAATTGTGTGCTTTGCCCTTTGCAAGCTAGATAAACTAGGGATCATTTGTTTTTTAACTGCAATTTCAGTGTGAGAGTGTGGAACTATCTACAGATTGATTGGTCCTCTGGAGACCCAGTGACTGAATTGGTTATTCATGCCAGGAGAAGTTTTGACAAACCTTTCTTCACTGAAGTGGTATTCATTGCCTTTTGGAATATCTGGATCATCATAAATGCTAAAGTCTTCAGGAGTGAGAGGGCCAGTTTTAATAAATGGAGATGTGCCTTTTTGCATGATATCAGCCTTATGCAATACAGAGTTGAAGCTGCCTACAAGGGTGATCTTTTGAGATGGGTTTCTTTGCTTCCCCCTTGTGGCTCAGTAGTGTAATCTTTTATTTTCCCTCTTTTAGGCCAGTTTGTTTGATTACATCTTGTAATCCCTGCCTTGTACTTGTACCCTCTTTTATTTAAGTAAAGCTTTTGATATGCTGCGGGGGTGTTGCCCCATAGTTCCCAGTCAAAAAATTAAAAAGAGCAATTTAAGTATGCCTAAAACAAACAAGCAATTGAACTGTTGAGTTGCCAGCAGGCATACATGCACGCCTCAATAACATCCATGGCCTAGCTACATTTACTATATAAAGGAACAAGTAATGTAATATTGTTTGCCCCCTATGAAGTATCTCGACTAGTATGTAATCAAGATCCTAGTAATGATAGGGAGGCTAATGATGTGAATATGCGTTTGGTTATGACATCAACAACTCTACAATAGAAGGAAGCAGTTTCACAATGTTCACTACTATAAGATGTTTTAGATATTTAAAAGTAGACTACATCCGTAATGAGTGAACATACACATTAAAATGTGTTCACATACATCTGATTTACAAAAAAGTTAGAACATCATATAGTAGTGACCGGAGGGATTTTTAATCAATGGCCCAATGACTGGGTTACATGTGAAGAACCCTACGCAAGCACAATGTCAGATAAATAGGATGTCTTGGTAATTGTAATATAGTGACTTACCATAACTGGTTGAACAGGGTCAGCGCTTCTCCTCCTTCTCTTGCAAGGCTCCTTCCTAACATCTTGTACTTGGAAATCCTCAATATTATCTTCATTGCACCCCCTCTGCAAGGTGACACAAACTAGTTAATGGTCTCCTTGGAAGATAAATATGCATACTTTCTAGTCTGTGAACAACACCGAAGGATGAGTTTAACAACGCCACATAATGAAACATGCCACATCTCTTGCACACAATAAAATGAGCATTTACTATGTGTGCGTTGTGTAAAAACTAGGCATACCTTCAAACTGGATCTCCAGGTACTCTTGGAGATCATACTTTAGTGTACAGCCAAACCTTTATGTCACCTTTGAGTTATACAAGCCCCACTACAGCAGCTCTTAGTGTTTAAATCATTGACAAGCTCTATTAGGTCAAGTAATCAAAGCAAACAGTCCTAGTATGGCTGGCTGATACAAACAAGCAATTGAACTGATGTGTGAGCAAATCTTGCACAACACTTAATTACATATCAAGAAAAGAAGCATAGAAGGAGGCTTAAAGACCATCACTTCACTGACCAGATTTAAGGGGCATTTAAACATCATGTATGCAACGTATGAATTAACATAAGCATTGCATATTTTAGATTCTATAATGAAATGCACATGTGTAAGGTTATGCCATGTATGATGCCTAAATGTACACTATAGCAGGCAGGAGTCATTCATCATTGCACGCACAATTGAATTCCAGGTTAAGGGCAAGTTCTATTCCGCCTTTTTAGCACTTATTATCAAAATAAGCCATAAAAGATGTAAAGAAGTTGTTTTTGAGTTACAGGCCTCGGCTTAACTTATTTCGCTTTGGGGGGAGGAAGTGCTTTGGGTAGAAGCTCACTAAAAATTGAAGGGAAGGGGAATAGCGAAATGACTCTGTTGTCTCCCTATATTACACTCAAAATGCCACTGCTCACGCCCGCGTCACACCTAACCTGCAAGTAAAAACAAAGCTGCAAGCATTCATTGCCCTGTCCGTGTGCATCGCCTCTCCCCTTTCCCTCTACCTCGATCCCCTGCCTACAACGCTAGGGTTCCTCCAGCGAGTAGTCGCCACTGGTCCCATCTGGCCTGCTCCTCGACGATGCTCTGTCCACCTAGCACTAAAATAAATACACATCCATGACATTTTGGGCCGAACAAATTTTTTCTATCATACTTATGACACTTCTATGATGATAATTGTGACAAAACCCGGTATCATCATTTATGTGGTGGGGTCCTACCTCTATGAAAAAAAATCATGACAGAAAGTGGGCTTTTCGTCCTGGGCGGGCCGGAGATGCAGCTGCATGACATTCTTTGGGCCATCCATGACGAAAAAAACCGTGGTAGAAGCGAGGGCGAGGAAAATATTGGGGGAGTTCCCGGTTATGGTGGGTGGTCGGGGGTCGAGCGATGCACGTTTCTCTCGTACATATGAGCGTGTGTGCGAGGCATTGGGCTCTAACTAAACCCGAGCGAGGTGTTGGACTCTAACTGAACCTGAGCGATTGCACTAGCTACATGACTGAACTCGAGTGATCGATCAATCCCTTGCTGTTAACTAAACCCGAGTGATTCCTTCACTACTGCTGCTAACTAAAGCCGATCGATGCTGCCTCTGGATGAACAGTGAGCGTTAT
>NC_041384.1:256759556-256819968 GCF_002162155.2 Triticum dicoccoides
TGGATGAACAGTTCTTGGTGGGGGGTTGGATAAACAGGACCCCGTGGTAGTAGAGGCCGTTGTCGTTCGATGAATAGTACCCCGATCGATCGAGCCGGTGGATGAACATGACCCTGTGGAGGGGTGGATGAACAAGACCCCATGGAGGGCTAGATGAATAGGACCCTATGGAGGGTTGGTTGAACAGAACAGTAGCCGGTCTAGGGCTGGATGAACAGTAGCCTGTGGAGGGGTGGTTGAACACGACCCCGTGGAGAGGGCTGGTTGAACAGTAGCCAGTGGAGGAGCGCGGTGGAGGCAAGATGAACAGGAGCCCGTGGATGAACAGTCGTAGGTGGAGGCTGGAGGAGGTCGACGATGGATGAACAGTAGCCCGTGAAGGCTAGAGGAGGTTGACGGTGGAGATGAACAGTATCTCGTGGAGTCCTATTTTGCGGTACGCCACACCTCTCTCAATGAACAGGACCCCTGTTTCGATCGTAGTGCTCCAACACAAGTCCGTTTCCTCCGTTTTGTGGTACGCCACGCCCCTACCGATCAACAGGACCCCGTTTCCATCATAGGAGGTCCGTTTCCTCCGTTTTGTGGTACGCCAGACCCCTCCCGATGAACAGGATCCCGTTTTGACCGTGGCCGGTCGAACACAAGGACGTTTCCTCCGTTCTGCGGTACGCCAGGCCTCGTTTCCATCGGCTGTTCTGTCCAAGTCGATTGGCTCCCAATGAAAAGCACGCTTTCCGTTGCCTCCTAATGTACACGCCGTTGTTTCTCCGTTCCGACCCAGTTGGTTCGCTGCCCGATGAACAGGACGCCGTTGCTCCCGTCCGTTGCCTCTCCATGTACACAAGCCTTGGCAGTCCGTGAGTACGCGCTCGAGACCAAACCCATATGTACGTACGTGGCCGTATTTTTTGCCCTGTGGTTGTATGTACGTGTACAGGAATTAGACGGGATTACGTGAACTGCTATGTCGGGTGCTCTACAATGACACACGTGCCGCTACTTACTCGGCCATAGTTCATACTTGCAAAGGGACCGATCGACCAGTATGTACGTACACGTTCGCGACTAGAATGACAACGCTACGCATGCTTTTTTTTGCGAAATACGGTGGCCCATCTGGTGGGTCCTTGCTGTCAGGTGGAGGAATAATTATTTTCCGCGTAATAAGGAGGCACTTCCTTGCTGCTGCCATGGACCCAGCTGTCGGCCTCTCCACGTACAGTACTCTTCCAATGGAAGTCGTTCCTTGACCATTTTGACCGCGCTGCCCCGAGAGAACCAGGGCAGTGGACGAAGGTGAGGCCTAGGAAGGGGACGACGCGGAGCTGGGGAAGACGCGATAGTGGATGCCCACGCGGAGGGGAGTACGTGGGTCGACTACTTCGGCTGCAGTGTGAGGCTGCTATTGCCGGAGAATAATAGGAGGTGTGGGTGAGTATAGAGGGATGGCATTGCCAGCGGTGGCAGCACAACCAGACATGGGAGGCAGTAGGCGGCACGTCCGATATTTGTTTGGGCGGCTGGAGCAAGAAGACCAGAGGTTGAAGAAGCACTACGGCCGTTGGATGGACATCGTATGCTCGTTGGAGCTAGAATCGTTCATATTGACTAAGTTGACAAAGCCCTCTGTCCCCGTTAACTTAGTAGTCCCACATGTCAGCCTCCCACTATGCTGGGTCCCAGCTAGCAGGGGGAGTATTCATGTTTTTGTGTGTAATAAGGAGGCACTTCCTTGCGTGCAAAGATATAGCTGGTGGGTCCGACCTGTCAGCGGGGGGAACATTTTTTTCACGAAATACAGAGGCCCTTCTGATGGGTCCCAGATGTCAGGTGGAGGAACCATTATTTTGCGCATAATAAGGAGCCATTTCCTTGTGTGCGGTAGTGGACCCAGCTGTCAGCCTCTCTACGTAATGTCCATGTCCGATGGATGTCATTCATTGACCATGTTGACCACGGCGCGCCGAGAGCACCAGGGCGGTGGACGACGACGAGGCCTAGGAAGGGGACGACATGAAGCCTGGGATGACAAAGTAGTGGATGCCCACACGGAGAGGAGTACGAGGGTTCACTGGTTCGGCTGCGGTGTGAGCCTGCCGTCGCCGGAGAATAACAGGAGGTGTGGGTGAGTATAGAGGGATGGCCTGGCCAGCGGTGGCAGCACAGCCGGACACGGGAGGCAGGAGCAGGCGGCACGGCCGACGCTTGTTTGGGCGGCTGGAGCAAGAAGACCAGAGGTTGAAGAAGCACTACGGCCGTTGGATGGACATCGTATGGTCACGGGAGCTAGAATCGTTCATATTGACTAAGTTGACACATCCCTCCGTCCCTGTCATCTTAGTAGGCCCACAAGTCAGCCTCCCACTATGGTGGGTCCCAGCTAGCAGGGGGGTATTCATTTTTTGTGCGTAATAACGAGGCACTTCCTTGCGTGCGAAGATATAGCTGGTGGGTCCGACCTGTCAGCGGGGGAATTTTTTCATGAAATACAGAGGCCTTTCCGGTGGGTCCCAGCTGTCAGGTGGATGAATCATTATTTTGTGCGTAATAAGGAGCCATTTCCTTGCGTGCCGCTGTGGACCCAACTGTCAGCCTCTCCATGAACAGTCCACTTCAGATGCATGTCGTTCGTTGACCACGTTGACCACGCCGCACCGAGAGCACCCGGGTGGTGGACAACGGCAAGGCCTAGGAAGGGAACGACATGGGGCCAGGGAAGACTCGACAGTTGTTTCCCATACGGAGGGGAGTGCAAGGGTTTACTGGTTCGTCTGCCGTCGCCAGAGAATAACAACAGGTGTGGGTGAGTAGAGGGATGGTAGGCCAGCGATGGGAGAACGATGGGGCGGTGAGGCCTGTGCGGCAGCATAGCCGACCGCGGGAGGACGGAGCAGGCAGTCCCGCCGGCACTTGTTTGAGCGGCTGGAGCAGGAAGAGCAGAGATTGAAGAAGCACGGCGGCCGTTGGATGGACATCCAACAGTCACTGCTCTGGTGTGTTGACTAAGTTGACATGGCGTTGCGTGTGCGTCAACATTATTTTTAGGAAAGCATACGCGTCAACCTATAGTAGGCGCACAAGTCAGCCTCAAATATGTGGAAAATAGCATACAACCCATCTGCCATTATTTCTAATAATTTACAGCCCATTTGCCAATTCTTAAGAATTTTTTGGAGCCCATCTTATTTTTGTTAGCATGACACCCCATATTATGGCCACGGTTAAAAATTATACGAAATTTTGCATATTTCGGTGCAGTCAACTGTTTTTAATCCCAAAATATCAAGTCACATTTAAACTATTTTGAAAAATAATTTATATAAATATAAAATCCAAATAATTGTCCATGCATAAAAATCAATGGGATTTAAAATCTTGTAATGAAAAAAATTGAAACTAATTCTCGGTTTGATGTGTTTTAAAACTGTACAACCCATTTTTGGGCAAACCGAATGAAAGTCTCCTCATCTTGAAAGATTTGTATCCCAACAGGGCTGATAAAGCAAGTAGGCCTTGTTTGGATATTTCTTAAAAAAAATAGAACCGGGCTAGCCATTTTCAGCAAGAAAAAAACACAACTGGGCTCATGATGTGGTAAACATAAATAAAACACTGGCTAGATGGGCCACAGCCCCCGCACAGCCCCGTTGTTACCCTGATCCGTCGCTAAAACTAGTATAAATAACAACTACTTGTTCCTCAAAAAAAGTAAATAACAATTCCGCGACCTGCTGGGTCCCTGGTGTCAGCCGCTCGTTGTGTAATTCTCTCGTTTATTGACTACGTTGACAATGGTGTGAGCCCCAGATGTCCAACTATTAGGAGGAACCATTTTCGGGGCTTATAATAACAAGGCACTTGCTTGCGTACTGCCATGACGCTGGTGGGTCCCTACTATCATCCTGTTCACGTACAGTCATATCCTTGTTCCTCTCGGTTGACAACGTTGACAATGAAAGAGGGTGGCCCACCGCACACGAAGGGCGAACCAAGGCCGAGGACGACATCGAGGCCTCGAATGGAACGAATAGGAGACGTGGAAGATGCGCTGGTCCAGTCGTAGGAGGAGGGGAGTACGAGGGTTGAGTGGTTCGGGTGCGGGTGCGTGTTGGGGCTGACGTCGCCGGAGAATAACATGACATGTGGGGAAATAGAGGGAGGGACTGGCCAACGTTGGAGGGTACGATAGGGCAGCGAAGGCGCATCCAGCCATGGGAGGCGAGAGCAGGCGGAGCCAACGGGGTGGTTTGGTTTGGGTGACTGCAGGAAGAATACAAGAGATAGAAGATACATGACAGATGTTGGATGTCAATCCAACGACTGGTGGGCAGAATCATTTGCTCACTAGCTAGTAAGTCGACACCACCTTGGATAGGATATTTCCTCGTGGGTCCAAATGTCAGAATCCAAATCAGCGACGGTCATGCAGCCTTTCCTATGAAAATTTATAGCCCATTTGGTGTGCTAGTTCGAAATAAGTTTGTGGGTGCTGGTGGGGCCTAATCACTTGGCTTCGGTAATGCACAGTGAGCTCAAGCAGCCGGCGAGAGTGATGTTATTTCCCTTGGTTGGGATTTGTTACAATATTTCACTCTAAATTAAACGAATGGCAAGCCATTTGCCTTGTTTCAAAGAAAATATGACGGTCACGACCTAGTTGAAAAGGGCAAGAACATCTAACTCCAGCTAACAAACTATACAAAAGCACAAGGGTTAATTGTTCACCAGGTTTAGAGAAAACCCAGTTTGAAAAGGGCAACAACACTAACTCCAGCAATGTTTTCGATAGTCACAATAAAATGGGCCAGTCAGGTCCATAGAATGAACATCCTGGGTCGTAAAATTTACTGGATTATGATCACAATATGTTATAAATAGAAGCCCGACACATTCAGAAGCTCTTTTGCCCACCTAAAACTCCTTTTTTTGCTCTTTGACATACCCATCCATCAAAACCATGCTGCTGATAAACTTAAGCCTGACGGACAATAGTAACCTCACATTCAGCAGGAATAATGTGACAAATCTAGTGTTTGCATGGTTGGCTACATATCGTTCTAGCGTTATCGTCTTCAATTGAATGCCATGAGAACTGAGAAAATCCCGGTGCTTACGAATCCACCGATTGGTTATAACTTCCTTACCTCATCCTATTGCCTAAATAGACATGAAGATTGAAAACAGTTAAGGTCTAAAAAAAGAGTGTGGAAAGAGCAACAGCTGAACGGTTAATTCTAGTACACTATATGCGAGCCTCCAATGTGCGTGAAATTATCACCTTTATATACAACTTCTCCAGACATGGAAAGCATTGCCGCAAACCAAAAATCTTGTTTAGATCAAAACTATTCATTTGGATATATAAGATCTTGACGGAATCCAGCACCATTGATAGGCTATCCATGGAGAAACTCTTCATTGAGCATAGAACATAATATTAGTACAAAATGTGTACTCCGAGATGATATATAACTTATGCGCAGAAATTTGAAATGCAACTTGGGGTTACAAGTGTAGATGATAATATATAGTACCTAAAGAACTGTGGAGCCAAACACCATCTTGAAATGAGCACAGAGATCATATATTACACCCAAGGTCTCTAGTTTAGGCGCAGAGAGGACGTTTATTTGCGACGGTGAATAACTAGATCAAGGATCAACCTTTGAAGTGAAGGGGCATCTTGGATGATGAGCTACTTTCCATCAAAAGAAATTCCTATTCTTACAAGGTTAGGCAACTTTATTTGGAGACAACCGATTCTAACTGTGAAAACAAGCATCAAGCGCTCCAGGGCAAGGCAACTCGAGTGGATGATGCTGTGCAATGAGGCCTCCGATATATGTACCCGCACAAGTGAAAGTTTCTTGAGAAATGGGAGTCGAAGGTTTAGTACCAGATTGTCTGGTAGGTAGCACAACGCAAAGGTGGCGGTGTGGAGAGAGGAGGAAAACCGCGAGATGGACATTGGTGCTGAGGGCACAAGTAGATGGCGTTCGGTATCTGGTAGGTCATTTCCAAGGGAATAGTAGAACTCAAGTAGTTGTAGTTCTATGAATTCAGTGGATTTCAGCCAGACGTCCACCATGCAGGGCATGGTATGCTTGCTCAGGTAGCATGACGGGATGCAAAGGCTTTGAACAGAGCCCTGGTGGGAGGAGATGATGGCTCTAGGGATTTCAAAATCAATGAAGAGACATAGCTGACGACAGTCGAGATTAAGGGGCACGGCGCGCCATAGAGGGCGCCACAGAATTGAGAGGACTTGGTGCGACATCTATCCTTGGTGGGGAGAAGCGAGTTGATCTCCCCAAGGACGGCATTTGGGAGATTGCTCATGCGGTCCACCTGAGATTCTACAGGTTCCTAGGATCCGGTGGGGACGGGGTCGCCGCTTCTCCACGCGCTGCCAGGTGCAGCATCTACAATAGGCGTCACCGCTGGCGGGAGCCTCATCTTCTTGGCGCTGGGGTCAGCCGACTCCATTTTCCTCGAGGGCGTTGCATCGTGCTCACAGATTTGAGCAGAGTAACGAATGACGAGCCTAGTTGTAGTGTGTGTGAAGAAGAAGGGGAGTTGGGGTTTTTCTGTAGTAGTGAGGAAGAAGGGGAGTTGAGGTTTACTGTAGGAGTGAGGTGAGGAATTTGGGGGTATGAGTGGAGCGAGCTGACGTGAGGTTGGTGGGAGTGCGATGGAAGAAGAGCACCCAGGTTTTTTGGGTGGCGGTGTGCTGGGTGTGGGTAGCGCCTCTCATTAAGTAAATATATGGGCTTTTGAATTGATTTTATTATTTACTAGGGTGGATGGGCTGTTTTGTCTTGGGCCCAGAGAAACAATTACTACTAGTACAGTTTCATGATGGACCAAGGAGAACCAGGCAAAGATCTGTCGATATTGGAATAAACGCGGGAGGCTGGTCCCCATGAGACAGAGAGCTCCAAGAAGATGGAGGCAGCCACCGAGCCGACCCCAGATACGCTCACGGCCACTACTGAGATGGTCAACACCACATTTGAGGTTACAGCCCCTGTGGCACTGCAGGAGCAGTTTTCCCCCTTCGAGGATGTGTCCCCCCACTGAGCTGCCCAAGGTGATTCTCTTCTTTGCCGATCTCGACTGTGGTTTTTCATCTAAGTATGTGTTGATGAATAATGTAAAATTTTATTAGCTTCGATGCCCTGCTATACATAGTGGTTTAAATAACTTTTGTTTCTTGTACTGGAAAGTAATTCATAATTTGTTTCTGTTTCAATTAGAGCCCTGATGCAGACAAGGATTGTGTGGTTGTACATGTCACTCGCTATGAGGCAGATGACCTGAATATACGCACTGGGAAAACATAGTTCTTAGGCTGCTGGATCTTGTAAGCCATTTGAGCTTATACCGATGTCGAGTTGTATTCCAGCCTCACTGTTGTCAGGCGTGTTGTCCAGGGTGTACTGAAGCACAAGAAGTTCAAAGCTACTCCTTCGTTTGTGAGGAATATTGTTCTTGTCAAGCTTACGCGGGAAGATGCCATGGCATGCCTCCACAAACAAGTTTAAGAGTGGCAAGGCCACAAGGTTATCCTCATGAAGGTTCAGAAGATTGAGCTGTTGCTGGACGTCCTCGATGATGTTCATGGCAAGGTCCGTCTTGAGTATAGCACAAATTAGATCAAGGCATGAAATAGTTGCCCCAGCTAGTGTTTAATACTAGTTTGGATTGTGTCTACTTATCCGAACCTTGCCTATTATCGAGCTCTCTGGGGCTAGTACTCTGTTTGAATCCGTCTATGGGAACTGCTGCTACTTTTGTGTGCCCGTGAATCATGTAAGAACCATCATAATTGTTGCCGAAACAGATGCATCCTCACTAGTTTTTTCATGAATATGACATGGTAAGACATAAGTTGTCACGGTTTATCATACGAGCAGTGTGTGTTTGATGAAATAGAGTACTCATTCGAGAAATGTGCACCGATGTATACATAAGTACTTGTAAACACTGTTGGTGCTACCCCACTTGTAAGCAGTTGTGCAAAACACGACACATTGGCTCAGCTTGCTTCAACACTAGGCCATCGAATACCTAACAGTCAATAATCAGCTGTGTGACATATAAGCAACTACGTATCTTGTTACAATGGTTCATGCAGTTAACTGAGGCCACAATGTAAATTCCAAACATTCACACACTAGTCCAGCGTTCATGTGGAACACTCACATTAAACTCGGCTTCACAAAAACTTGAAAAGCATAAGTTAAGCAATTTTATACATCTCAATGATTCATAGAACATAACAAACATATACTAGTTCATAGCAAAAGACAAATTTGTTAGAAGGTTTACAAATCAGGAAAAAACAAGCAAGGCTTCTCTGAGCAAAGGGCCTCCCAGCAGGCTTAAATTTCCCGGAGTTCACTCTGGTTTTTTCTTGTTGCCACCATCCATGGTTAGGTTCTCTCAATCCAGAATAACCAATTATAATTGTGTTCTCAGCTGGAATGCTGAACTAAACCATGTAGTGTACTAACAAGGTGAAATTCTTGTGCATTCCATTAAATTTAAGCACCGCTATTTGCAGAAATAAGCAGACCACAATGCCTCTTGCCCGCGCACCTGTCCCAAAAACCTCCATGCAGCTGTGCCAGCTAGTCCTTGGTCCATGGATCAACTCATAGAAAGTGCATTTCGGACTAGGATGCAGTTGTTTTTGCTCGTCCCTGCACTGCAATCAGGAAGTAAAACATACGAATCAGCTTCTTTTAGACTGCGTTGGTCATTCTACCTAGTTAGAACCAATCTAGGAATACCTGGAACACTGGTGGTTAGAGGACGACAACTAGGAATAGCCATCTCATTTTGTGCAGTTGTACTAAAAATGAGGTGTGTACTTTTGATTGCGCAAATAGAAACGATATGGAGACAGACATCCCTATTTGCTCAAATATGAAATACGGTTATTTGAACAGTGACGGATATTTGCAGTGGCATATGATTAACATCAGCATCTATTGTGTTATAATTGGCACTAGACTGACAGTATGAAAGTGCCCTTAAGTAAGTGGCATCACATCACATCAACACTGCCACTAAATTAACATGCAGAACAGTAGCATTAGTATTACTGTCAGGAGAGTAGCATGTGGTCAGTAAATGTGCAATCAAATTTGTGTAGTTCCACTGGTATGAAGCAATGTTAGCGGTGTGAGATTTAAGTATCGACTACTTTCTCCCGTTTCCCCACCCTTCGCCATCCACCATGCTTTCTTCGCCTTTTCAACCAATAGACCGGTTGGGTAGCCAGCATCTACTACTTTCCCCCGTTTCCTCTTAGAACCAAGTCCTAGATTCATGCTACAGCTTTCCCACTTTCTTCCCTGTTTGAACCAACTCTTAGATTTGACTGTATGAACTAGCTTTACCTCTAATAATAGTAGAAGTCTAGGTGGCTTTGGAACAACCGATGGAAGTAGAAAAAGATCCACACACAGTCACATGCGGTGCTGGGGCAGTAGAGCAAGGTAGGTTTCGAAGGAATATATACCTGAGGGTCGTCGGCCTGTGGCAAAGACGGTGTCGGGAGGCCGCACCTTGGCCACAATATTGCAGGGAGGAAGAAGGGGTCGGAGAGAACGGCACTGCCGCCGATCGGGACGCGCGGGCAGCTGTTGGTCTCCTCCCTCGCCGCCGACGACAGCGTGAATGATGCGCCTACACCCCTTCCCCGGTCGAGGTGGTCCGGCCGGATTTGTGACCAGCCGTGAGCAAAGAGAGAGAGTGTGGCCACCTATGTCTTGCTTAGATCTGGAGAGCATGAGAGAGTGAAAGAGAGGAACCCTAGTAAAGCAAGCGCTAAGGCTCCTGTTTATATATATAGTGGAGTGATTTTATTGTACCTACTTCAAAAAATGCGCTCCTACGTGTACCCGCGAGTGGGTGTGAGAGAACTACTGCGTGCGTGCACCACTTCTCTTCTTGAGAGTACAATATACTATGCCCAAAGAACGTTTGCCACAAGAGTTATAGTATAAGTGTGTGACGTGTGAGCTGAAATAAAATGTGCGCGACGTCTTCTCTTTTCTAGAAGTTCTGAGGTTAGGGTGTGAAGAGCACATATGTGTGTGACGTCTACCTGTAGACAGACGGTGGGTGCGAGAGGACTCGGGAGAGTCGTGACTCATGAGGGTGCGTGTGTGCGTGAGGGAGAGGGGGCACATATCAATGCAATGCTTGTGTCCGTAAATCATTATCTGACAAACGTTCGCCACAAGCCGTTTCTCGACAAACGCCGTAAGAACCGTTAGATCGGCATCCGACAGTGTCAGTTTTTCCATGTCATTTAATAGAGCAGCCACTCCTCCTACACACAAATCTTCCACGTGAGTGTTAGCAACTGTCGTATGCTCCTCCCTCCGTTCCAAAATGTAGTGCATATAGCTTTATTGAAAATTCGGACCTCGCAAACTTTTACCAAGTTTTCGTGTACCAAAATGCACATATAGAATACCCAATATATATCATTTCATTCATCTTCGAGAGGTAACTGTAAAGATGGTGGAGGAGTCTACAAAGAAAGACCGTCGTATCAACTACAACAATTTCAGCCATCCTTTGGTGTGGAGGAATGTCATAGGAACTCTATATGATATGATTTTTATAGGATTTTTTCCTTTAGAGCCAATTTGTTCACAGTAATAGATTCATATACTCCACATTTCAAAGGAAATAAACGTGATATCATTTTTATAGCTTTAGAGCCACTTGGTTCATATGAATGGATTCCTATACTCCCATAATTTCCAAGGAAAATAAACATTAGCGTATATTCAATAGAAAAGTTCCTACGATGTGAACCAAATGACATCTCTTTTTCTAATCCCTCCTCATAGGAATTGAGATACATGTCATCTCTAGATTCAAGAGAAAAGTTCCTATGATGTGAACCAAATGACATCTCTTTTCCAATCCCTACTCATAGGAATTGAGATACATGTCATCTCTTTACCTACAACTTCCATGCATACATCTTCTATTCCTAAATAGCTAGTACAATCCACTAGTAGCTTTTTTCCTAGACATGCAACTATGGCACAAGAACACGTCATGCATGTTACTCATAAGTTATTTCTTGCATTAAATTTTGCATTGAGAATGTATGTGCCGGTCACGTGCACACATATGTAGTTCACATTCACATTTTTGTTAGAAATGTCATTCTTTTAACTGCAATTCATTTTTTATCTTTGTACTCCCTCTGTCTAGGTGTGTAAGTCATCTTCCGAAAACCAAATAACCCCAAAACACTTTGGCATGGTACATTAACTACCTCCTCATTTCTTGTTTCGTGACATATCAACCAATAAGAGATGTGGGTCGTGCATGCATTCCCAAAACACAAGCACTTCTCCTTTATTCTAGAATCTTCCGTATCATAATTGCCCAAACTTTTTTTCTAAATGAATTGCCATTATTTGTTTTTTACTTTATGCTTTACAATGCACAATCCCATGAATCTTAACCTTTTTATAAAACTAATTGATTTTGAATGAGATTAGCTATAAGAACAAAACGAACATCTACATCATGCACATATGACTCAAAGCTTTACATGCTATAGTGTGTATTTATTCATAATTTGGTTTCCAAATATCATGGGTTCAATGCATGTGTACCTTACTAGTTTTGAGTAGAGTAGCAAATTTGATGCGTGTAACAGCCTGGATTTTGGCCCTTTTCTTTTTCTTTTTGATTTATTGGTTTTTGCTCTATTTTTTTGAGTGGTTCTGTGGCCTTGTCACCTAGGAAATCATCCTCATTTCCCATACCAAGTGGCTCATCATTCTCAAAACCTTGCCATGATCATGTCACTTCACTCCTTGACCAAACCCTAAAATCTTTTTCTCAGGAATATTCCTTTTTCTATTAAAGGAATAACCATGTCTGCCCTAGGTTGTGAAGCAACCTTTATTTCCATCACTCCTAAAATTCCCAAATAATTCTCATAAATTGTTTGGGTCATATCTTTCTCAAATATGGCAAAATATTTCATTTGTCATGTTTATCCTCTTGCTCAATTAATTCATTTCCTATTCTGCCCTAAATGGCACATTGAGAAGCAAGTGCTATTTTCCTCTGCCCAATTGACCTAAAACTCCTTGGACCCCTTTTCCTGTCCATATCATTGCCACATACCAAAGTGCAACCTCATTTTCCTAGTAATTATTTAATTATGATTTTCTAAAGTTCCTGTCTAAGGGAAGTGGTTGTGAAGGAAGTACAAGTTAGGCATATCCAAATGAGTTGCCCTTTTGCATGATCCCTCATATCATCACATCATAGGCCTTTACCAAACTAGAGCTCATTTCATGCCTCCATGTGAGCTCACCTTCAATTCTTTGATTTTGCCCAAAATTTCAGTTTGTGAAGCAATTATATTTTATCTTGCTCCATTATGGCTGCCAATTTTTCTAGGCCTTCTATTATCCATATAACCTACCTCCACCCATTTTGGGCATAGTTCAGCAAGCCATTATTCCTCTAGAAGTTTTGCAAGTTTCTGGTCAGCAAGGATGTTTGTGAAGCAATTACCATTTCAGTGAATCCAATTGGTATGAAACTTATACAACATCTTTATATGATAAAATCATGAAGACTTGCGAAACTTGAGCTCAAGTGGCCACACCATTTGAGTGCACCATCCTGATAAAGTTTCTGGACCATTTTGGTCAGTTGCAAAGCAACTATGATTTATCTTGATCCAATTCTTCTCCAAGTTACCAGGATGAAAGTCCTTCTTTACCTCAACCTCGCAGACAACCCCATTGGATCCAAAACCCTCCCTGTTGATCACTAGTGCTCACCCAAGTTTACTGTAGTAAACTTCAGAGGGCTCACACCGTTTAACCAAATCACTTTTAATTGATCTACCACCACGGTTGCAACCTCCCTTGGATGGACTACGCCATAGACAACGTTTGCCCACCCTTGTCATCTTCTCCTCGCTAGTCTGCGCGGTGACCACCGACTTGGCATGTAGTGCGCGTGTCCAGAATGGCTTCTTGCTCGAGCCCCTCCTCTGCTCGGCGTCTCAGCTAGCACAAGCATGTCCAACTGTTTTACCGTGTCGTCGTCGTCCTCCTGGACCTCTTTCCCCCTCCGTAAAACCCCTCGCCGACGCTCGCCCACGGGCGCACTATGGCTGACCGAGCTTTAATGGCGCTCGGCTTCTTCCTCTGCTCCCCGGCGTTGTCTACCTCTCCATGATCCCTACATCAATAGCTTGTCGCCTTCCCGAGCCCTCCCCGTGCCTCTGCTCACGCCAGCGCAATGGCACACGCGTCACCGCGGCCGCGCTCACCCCTCGGCACGCCGCGGCTATATATAGGCCTCCCCCGAGCCGTTCGAGCACACCAGCAGCCTCACTCCTCTCCCCTAGACCTCCCCGACCAGTCAACCAAGCCGGAGAGCCTCTCCTGCCCCTCCCATGGCCGAAGCCTCGTCGCCGGCCTTTGCTTAAATTCAGCCGAATCGAGCACTCCCTCATCATTCTGTCGCCACCAGAGGCCTCTCCACTACCCCCTAGCCTCCCCATCCCCTCGCCTAGTCGCCGGAGTAGGCGTGGTCGTGCTTCCCCCAGGATCGGCCGCCGCCCGGTTCTTTGTTGCCACGGCCACCTCGTGCTCCATCCCTCCCCGACGCCCACAACCTGCCCAGATGGATGCGCCGCTCCTCGCTGGTCTCGTTGGTGGCCTCGGCACAGCCGGGGACTGCCGGAGCCGTCGGGGCAGTCACTGGCGTCGCCTCTCCCCTGCCCCTCCTCTGCTTCGGTCGGGCCAGCGAGAGGAAGAAGGAGACAGGAGCCAGGCAGGCCCCGCTCGTCCTCCCTGACCCCACCCGTCAGCCGCACCAACCAGGTCCCGCCTCTACGCGCGTTGACCTGGTCGGCCGACGTGGATAAGTGACGGGCCCCGCCCCGTGGGACCTGCACGTCAGCGACCAGCGTACCTGGCCCCACCTCTGCTGACTAGGATAAGTGGAAGCGTATTCCACAAAATACGTCTTCCCTTTCCAAAAACGTACTTTGGCGCTGCTTCGACCCAGTTTATGTTTTCTCTGTTGAAAAGTGTATTCTGGCAAAAGGCGCGTTCTGTTTTTCCAGCCAAGGGCCTGTTTGTGATGATTTTATTGGAGAAAGGTCCCTGGCAGAAAAACCCTTATATCTTTTTACTCCCAACTCCAAATGAGGTGATTCCAAAGCCCACTTCTTCGTTTCATCGAGCCCATTCTGATGGAACCATTTTCACCATGTTTTGACATTCTGAAAATGACCATTTTGCCCCTGCCCTTATTCAGCCCCCTCCGAGAGGGTATGTTTTCCGGCGATCCTTTCCGCGAGTTTCTCGCACTTTCTCCCGGTGATTTCTTCCACCCCAGGCAAGCCACACCCTCCATTTGCATGATTGCAATGCAGTGACATGGTTTAAATTATTTGAACTTGTTTAAAATATTGCTTTAGCTGCATGACTTTGTGCATGGCAATTCCTCGGAGTTGTATTTTGATCTTGGTATTGCCATGATGTGGTTTGCATTCCTAGGACTTATATTGTGTAGCTTATGTGGTTGACATGTTGCCATTGGATTATTAGTGGCTTATGCTATGATTATTTTCATGGTGGTGTTGGATATGATACCTTTGGAGTATTACTTTGGATATCATGCTGCCTTTGGAGTATTAGTGGTTAGCATGATTGTTTTCATGATGATACCTGTTATTGTCTTTGGGAGTATTACCTTGGATATCATGCTGCCTTTGGATTATTAGTGGTTAGCATGATTGTTTTCCTGATGATACCTGTTATTGTCTTTGGGAGTATTACCTTGGATATCATGCTGCCTTTGGATTATTAGTGGTTAGCATGATTATTTTCATGATGATACCTGTTATTATCTTTGGGAGTATTACCTTGGATATCATGCTGCCTTTGGATTATTAGTGGTTAGCATGATTATTTTCATGATGATACCTGTTATTATCTTTGGGAGTATTACCTTGGATATCATGCTGCCTTTGGATTATTAGTGGTTAGTATGATTATTTTCAAGATGCTAGTTAATGTTCTGTTGCTCGGAGTATTACTTTCGGAGATGATGTTTACATATGATCCTAGCCGAATAGCTTTATTCTTGTTATTGGAGTAGTAGGAATATTGTTTTCCGATTCATCATGACAGTAGTGTTGTGCTACCCTTGGAGTATTTGAGATGATGATATTATGCTTGGATTATTTGTTGGATATTGCTATGATTTGGATTATAGTTTAATAGTTGATGTTGGAGTAGCAGTTACCACAGCTATATTTTTGGGGATAAAATCTGTCATTAAGTTGGTCAGGTGCCGCCGAACCGGGCTTTTCCAGTGCAGCCACATTTTCCTTTATGGGAAGGCCCTAATGCAGTCTATTGTCGTGCCTCTCGCCGGTGCCTCCAACTAGGGAAGGTTATGGGCGTGCGTACCCTGGCCCGGTAAGCAGACATAACCTTGTGTACTCGTTGTTGTTTTTTATGGATCCGAGTCCCTGAGTGGGAGTGTACCCGAGTGGGAGTGTTTTGACCACGACGGTTGTCGGGGTGTCTTTGGTAGACACGGGGCCACCTAGGACCAGCCCGCTGGGGATTTGGGTCGGAGTGGCCGGGAGAGTGTCACGGCAGTAGATCAGTTTTGTCGGAATGTCGTTGGTTCACCTGAATGGGAGTGCGAGGCCATGGGTTCCGTGGTGTGGGTACAGTGTGCTACCTCTGCAAAGTGTATTTAATCTATCGATAGTCGCGTCCGTACTAGGTCCCACCATTCTATCAACACTCACATGACGGAATGACTTATAGGTGATTTATATGTTGATATGTTGAGCAGTACAGATTGGTAGGATGTTGATGATGAGGTTGGAGACCAAGTGTTGGTCTTGGTAGTGATCGCCGGAAAGATCACAGTTTGAGACCAAGTGTTGGTCATGGTAGTGATCGCTGGAAAGATCACAGTTTGGTTTTGATCACGAGGTGATCGAGATGGTATATTGCTTGGCCGGTTAGCCAAGAGAGATATGGTTTTGGAGATATGAGATGCTGATTCATCAGTATTGTAGTAGTTCCATGTCATGCTTAGTAGTTGATGTTGTATCATGGTCGATGTTAATTCAATTAACCTATTAATGCTATGTTATTGTCTTGCCTTGATGCTTATGGTTGTTGTGAGCTTATAAGTACATTCAATGTACTGACCTGGCGTGTCATGCCAGGTTACAGGTGATGCCGTGATTGCTTGATTGCTTGTCGTGGTTGCCGTACATGCGAGCTAGATTGTGTCCCAGCCAGAGTCCCTGCAGAGTGGAGTTCACCACCTTCGTCGTTGTTCCGCTGCTAGAAGTTTTCCGCTGCTATGAGTTGTTCCGCTGCTGGCATAGAGCAAGTGTAGTATCGCAGGCGTAGTGTCGCCATGCTGATGTGATCATTGTAACATCAGACCCGTGTAATTATTATTTTTGTAATAAGAGTTGATTTGTTCTATGTCAAGCAGTGCCGTATTCCAGAGACTTCTCCTTGATCTCTGGGCTGGAATACGGGGCGTTCCGGTTTCTCTGAGCCGGGGTGCCACAACGCGGCCCCGGGTATATCAAAATGCAAGGCCCATGCATCATTGCCTTTCGGGCGAACCTATGTCCACAAATTTTTGTATGTATATCTCCACTGGTCCCCGAACCCAAAATGTTGCCTCGTTCCTGTAAAACCAAGCGGCCCACACATATTAAGGCGTCGACTCGAACTCAATCCGTCTCCCGTTTACTAAGATGTGGCCCCGCACGCCGTAGTACTCCTACAAACCCTACTGCTACACGCATCATCGGTTTTCTTCAAGAGGACGAGGGAGAAGCGGATTTGTAGTGGAGGCCCCTACCCTAGGGTGCCCAAGGTAGCTGCCACACGCATGATTGGTTCTCTCTTTTCTTTATGCTCTTGCGCCCTAGAGTGAAATGATGGTTGCTTCGTCCGTCCAGCTGATTGCGGGAAAGGTGGGGCTTTGTGATTCGACCCCTCATCGCTCATTTACTACTACTGCGGCGTTACGACCGGGGTGCCTCTAAGTCCAACTGCTGCTCCAAACTATAGTTTGGAGCATCACACGTGGAACAAGACGGTGGATGAGCCACATGTCGGCCAATGGGGTCCTGCTACGTGTGTCACCATTTCGTGTGCGGGATAACCCTGTTTGAGTTGTTACGCCAACACGACAGGAGCAGCCTACCACTTGGTTTTGTCCTTGGTGAATCCCGGCTATATTGATATAAAAAATACATACTATACTACCCTCTCCATCTCGGTTTATAGGGCGCACACGTAGTTCTTGGTCATCCATTTGACTAACTAAATATGAGTTACTATGTCACAAAAAGTATATCATTCGATTCTTAAGCGGATGTAGTTTCTAAACATATGTTGTTCATCACATATATAGCCAGTTAAATTCTCAACCTAGAATGACATGCATGCCCTGTAAACCGATACGGAGGAAGTAGTAAAAATAAGGTGATTTTACCGAGCGATGGGCAGGGGAGCATGGCCTGTCATGCGGTCCCACATGTCATGATGTACCAAGGCGATGTGCATGTCCCTCTTGAGGCAGAACAACGGCAGAAGCAATACTACGTGGTTTTCTTGAAGGAGATGATGGCGAAGTGAAGTGTGAAATAATGGTTGCTTCGTCCGTATGGGAAGGTGCGGCATTGTGATTTGACGTCTCATTGCTCATTACTACTACTAGGGCGGTACGACTCGGGTGCGTCCCCCTGCTGTTCAGCACTTTTATTTGGTGCATGACACGTCAACCTGGTTGCTATATGTCCCACATGTCGGCGAGAGGAAGTACCAAATTCATGAAAACGAGCATCAACGGAGGAGTACAAGACACGGCTTGGTTTTTGCTGCTTCACGCGATCCATCGATACAAACCCAGACTAAACAAAAGGCGAGGGCAGGCCTTTTCCCGCACGGCAGGCAGGGGATTTTGGCATAGTCTGTTCGAGGCAACGAGGCAGGAAGGGAAACAAGCAAATAAAGATTGAGCGACTTAGTTTTGGGAAAATGTGATTTTATGGAGTACGTACCCACTATGGAGGTAGTATACTACTTACTACTCCCTCCTTTCCGGTTTATAAGGCTCGTCTAAAAAAATTCATTTTATGTTTTATAAGTCTCAATTCTACTACTAGTATTAGTAGTACCATCACATGTTGGATTTTGAGGTGCGTTAAATAACCCGATGCAAGCATTGTCAAGAGAAAACTCACCAATGCATGTAGAAGTTCATGGAAATTTAGTGGTCGTGCATGCATTCGTTCTAATTAATGCCTCGGTACACATAACTTCTTGAGAAAAACGGGCATACATTACTTGTGAAAACTACAAATTAATTCCACCACTCACCGTCTACCTTGGTTGGAGAGATTTTGAAATTGAGGCATAAACTGGAAAGGAGGGAGTAGTAACATAGCCTAGGGTAGCTTGCTGCACCATGGACTCCAAGGAAATTGTGGTAGTACTACTACTCCTATATACCACTGTACTATTCCTACTACTAATCCCACTAAAAGACATATATTCCAAACAATATGATAATCTCTCTAACCAAGGTAGGGACGAGGAGTAAACGGAAGGAGTAGTAAAATTTTCTCCTCATCATACGAGCCACTACGCGCGTGGGCGAGGGAGCGGGCGTAAGACTAGCCATAGTGGGAGTAACTTCAGCGGTAACATCGAGTCCAACTTTGCAAATTTGCTTATGTTGCAAAGAGTTAATGAGGAGAGAGGTCGTTTGAGTAACTTAGCTAGTTATTGTAACATCACATGTCCCAATGCAATATGAGTCTATAACCTAATAAATGAAGCTTTGCATGTTACCACACTTATGTTACTACCCACTATGAAGGTAGTAACATAGTCTAGGAATATGTGTATGTTACTGTCCACTATGGCTAGCCTAAGGTGTAGTACTACTACTACCACCGTCCTGGTTTATAGGTCACCTTTGTAGTTCGTGCCAAATTTCGTCCTGCGAGCCACCATGCCCGTGGGCGGGGGAGACGGCGTAGTAAGCAAGCTTCTCCTCGTTCTGCGAGTTGACGGGACATATCAAAAGTAATACGTACATAGTATCTCGAGTGTATAGAACCTTGCCTCTTTTTTAACATAACGAGTCAAGTCACAATTTGTTTGTTCACCCATGGTAGATGATCCTCCATCAAGTGGAGAACCAGTACATGTGTCAAATTACCATGTGGGCTGCCTTTTCATACAGAAATGAGCTCCACCGTGTACCCACGCGGGTGTGGTTGGGAAAGAGACGGGAGTACGTGCGCCATGCGTGCACCTCTTCTCTTCATGCACGTCCCCCATGTACGTGGGTGTGTGTGAGAGAGATACAAACCTAGACATAATGCGCTGTCCATCCCCATTCCTCCGCCCAGTCTGACCACCAGTCACCACCACGCCCCACTCCTCCTCACCTTATTTATCATCTTTCTGGAGATATCGTTTTTTCGATGAAATGGTCAAGATACCATGTTTTCGATAAAATTCTCGAGAAACCATATCAGGTGTTTTGTAAAAAAATGCATCTTGATGTTCCGTGCAATGCACAGGCATCGTGCTAGTCCATGAAAACGACACATGGCAAAATTTCACGGCGAACGAGGGATTTGAATCTGCTGGGAGGAGCTATTTGGATTTTGCCCGGGGTAGCCAAAATATTGGCGACCCTTTTGTCCACTGGTTCCTTTGCCACCGATGAACGAGGAATGGCTCGGGTGCTCATGCATCCTCTAGCGCGCATGTTGGAGACGAGCTCGCACGAGCTGTGCTTTTTTTTGTCCCACCACGCCGCCCAAGCCGGCCGCAGACCGATCGGTGACCCACATATTATGCTATCCAACCGTAGCCGCACACATTCTGATAGCAACTCAACCAAAAGGACGAAATTCATGCAAACAAGGCGATATTTCTCATAAACAATGACAGAATTCATATAAAATACCGGATTTCCATACAAACATGACGGGTTTCATTACATTCAAATCAACTAAGCGGTGCTAGTTATGGACAGCACAGGTATATAATACCTGGCCTAAATGGTCGCTTGCTGATCCATTTGTGTTCCTCATGTCCGGCAGCATGATCACCGGACTACCGGGAGCCCCGGAGGTATATGCTTCAACGCAATGGATGGCTCGCTTCCCCCTGCCCAACTGATATGGTTGGCTGATGCCCAAGATGATGGTGGAAGGGGGCTTCTCCGCTTCCGTGGAGCCCATGCAGGGTCGACGAAGGTCCTTGCAACGAAAGGATCCAGCAAGACACCTGCAATTTACGCCGGTGTCGCCTTCGCGGTGGCCTTCACGGGACCCAAGCAGTGGCGGCCTCCCGTGTTCTACTTCTCCTCGATGATGGCGGCCTACGCGGAGGCGCTGGCCACCAACTCGTCGCTCTGCACGCACGCGGCTTCTGTCTCTGCTTGCATGGCACGGCCGCCGGCATGGGAGTCTCGGCCACAGAAATGGGAGACGCGGTCGCAGACACGGGAGGCGCGGTACGAGGCGGCAGCGTGGACGGCAGCGACGACGCCCGTGCGCCGCTCCTCGTCGAGCTGGCCTGGAGCGGTGAGTTGCTGAACCGCGCGCCGGCTTGGGGCGGCAACTGGCTCCGTCGGGCGAGGGGAGGGAGGTGGATCAGCGAGCTGCATAGCTCGTATCCGGCAGGCTCGGCGAGCCACCCAGCCGGCTTGGATGCAGGATAACTACTCTTCATAAGCCATTGTAAGGGTAGACAAAATGGTGAAGGAGGAGATAGGGGAGCGGTGGAGGTGTGTGATTCATGGCCGGTGTTTGGCCTCGTTTAAATAGGAGATTAAATAGATGGCCGACGGGAGGAGCTCGGTCGGCGTTGCGTTTAATGCGGGCCCGGTCATGAGCAGACGTTTGTCCAGAGTGGGTTTCTCGGCTTCCACACGGGTTTCATGGAGGCGTTTGAATGCGGCAAGGAGGCGTGTTTAGCCGGGCGTGCATCGAGTGGAGCCCTCGACTCTGACGTACGACACCATGCCATTCTTCAACTGACGTGTGGGCTCTTTGGGTACATGGCCTGCATGTCAGTGACCCAACGCAGGCAGCGCACGACACAGGAACTTTTGGTGGGCCAGGGTGGTCAGAAGCGGGCATTTCATAAACCGATAATTGTTCATTGAGTGTGACGTCATCTATTTCATCTAGATAAGCCTACTATATAATGTAAGAGAATTTTAAAATTTTCATATATATGTTGATAGCCCGTTCGATATGTTATGATTCACAAAGACCGTTGCCAACATCAATGTTCTGCTTATCACAGATAAGATTGATTCAACTTTGCAAAAAAAGATAAGATTTATTAATACCGGTAACAATCCATGTCCTCAACAAAGGGTGCATGCACGTATAGGTTGAGCGTGTGTCTTGCATCATGTGCGGTGTGCATGCAGGAGTGCTAGTGTTGCGTGCGTGCATTTGTACGTTTCATTGTTGCATGCATGTGTGCGTATGTGCATGTGTTTGTGAGTGCATGTGTACGTGTCAGTGTTGCACGCCTGCATGCGTGCGTGTGTTCGTTATGTGTAAGTGTCAGTGTTGCACGCATGCATGCGTGCGTGTGTGCATGTGTACGTGCGGGGTGAGGCTACACATCAGTCGACTGAATTTTTCATCTCTGGTCAGTAGATTTTCCAGCCGTTGGATACGAAATCAAGGGCCTGCATTTTATCTTCAACCTCCACCCCCTGAGCTGCTAGCCGTCGCCGGCCGAACCGCCGGCCGCCGCCGCCCGCGGCCAAGCCGCCCCAAAACCACTCCCCACCGCCGTTCCCCCGCCGCCCCGGCCATCCCACTAGCCCCCCCTACGCCGAGCTTTTTCTCCGGCGATCCCCACACCACCGCCCAATCACTGTGCCCCCCACCGCCGGCGACTGCCAACTCATGACTTTGAATCCCCACCGCCACTAATTTATTACCATTTATGTCCTTCATATACGCGCTGACAGGTGGGCCCTATGGTAATGTGCGCTGTTGAATGTGGGCCGTTTGACTGGTCAATTGATCATGTCGTCAACTAATTACAGAGCTGTATGGTGAGCCAGTGATCGTATGATCACCCTAAAATGTATTTTATTAACACAGTATAGCCTCAAACTACCATTTCTTTCTTTCATATACGCGCTGACAGGTGCGCCCCATGGTTACGCGCCTCGATGGTGCAACACTAGTTGCGCCACGTGGAACGTTTGACTGGTCAATTGATTGTGTCATCAAAAAAATACGAAGTTGTATGGGTGAGCCAGTGACCGTATAATCACGACATGTATTTTTTTAACACGGTACAGACACAAGCGCCCATATATATGCGCAAGCACTCACCGTTATAAGCGCACACACGCAGACCCTACCCCTATGAGCACCTTCGAGAGAGTGAGCTAGCATATGATCTTGAGATTTTACGAAGTCACCATAGGTGCCTCATAGTCGAGTGGAACGTCTCCTCCCACTGAACGCACATCACCGGAAAAATACTGAAATTAACCTAGGATAAATGCGAGCACCAGGACTTTAACCCTGGTGTGCTCGAGAAACCACTGTCCTCCTAACCATCCAACCACGGGTTGGTTAGCACCACAAAATATATGTGCTAACCATGATGAGCTTGTTCCGAAGTCCAGTGACCATATCGTGCTTTCGCTTCAAATACAATGACCGTAAGTGTCGTCAACAAAATACGGAGCACGCATCAAATACAATGTCCGTCAGTGTCATCAATAAAATACGGAGACGTATCATGAGATAGATACCGTATGATCACCACGAGAATGTATACGGTGCCATAATGAGCATATTCTGAAGTCCACCGACTGTATAGTGCTTTCGCTTGAAATACAGTGACCTTCACGCGTGAATGTGTCATGGGCATGCATACTTTTAGAGGGCCGAGAGATAGTTTGTGTGCGTAGTGAAAGTGGTGTAGAAAGAGGGGGTGTCCGGTGGAGACAAGGAGAGATATGCCCTTCGTTTCTCTTTCCCGTGACTAATATTTTAGGAGAAAATATAAACATTCACAATGCAGAACAAATTTTTTGGATGCACCATGCAATTAACTTTCATGTATAACATTGTACTATTGTATATGCTTATTTTCTTAGTGGCCGATTGAATGTGTGGTGTGGTGGGCACATCATTTCTAGTTGGGGTGGGCACATCATTTCTAGTTGTGGTGGGTTAACATGAGGACTCATGGGTCTGTTCCATCCTGTGCCACATAGGTTGGACCGAGACGCATTATACGAAGACCCATGTGGAGGACTCGGCATACAACACGAAGCTATGAGAGTCATGGAGGACTCTATCCCCACTGGTGATATGCCGACTATATATGATTTGTAACCCTAGGCCCCGAGTATGTTATAGAAGCCTGGGGGCTAGTTCATCGATAGTATACACACACACACAATGCCTGGTATTCACGTGTACTTTGTACACACCCCTATCACTAATATACAGTACCAGGAGTGGGCTTTTTCCTCAATTGCAAGGGTCCGAACTTGGGTAAAACTTTGCCTTGTATTACCATCTAGCTTAACAGTCAGGGATGTCGTACCGAATGATCTGATCGAATCATATCTGCCAACTACTAAGAGAGAGGTGTGTCTGTGGGGGGGGGGGCAATGTGTGCGAGAGAGGCCTAAAGATAATGTGCGTGCGGGAGACACGTAGGCACATATATATGTGTATAGAAGGCTAGTAGAGACCGTGCGTGTGTATATATGCATGTGAGAGAAATAGTGTTTTCCAACTAAGATTAGTGAAAAGAGTGGTACATAGCTGTAACATCCCAAATTTTCAATTTGGAATGTTATACATTAGAGCATCATGCATGTCATATTTTATTTTTTTATTTTTGGTTGATCCTAGAAATTCTACGCAACTCAATGACCCACGGAGAGAGTTGGGGATTTCGTTATTTTCATATTTGAGTTTTCTCAAATTTTGAGAATAGGATCATTTGATTTTATTTACTTTATCATCAATTATTTCTATTACAAAAAAATGAGAGAGGGAATAAAATGACTTTCCCAAAATAAAGAAATATTGAGGAATTAATAATAAAATCAAATAAGATTTTATTTCGGAGTTTTTCGATGTTTTATTTGAATTTAGGAAAAAATTGCGTTTTTCAAAATTGCATTTAGGGCCCAAATAAATGTTCACCTTGTGCGGCTTGATTTTAGAAGCCCGTGAAAATTTATGTCGGAATTTTTGGAGTCCATTTAGTATTTCTTTCTATTTTTCTTCCGAGCGGAATAATTAAAAAAACGAACCGACCTACGGGCCGTGTCCGACTAGGACTCCGGCCCGAGGGGGGTTTTATAAGACGGGCAGCCCACCCCGAGGGAAACCCTAGCCCGCCGCCGCCGCCGGATCCCGCCGCCGAGGTTCGTCACGCCTCGTTTTCCGTGATGAAAAAAAAATTATTCGGCGTTCGTCGTTTTTCTTTTTCTCGGATTAAATCCGCGGTTTTTCTGATCGCGATTCCTGACCCAATTTTCGTTTTAGTATAACTTTTCGCTCGTTTATCGGAATCAGGCGATTCAAGCGCCTGGGGATTCGTCTCAAAACCCTCTATCCGTTTAACCAACTTAAACAAGATTTTGCCGCTGTAAAATTTGCTCTAGATCCAGATTACTAGAACGAAGTGTTTTCTTTCGCCGTTTGACTTTTGTTGCTTCGTTCGATTTGATTCTTTTTGCCAACCGGAGTTCTTAAGTTGAACTTTCTGGTTAGATCTCTTATTTGAGTTTTACCTGTGCATTAGATGAGTACTTATTGTATGCTTGTTTGTTTGTTTGCGATAGAATACCCGGAGTGGGCCGCCTGTTACTTCGAATCGTTAGGTTTCGCGGATCATCAGCAAGGCAAGTAACACTTTGATCATACCTTTTCTACTACCCAGTTTTATTGCATTAGATCAACCCTTACACATTGCATGATTAGGATCTAATTAAATTGTGGGATGGGAAGTAGATGAGGTAGTACCTATTACCTGTTATTATCAAAGCTTTGGGAGTTACTTCTACGTTTGCTTACTATGCCATGCTATGCTAGTAGACGTGGATTGGGTGAGTGATATCCATGACAGATGTGAGATTTTTAATTAATGGTTTATCTAAGGTGGCAACTTAAAAACACATCTGGGTGGATTGAGGCACCTGGGTATTCCAGGACTTGCCTGTTTTCTTTTGGACCGCCACCCAGGCTCAAAGGGATCATGAGACTATTCATACTAGAAACTTCGGTGTGCAGCCACAAGCTATTATGGGCTCTAGCATAGTTGACTAAGTTGTGTGAACTCTTACAGTGGTAGACTAGAAGATGTAGGGGATGTAGGTGGTACGGTCTACCCGATCGTAAGGTGCTAGCGCTTCTAAAAGACTATGTCTCGGTCATCCGTCTTCTCAAACACCCTGTAGTGCGAGAAACCAAACGGAGGCGATCGAGTCTTGTGGGGAAAAGTGCGCAAACCTCTACAGAGTGTAATAAACTAATCATGGTTAGCCGTGTCCCCGGTTATGTACATCTGGAGTATCTAGTACCTAGATTATCATGTGAATCTCAACATGTTACTCTAAATTAATTTTGTTGGGTTATGATTAATGATGATGCTTAATTGGGATTGATAATGCTGTCAACCATTCTCAATGTTTAACAACCACCATGATAGTAATTAAATTTTATTCATTTGAAGTAGGGAAAATTGGCTTTATGCAAAACCGTAACCATAGAGCTTTCCACCAGCCAAATATGCATATAGTATAGCTGTTTCATCCCATTACTCTCTATGTGATACCTTGCCAGCATATTCCATGTGCTGACCCGTTTCGGGCTGCAACGTTAATGTTACAGACTTTTCAGACGATGATTAAGGAGTTTTTAGTTCGTGGTCCTATACTCAGTGATGCCGTTGGAGTTGATGGACTCACTTATCTTCCAAGCCTTCTGCTGTTATCGTTATTAGATGGCCTTAAGCCATATTTATTGTAATAAGTTCTCTTTTGAGACACTCGATGTAATAAGTGTGTGATTGCTACTCTGCTATAAATCCTCCGAGTACTGTGTGGTGTCAGCATTACTGATCCAGGGATGACACCGGAGCACAGAGATTAGACTGTTTGATGTCTGGTCGATACAGAGATGTTATCAGAGCACACGATGACTGTAGGACACGACCACTAAGCACAAGACCTAGATCACTATTCACTCTCTTCTCTTCTGACCCTCATCTTTTCTTCTCTTTAGGATGGCAGATGCAAGGAACAAGTTCACACAACCGGATGAAGATACACCCTTTGGACGACACGTGAAGGAAGTCACTAGATATCTGAACATAGGAGTACCAAGCTTCACGGGATCCCACAACGCCACTTTACCTGAAGAAGAGCGCCGGATGATTCAAGTTCAAGTTCCAGGAAGGACGTTCATGCCAGTCACTGAGCCCATAGAGTTTTCTTTTGATGCACCAACTTGGAGTCTAGGAAATAGCATGACAGCTCACATCGCCATGGGACGCATTGGAGAAGTCTACCACAAGGATCTCAAGGATACTATCTACCAGATTTGTGGGCGCCGAGATGACCACTGGGAGATGATTAGCACCAGGAAGGATAGATCAATTGCAGCTTTTATTCAGGAGTTAAACCAGCACATTCGACGACAGGAGAACCAGATGTGCGCCGACATGATAGATCTGAAGAAGGCTAAGACAAGAATCAAGGAACTGGAGGAAGAACTCAAGGCTACACGTGAAGATTATGAAGAGGAAACTGAAGTATTGGTGAAGAAGAATGACGACCTGATCAAGAAGATTGGAATATTTATGGGAGGCCCTACGCCAGTAGATGAAGACGAAGAACCCAAGGAAATTAGCCCGGAAGACTACATCATCATCGACGGCACCGATTCAGAACCAGATAGTAGTGATGATGACTATGTTGATGAAGCTGGAGCAGACATTATGGAGTCAACGACCGAAGAATATTTCTAGTAGACCACCTCATCAGTAGTAGTAGTCCACCATGTAAATATAGTAGTCCGAGCACTCTTGCGATAGATAGATCGATTGTATGCCCTTGTTTGATTGATTGAAGTGAATTGTTTGTTTTGCCTCATGTGCATATGGGTAGTGTTTTCTCTTTAGACCCCCTCTATTCTTATATCTCATCTTTTCTAAACCCTCAGATGCCTCCGAGACGTGACCCCGGATTTACCTTTCCACCGGAGCTCACCCAGTTGATCCAGCAGCAGAACACGTTGATGCAGTTGCTAGTCCAGAATCAGAATCAGGGGAACAACAACAACAACCGACCACCACCACCACCACCTGTTGACCACTTAGCCCGTTTTCTTAGGCTGAATCTGCCGGTGTTTTCCAGTAGCACCGAGCCGATAGTAGCAGATGATTGGCTCCACAAGACAGCTAGAGAGTTGACCACAGCCGGATGCACAGATGCGGAGAAGGTGAAGTTTGCCGCACATTAGCTTGAAGGACCCGCAGCATCATGGTGGGAGAATTTCATCGCCACTTTCCCTGTCGACACTATCACATGGGACCAGTTTCAATAGGCTTTTCGTACTGCCCATGTTTCAGAAGGAGCTACGGCCATGAAGAAGCGTGAGTTCCGCAACTTGCGCCAAGGAGGACGGACAGTTGGCCAGTATGTGGAGGAATTTAGTAAGCTAGCACGTTATGCCCCAGATGACGTCGCTACGGATGCAGCTAAGCAGGAGAAGTTTCTGGAAGGACTGAATGATGAGCTGAGCATGCAGTTGATGGTAGCAACTTTCAACAACTATCAGGAGTTGGTAGATCGTGCTCTTATGATTGAAGGGAAGGAGCAGCAAATTGAGAACCGCAAGAGGAAGTATGGACAAGGAAAGTACAATTCAGGAGCTCAGCAGAAGCCACGTTTTACCCCTAGACCGGGAGGACATTTTCAGCATACCCATGGAGGAGGTAGCTCGCACAATCACAATGGCACCAAGAATGGTAATGGCAATGGAGGAAGCAACGGCCAGAACCGCACCAACCCCTCAACCCCAGCCAAGAAGGACTTAAGCCAAGTCACTTGCTTTAAGTGTTCAAAGACCGGACATTATGCCAATGAATGTCCTGAATTGCAAAATGGAAATAGCAATGGAAGTTCTGGGAAGAAGCCGAACCCTTTTAACAGGGGACAAGTGAACCACGTTAGCATGGAGGAGGTTGAAGCTCAGCCCGATGCAGTAATAGGTAAGTTTTTGGTTAAGTCATTTACTGCACTCGTTCTTTTTGATACTGGCGCATCACATTCATACATCTCAAGGGGATTTGTGGATAAGTATAACCTACCAACCCAAGCCCTTAGGTCACCCATGTTAGTAACCTCGCCAGGAGCAGAGTATGTGGCTAGTCTATGGTGTGATCGGTTACCATTAAGGATTGGTAACTATGTTTTTCCCTCAGACCTAATAGTATTGGAATCCCAAGGATTGGATGTGATATTAGGCATGGATTGGTTATCAAAGTATGAAGGGAATATTGAGTGTGCTAGCAAGTCAATTTTGCTTACCACACCAGAAGGGAGAAGGATCAAGTATGTATCCCGGCATGTGCCAAAGAGGACTCAAGTAAATTGCCTGACAGGAGTTGTGCAGGAGGAAGTACCAGTGGTAAGGGATTTTCCTGATGTTTTTCCAGAGGAGTTGCCAGGCATGCCACCGGATAGAGATATTGAGTTTTTGATTGAGCTATTGCCAGGCACAGGGCCAATATCAAAGAGACCATATAGGATGCCAGCAAAGGATTTGGTGGAAATTAAGAAGCAGATTAAGGAGTTACTAGATAAAGGATATATTCGCCCAAGTTCTTTGCCTTGGGGATCGCTAGTACTTCTGGTGGAGAAGAAAGATGGATCGTTAAGGATGGTTGTTGATTATCGAGGATTGAATGAAGTAACGATCAACAACAAGTACCCACTACCAATGATCAATGATCTATTTGATCGATTGCAAGGAGCTAAGGTATTTTCCAAGATCAATCTACGATCAGGATACCACCAGTTGAAGATTCGAGAACAGGATATTTCGAAGACAGCTTTTACCACCAGGTATGGGCTGTATGAGTACACCGTTATGTCATTTGGTCTGACTAACACACCTGCCTATTTTATGAACATGATGAACAAGGTATTTATGGAGTTTTTGGATAAGTTCGTCGTAGTGTTCATTGATGATATCCTGGTTTATTCGAAGAATGAAGAGGAGCATAAGGAGCATTTGCGTTTGGTACTTGGAAAGCTCAGAGAACATGAATTATATGCCAAGTTCAGCAAATGTGAGTTTTGGTTGAAGGAAGTAGGATTTCTCGGACACGTTATATCTGGAGAAGGTATAGCAGTAGATCCCGCTAAAGTTGAAACCGTGACCAAGTGGGAAGCCCCAACAACAGTTGGAGAGATCTGGAGTTTTCTTGGACTCGCAGGATACTATCGGAGATTTATTGAGAATTTCTCAAAGATTGCGAAGCTTATGACTGAGTTGTTGAAGAAGGATACCAAGTTCATATGGACAGGGGAGTGTGAGGCTAGTTTCCAAGAGTTGAAGAAATGTTTGGTTACTTCACCAGTGTTGATTTTGCCATACCAGACCAAGGATTATGAGGTGTATTGGGACGCTTCATGTCAAGGACTTGGAGCAGTGCTTATGCAGGAAGGGAGAGTTGTTTCATATGCCTCAAGACAACTGAAGCCTCATGAGTTGAACTATGCTACGCATGATTTGGAGTTAGCAGCCATAGTGCATGCTTTGAAAACATGGAGACATTTCCTCATTGGAAACCATTGCGAGGTGTATACGGATCATAAGAGTTTGAAGTACATTTTCACACAGAAGGAGTTAAATCTCAGACAAAGGAGATGGTTGGAGCTTATCACGGATTATGATATGAAATTGCTTTATCATCCTGGAAAGGCTAATGTAGTAGCAGACGCATTAAGCCGCAAGAGCCATGTCAATATGTTAATGACGGGAGAAATACCAAGGGAGTTAGCCGAAAATCTTCGTGAACTATGTTTGGAAATAGTTCCGAAAGGCTATGTAGCAGCATTGGATATTCAGTCAACTTTGATGGATAGAATCAGAGAAGCTCAGAAAGCTGACAAAGAGATTGCCACTATAAAGGAGAAACTGAGCAAAGGAAAAGCTAAAGGATTTCGTGAGGATGAGCACGACATCCTATGGTTTGAAGACCGCGTTTATGTGCCCAATGACTCGGAGATCAGGAAGTTGATTTTACAAGAGGCACACGACTCACCGTATTCAATTCACCCAGGTAATACCAAGATGTATTTGGGTTTGAAGGATATTTTCTGGTGGACCGGAATGAAGAAGGATATTGCGGAGTATGTAGCAGTTTGTGATATATGTCAGAGAGTAAAGGCAGAGCATCAGAAGCCAGCAGGATTGTGACAACCATTGCCGATACCCGAATGGAAGTGGGATAAGTTAGGCATGGATTTTATCACGGGATTGCCCAGGACTCGTTCAGGCTATGACTCGATCTGGGTTGTAGTTGATTGATTGACGAAAGTAGCTCATTTCATCCCAGTAAAGACCACTTACACCAGTGCTAAGTTGGCAAAGATATACATGACCAGGATCGTATGTCTGCATGGAGTTCCAAGGAGTATCATATCACATAGAGGAACCCAGTTTACCTCAAAGTTCTAGAAGCAGTTGCACGAAACTTTGGGAACCAGGTTAGAATTTAGTACAGCTTTTCATCCACAGACAGATGGACAGACCGAGAGAGTCAATCAGATTTTGGAGGATATGCTGAGAGCTTGTGCGCTGGATTATGGATCTAGTTGGGACGATAATTTGCCATATGCAGATTTCTCTTACAACAATAGTTATCAAACCAGTTTAAAGATGGCCCCTTTCGAAGCTTTGTACGGAAGGAGGTGCAGGACACCGTTGTCGTGGGACGAAGTTGGAGACCGCCAGTTTTTTGGACCTGACTTGATTAAAGAGTCTAAACAAAAGGTGAAGTTGATTCGCGATAGGCTCAAGGTAGCCCAGTCCAGACAGAAGAGTTATGCAGATTCTAAACGCAAGGAGACAGTTTACGAAGTTGGGGATAGAGCTTATCTTCGAGTATATCCACTTCGAGGAACAAAGCATTTTGGAGTAAAAGGGAAGTTAGCGCCACGATTTGTAGGACCCTATCGAGTTTTGGAGCGTATGGGAGAAGTGGCCTACAAGTTGGAATTGCCTGAAGGATTGTCAGGAGTTCATGATGTATTCCACGTTTCCCATTTGAAGAAGTGTCACGCGGAGATGGCTGACATACCGTTGAGAGACACAGTGCCTTTGGAAACTATTCAGTTGGATAACGATTTGACCTACAAGGAGAAACCGGTCAAGATTCTCGAGTTTGCCAACCGAGTTACTCGCAGCAAGGTTATCAAGTTTTACAAAGTTCAGTGGAGCCACCACACGGAGGATGAAGCCACCTGGGAGCGAGAGGAAGATTTGCTTAAGGACCACCCTCACCTATTTTCTAGCCAACCCGAATCTCGAGGGTGAGATTCATCTTAAGGGGGGTAGGTTTGTAACATCCCAAATTTTCAATTTGGAATGTTATACATTAGAGCATCATGCATATCATATTTTATTTTTACATTTTTGGTTGATCCTAGAAATTCTACGCAACTCAATGACCCACGGAGAGAGTTGGGGATTTCGTTATTTTCATATTTGAGTTTTCTCAAATATTGAGAATAGGATCATTTGATTTTATTTATTTTATCATCAATTATTTCTATTACAAAAAATGAGAGAGGGAATAAAATGACTTTCCCAAAATAAAGAAATATTGAGGATTTAATAATAAAATCAAATAAGATTTTATTTTGGAGTTTTTCGGTGTTTTATTTGAATTTAGGAAAAATGTGCGTTTTTCAAAATTGCATTTAGGGACCAAATAAATGTTCACCTTGTGCGGCTTGATTTTAGAAGCCCTTGAAAATTTATTTCGGAATTTTTGGAGTCTGTTTAGTATTTCTTTTTATTTTTCTTCCGAGCAAAATAATTAAAAAAACGAACCGACCTACGGGCCGTGTCCGACTAGGACTCCGGCCCGAGGGGGGGCTTTATAAGCCGGGGCAGCCCACCCCGAGGGAAACCCTAGCCCGCCGCCGCCGCCGCCGGATCCCGCCGCCGAGGTTCGTCGCGCCTCGTTTTCCGTGCAGGAAAAAAAATTCGGCGTTCATTGTTTTTCTTTTTCTCGAATTAAATCCGCGATTTTTCTGATCGCGATTCCTGACCCGATTTTTGTTTTAGTATAACTTTTCGCTCGTTTATCAGAATCAGGCGATTGAAGCGCCTAGGGATTTGTCTCAAAAACCTCTATCCGTTTAACCAACTTAAACAATATTTTGCTACTGTAAAATTTGCCCTAGATCCAGATTACTAGAACGAAGTGTTTTCTTTCGCCGTTTGACTTTTGTTGCTTCGTTCGATTTGATTCTTTTTGCCAACCGGAGTTGTTTAGTTGAACCTTCTGGTTAGATCTCTTGTTTGAGTTTTACCTGTGCATTAGATGAGTACTTATTGTATGCTTGTTTGTTTGTTTGCGATAGAATACCCGGAGTGCGCCGCCTGTTACTTCGAATCGTTAGGTTTCGCGGATCATCAGCAAGGCAAGTAACACTTTGATCATACCTTTTCTACTACCTAGTTTTATTGCATTATATCAACCCTCACACATTGCATGATTACGATCTAATTAAATTGTGGGATGGGAAGTAGATGAGGTAGTACCTATTACCTGTTATTATCAAACCTTTGGGAGTTACTTCTACGTTTTCTTACTATGCCATGCTATTCTAGTAGACGTGGATTGGGTGAGTGATATCCATGACAGATGTGAGATTGTTAATTAATAGTTTATCTAAGGTGGCAACTTAAACACACATCTGGGTGGATTGAGGCACCTGGGTATTCTAGGACTTGCCTGTTTTCTTTTGGACCGCCACCCAGGCTCAAAGGGATCATGAGACTATTCATACTAGAAACTTCCGTGTGCAGCCACAAGCTATTATGGGCTCTAGCATAGTTGACTAAGTTGTGCGAACTCTTACAGTGGTAGACTAGCAGATGTAGGGGATGTAGGTGGTACGATCTACCCGATCGTAAGGTGCTAGCGCTTCTCAAAGACTATGTCTCGGTCATCCGTCTTCTCAAACACCCTGTAGTGCGAGAAACCAAACGGAGGTGATCGAGTCTTGTGGGGAAAAGTGTGCAAACCTCTGCAGAGTGTAATAAACTAATCATGGTTAGCTGTGTCCCCGGTTATGGACATCTTGAGTATCTAGTACCTGGATTATCATGTGAATCTCAACATGTTACTCTAAATTAATTTTGTTGGGTTATGATTAATGATGATGCTTAATTCGAATTGAGAATGTTGTCAACCATTCTCAATGTTTAACAACCACCATGATAGTAATTAAATTTTATTCCTGTGAAGTAGGGAAAAATTGGCTTTACGCAAAACTGTAACCATAGAGCTTTCCACCAGCCAAATATGCATATAGTATAGATGTTTCATTCCATTACTCTCTATGTGTTACCTTGCCAGCATATTCCATGTGCTGACCCGTTTCGGGCTGCAATGTTAATGTTGCAGACTTTTCAGACGATGATTAAGGAGTTTTTAGGTCGTGGTCCTATACTCAGTGATGCCGTTGGAGTTGATGGACGCACTTATCTTCCAAGCCTTCCGCTGTTATCGTTATTAGATGGCCTTAAGACATATTTATTGTAATAAGTTCTCTTTTGAGACACTCGATGTAATAAGTGTGTGATTGCTATCTGCTATAAATCCTCCGAGTACTGTGTGGTGTCAGCATTACTGATCCAGGGATGACACCGGAGCACACAGATCAGACTGTTTGAGGTCTGGTCGCTACAATAGCAGTCAGAGAGAGAGAGAGAGAGAGATACAGAGAGTGTGTGTACGTGAAACATCCCGACACCCCGGGAGAGAGTGTGAGCATGTGTGAAAGAGAAATGCCGATGTATATAAAGTGTGTGCACTTATGCGTTAGATAGAGAGAGATATAGCATGTTTGTGGGAACGGGCCGAGGCATAGTGCATCTACGTGTAAAAGGCGGTTCTATGCATTAAATTAAAATATAAATGGCATTATTATTTTTGGATGAGATCATGAATTTTGCAATTTGCGTATGAATGAAAATCGGTCTATTAGACACCCATACTCTATTGAATTCTAACATGTGCATGTGTTTATTTCATATTATCAATCCATAGAGTGAGAGCGGTTTGAAATATAGGCAATGCATTGCTTTTGCAATTCATGTATAAACTTTAATTAGTGCACTCCATGTTGTTAGTGTGAAGCACTTTATACATTTGTCACTTACATGGATACATTCCAAATTGCTAGCTACGAAATAGAAAACGTGTTGAATTTAACATAAAGGGGGTTTAGAAGATTCGAATTCATAGGAAGTGCATTCATCTATTTGAACCTGAGATAATGGCATTTGTATATCAGATCTAAAAGGGGGCATCAATCATTGTTGTGCGTTTGAACATGCTATATATTCATACGCGTGTCTAACTATTTTTTTGCACCAAGGAGATTATATCTAGAACTATGCATGAACTGAGGTAAGTTGCATATTTTTTAGTATATACTCGTGTACAATGTATATTCAAATGTACCCCCTCCATTCCAAAATAATCATAGTTTTAGGATTTTCAAGAGTAAAGATTTATGAAGTTTGACAAATCCTGAAAGTTCAATTCAATAGAACGAAAAACTTTAATGCTTCTACTCCCAAATATTGAACGAAGCGCCAAATAAGAATCTGGTCACCCGACACCGCGTGAGACTAATGTTTGGTGGTAGGAAATTATTGTCCTGACTTTGGCACGTGTAGCCTATCGGCCCGATGTCCAAAGGTCTAAACCGGGGTAGGTTTGTAACTTCACCAAGACGCCAGTCTCAACCGCCTTTGAGAAGCATCCATACGCCGTGGGCGCGTAAGCACCCATGCGCTTGGCCGAAATCTATCCCGTCCACCATTTGGGACACCTGAGATTACTATCCTACCCCCAACCTGCAATATGTCCGAAAGTTTAGATGGGGGCAAAGTTTGTAACTTTCCCAAAATTTCAAACAAGCGCGTCCCAAACCGAAACATTGTTCACCCTTAGTTCCCCCCCTCCATTTCCCCATTCATACTCCGTGGGCGCCAAAACACCCTCTCCACCAGCCACGAAACCCCAGCCTCTTCCGTCCTCCACCCCATCGTGCCCAATCCACCGCCGCCCTCCTCCATCATGCCGGAGCCGGTACCCCGATGTTCTCGTCCAACGCAACCGCAACCACAACACCCTCAAGGACTTAGCAGCTGAAGCCGAGGCAGAGCTGCCTCCATGACCCCGACACCGACGTGCGCTATACCAAAACCACTTCGACCAAGCCATCCTGCACCTCACCGCTGCTGCTCCACTGTCGCAAGCGTCCACCACACCGGAGATGTTCCCGCTACACCGTCGCTCGCCGCCTCATATCTGGTTCCCCAGCACCAACATACGGCCACCGCACCACACTCAACAACTTGGCCATGGGTTCGTCCAAGGCTCCACCGTCCTCCACAACTTCTCCTTTCCAGCGAACCACAAGAAGATCGTTGGAAAAATAGAAGGAGGACACAACACTGCCAGCAGAAAGAGGTTGTCCTCTTCCCTTATTAGTGAAAATCTTACGTCTCTACTCACACTGTATTCATCCCACAAAAGAAACTAGTTGAGCACTTTGTACTGCATCTTCTTCATGATACTAAATGCACAAGGTTTCCTCCCATTTACTATTTCACCTTTGCTAGAGGTCAGTAGCCCGCCTGGATTTCAATTTAGGATCAGTCGAATCACAATTAAAAGAAGCAGCACCCGCTTAGGCGTGCGCAACACCTAGTCCGCCTGTTCGCCGAGGAAGCGGCGCATCAGTGTCTATCATAGGGGTGTGGGGCACAGGAGCTGCTTGCGCCCGATCTGGAGGTCGGCGGGGCTTGAAGGGTTGGCCGGGGGCGGTGCCAAGCACGGCGGTGCGGTGAGGTCGAGGGGAGGGCGGAGGTAGGGGACTACACCGGTGGTCGCTGGCGTTTCGAGGAAGATCGTAACACTGACTGGCTGGAGGTAGATGAAGGCGATCTGCCCGTTCTTCGTACATCAGACGGTGCAGAAAAAATGGACTAACCTATTTGTTTTCAGTCGACTGTTATTTTCCTAGGACCACATCTTGTGATGTGCTGGAGGAGCATCTGCATTTCCCAGCCATCCCTATGCTCATATTTCAAAATCCTAGAATCTAGTAATTTCGTGTGCCATGCATGTTGTAGAGCTATCATAGGTCTCCCGTCATATATTTCTCACCAACCTGCTATCTACTACCTTTACACTGTACTTCTTGTGCACACACTTCACCCATACTCACACTATTGCTTTTTATGCATGGGTATTTCAGACTCTGACACAGTGTTGATGAATACAAAAAAGAAAACACAGAAGTCGCTCCAGTGTAATTCGAAGATAAGCACCAAGTGTCTCAGCGCTCTAAAGGGTGCAGTGCCAGCAGATGGAGACAGTAAATGTAGCTCTGGAGTTGATGATCTCAATTTCCACACACAACCATCCCAGGTGCTTGCTTTAACTTCACGCTGTCAAATGTGGTTGCATGTTGCATATGGTGTCTAGATTGTATTGTTTCCAATTTGGTTAAATTGCATCAGCTTACTTTACACATTATACCTTTGATAATGACATGCCTTCCTGTTTTTGATACATACTACATATGTCTATTAACCATGTTCATACATCAAACTAATTCTCTTTTGTATTCCTCATCAATCACTTATGACGAGATAGTCACCCCATTGGGTTACTGTGAGATGTGCTACTCGTTCAAAGAGTGCAGTGTCATCCTCCCCACATGATTCTCAAGAAATAGCAAGGCTAAATGAAGATAGTCAATGTAGCTCTCTAGTTGATGACCGCAATTCCCCCACACCACCATCGCAGGTGCTTGCTCTTACTTGGCAGTGTGATATGTGGTTGCATGTTGCATATGGTGTCTACCTTGTAATGCTTCTAATTAGGGTAAATTGCATCTGCTTAGTTAACACATTATACCTGTGAATATGACATGCATTCCTATTTTTGGTACATATTACGTCTTTCTATTAACCATGTTCTTAATCAAACTACTTTTCTTCTGCATCCCTCATCAATCACTTCTGACAAGACAACTTCAAGTTGACAGTGTAATATTGGTTGCATCTTGCATATTATTTCAAACATGTATTTTACTCTAATTTGGTGAAGTGCCACTTATAATGAGACACATCTAACTTGGTAGAGTTATTTTGGTTGGATCTTTCATATGGTGTCTAGATTGCATTGCTTCCAATTTGTTGAAATGCCTTCTGCTTAGCGTTTTTCAAACATATTCCATCCTCCTACAATGTGGTTGCCATACATAAAAGTTGTGTTCGTCAGTATCATTCATCAACGAATTTGGAAGTGCGAATTTAATTACTTTTTCTTTTCTGTTTACTTGACACGACAAAATCTAAAAGGACGAAGGCATGGAATGATGGTGGTCTTCTGGAGCAACCGAAATAGATGATCTCTGTAGATTCTCCTGCTACTCCTACTGCAGTGCAAGTTCCAAATCTCATCTCCCTACTCCATAACCCCAGGTGCTTGCTTTAACATGGCAGTATGATATCTGGTTGCATGTTGCATATGGTGCCTAGCTTGTATTGCTCCTAATTTGTTAAATTGCATCTCCTTAGCTTGCACATTATACATGTGAATATGACACGCCTTCCTGTTTTTGGTACATACTACATCTTCCTGTTTTTGGTACATACTAGTGTTCGTCAGTATCATGCATCAATGAGTTCTGAAGAGCAAATTCTATTCCTTTTTCTTGTGGGTTTGACTTGACAAGGCAAAATCAAAAAAGTGGAAGGAAAAGAGTATAGAAGGCGATGATGGTGGTCCTCTGCAGCAACATAAACGGAGCATCTGTATGGATTCTCCTTGCACTGCTAGTGCATTACAAGTTCCAAGTCTCCGCTCCCCTACTCCACCATCCAAGGTGCTTGCTCTAACTTAGCAGTGTGATATCTGGTTGCATGTTGCATATGGTTTCTAGCTTGTATTGCTCCTAATTAGTGTAAACTGCATCTGCTTCGCTTACACATGATACATGTGAATATGACAAGCTTTCCTGTTTTTGGTACATACTATATCTGTTTATCACACCATGTTCTTACATGAAACTACTCTTCTTGTGTATCCTGCATCAGTCACATATGATGGGACACCTTTAAATTGGTAGTGTGATATTGGTTTGCATCTTGAATATGATTTCTAGCATGTAGTGCTTCTAGTTTGATGAACGCCCCCTATGACAAGACAGTTTTAACTTGGTAGAGTGATATTGATTGCACCTTCCATATGGTGTCTAGCTTGCAGTGCTTCTAATTTGTTGAAGTGCCTTCTGCTTAGTTACCACATCATAGGTGTGAATATGTCAAGCCGTCCAGTTTTTCATACATATTCCATCCTCGTATCATGACTTTGCCTTTCATCAGAGTAGTATTCGTCAGTATGATGCATGAGTGAGTTCTGAAGAGCGAATTTTATTCCCTTTTCTTGTCGGTTTGACCTCACAATGGAAAATCGATAAAGCGAAAGGAAATTGGTAAGTCTTTGGATGATGGTGGTCCTTCCGAGCAACTGAAATGGAGGGTCCCTACATATTCTACTCTGCCATCCTCCCTACAGGATTCACGAGACAACGCAAGGCTAGATAGTCAACGTACCTATGTAGATGATGAGCACATCTCCCCTACTCCACCATCACAGGTGCTTGCTCTAACTTGGCACTATTATATGTGGTTGCATGTTGCATATGATGTCTAGCTTATATTGCTTCTAACTTTGTTGAATTGCATCTGCTTACTTTACACATAATGCCTATGAATATGACACTTGTTCCTATTTCTAGAACATACATGTGGATGATGAGCACATCTCCCCTACTCCACCATCACAGGTGCTTGCTCTAACTTGGAACTGTTATATGTGGTTGCGTGTTCCGTATGATGTCTAGTTTGTATTGCTTCTGATTTTGTTGAATTGCAGCTGCGTAGCTTACAACTTATACCTGCAATGATCACTTACCCATAAGACACATTTAACTGGGGAGTGTGATGTAGGTTGCATCTTGCATTGTCTTCTAGATTGTGCTGCTTCTAATTTCTTGAAATGGCACTTACAACGAGACACTTTTTACCTGATAGAGTGATATTGGTTGCATGTTCATATGGTGCCTAGCTTTAATTTCTTGTAATTTTGTTGAAATGCCTTCTACTTACTATTTTTCATACATAATTCCATCCTCTTATCATACGTATGAATATGAAATGATGTCTTTTTTGTATATATTCCTCCCCCCTATCCTACGTTTGCCTTACATCAAAGTAGTGTTCATCTATATCATGCGTCAACCAGTTATGCAGAGCTAATTTTATTCATCTTCTTTTGGTTTTGACTTCGTAAGGTAATATCAGAGAAAATAGGAAGGAAACGAGTAAGTTAGGGGATGTAGGTGGTCCTTTGGACTGACACAAACAGAGGCTCTCTAGATTTTCCACTGCTACTGCCAATGAAGTTGAAGTCTCAAGTCTACATGGTGAGTTCATCTCCCGTACTCCACCATCACAGGTGCTTGCTAAGTTGACAGTTTGGTAATTGGTTTCATGTTGCATATGTTGTCTAGCCTATATTTCTTCTATTTTGTTTAAATTGCTCCTGCTGAGTTTATACGTTATACATGTGCATATGACATGCCTTTTTGTGTCTACAATACACTGCATCTATCAATCACACCATGTTCTTACATCGAAGTACTGCTGTTGTGTATCCTGCATTAGTCACTCATGATTGGACGCTTTTAACATGGCAGTTTGATAGTGGTTGCATCTTGCATTGATTTTTACGTTGTACTTCTTCTAATTTTTTGAAATGCCACTTATGACAAGACACTTTTAACTAGGCAGAGTGATGTTGGTTGCATCTTTCATATGGTGTCTAGCTTGCATTACTTCTATATTCTTGAAAATCCTTCTGCTTAGTTTACATGTCGTAGCTGTGAATATGTCATGCTATCATGTTTTTCTTACATATTCCATCCTCATACGGTTGTCTTACATCAAAGTATTGCTTGTCTGTATCATGCATCAATGAATTCTGAAGATCAATTTTATTCTTTTGTGTTGTGGGTACACCTTGACATGGCAAAGTCAAAAAAGAGCAAGGAAAAGAATATAGTAGGGAATGGTGTTACTCGTCAAGTGAAACGGAAAAGGATCTGCCCTCGAGATTCTGCTGGTACTTATAGTGCAGTAGAAGGTCCAAGTCCACTAGCTAAATCTACAAACACAGTATCACCTGCTCCACCAGCTGCAACATCCGCTTCAACTGTACCAGCATATCATCGAGTTACTCATTCGTTTGTTCTGGAACTGGTCAGTTCCCAAGCTGCATTCACACCTAACACTACTTCTGAAGCACTGCTGACACAACGGGAGTTGGTAAGATCAGATGAACCTCATGAGCATCAACACCAAGACGGTACCTGACCGAGTCAAGTTGCAGTTGCATGCTCCTTTATATGTACTCTCACAGTTTGATGTGCACTAACACTTTCCATATTCGTTGTTGAACTAGCACCATAGCGCAACCAGAAACAGACATAAGGGATAATGCTTGACAGATTAACAAAATCTAAAGGAGAAAGAATGGAGATCCATTTTGTGGCAGGTTTAAAAAGGCCACGTGATGCTACAGAGTCAGCCAAGTTAGTATTAGAGGCAGCCATTGCCGTGAGGTGTCATGCACGTATCCTCCCAACGTGGATCCAGTACAGGAATGAGAAAGACAATACCTAGTTTAACACCTTCCTTGACCATTTATCCGTAAGTAATGTTATTCATCGCAATTTGTAATATTGTCTTGCTCTGTGCCATACTTTCTACCTTCCTCCTAATAAGACTCACATTATTTTTTCAACAGATGAGGTTCAAGTTGGATCTGAAAGATGATGCAACTAAACAAGCATGCACTCATGTTTTTCAGTCTGCTCTGTGACAGTATCGGTACCACCTTAGAAAATCTCACTTTGAAGGGAAGGCTAACAATGAAATCGCCCAAACATCTCAAGTGGAATATATTACAGATGAAGACTGGACAACCCTTGTTAAACACTAGTTTGATCCAAAGTATTAGGTAGGGTATATGTATTTGATCAGACCACATATTGAACTTGTATTTATGTATGTGCCTTACAACTGTATCTTCTTATAGGCTAACTATTTGAAGAACAAGACCAACCATTCTAAAGTGAAATTCCAACAGACAACAAGATCTCGTAGCTATATTGCACACTGTGAGGCTCTTGTAAATAGCTGCTAGTTCCTTCTTTTTTTTGTGCCATATTATCGTATCTATATTGACTTGTTCCAAATACATAGGAAAACCCATGCAGACCAAAAAGAACCTAAACTGAATGCAGTGCAAATCTTCAAGGATTGCCACACCAGCAAGATGAAGGCCATGAGCACACCATTTCAGGACGCTATTGTAAGTCCTTACTCCTCCTGCCTTTGAACTGATTGGTATTGTGATGTGTTCATTTATCTGCTTGGTTTGCAGCCAATGTCAGTTACTCTGTTCACTTTTATACACAATTGTTTTAACGTATCATTTCATCTTACATGGTTTAAAAGATATGAAGGATATTCTTTTGGTCTTGATCTATAATCTAGTTGTGATGTTCATGTGTGCACACAATGATACAATAGCCTATTTGTTTTATATCTGTTTGCCCATGATATGAATGATGTCATACTATGTTCATCCTACTTTAAACCATGTCTCTTCATTTTTAGATGTCAACGAATGTGAGGAAATAGACAATACAGTAGGCATGCTACATGGGCATATGTTTCGAAAGTGATTTTATTATGTAGTTGGCACTACAATACATGCTAATGTATTCAAGTAGTTCACCAAAATAAGTTATGTATAAACGTGAAACCTACTTTGTTTGTTTTTGTCTCATTAGTAACTTATCGGGTACACTAATCTACAAGTTCAAACTTTCAGCAAGCTATGGAACAAATGATTGAACAACCACAACCACCTAAAGGCGACGAGGCTACCACAGGCATAATGGCACCTCTTGCTGCAGTGCGTCAGTATCTCTCCGCTAACAGTGGAAACAACACCTTCCTGTGTAATTCTGGGTTGGTTGTCAAGGTAACCTCGTCCAAATCACAGAGTGATATATCTGTGCTCCAGACACAAGTCCAATCCCTAATGGACGTTGTGTCGGAAATAAAAATAGTGCTTGACAAATGTCGTGAAGATATGAATGGTTTTGAAACTAGACTATTGGACATTTGCTTCGTTGTTCAAGAGCAATGCGGAAAAAGGGGGAAGATCGTCCTGCTCCATCAGATTCTACAGCCTGAACATAAGCACTCAGGTCAAATGATTTGTACTTCTATACATCTGATGGTGCTTTTATCTGCAAGGACTGTAAACTTTATGCCAACATGCCTTTTGTTGTATGGTTGGAATTTATTTTGTTGTGGTACAACATTTATGATGCTGCCAAAGGCTGTAGTAATTACGACACTATTTTTGTATAGTGTAGGTTTATAGGTTTATCTTAGTAATGTATTTGGACGAAAGCTTCGTAGGAGCCCAACATGCCAACATTCGTCGAGCCCATTTCAATTGGGCTAAAAACAATTCTGGGCCGAAATTTGCATGTAGCCCACTAAAAATATTTGGGCCTAAATCAGGATAAACTTTCAAATTTTTCTGGTAGGCATGTGCCCATAGTGGGCCTTTAACAGGCCTAAACATAATTTGGGCCCTCACTAATAATAGGCCGTTTACATGTGTAAATATCTCGAGCCCATAAAAAACATTGGCCTTTAATAGGCCGAAAGTAAGATTGGGCCCTGATTATGCCAAATAACTGATACGTCTCCAACATATCTATAATTTTTGATTGCTCCACGCTATATTATCTACTGTTTTGGACATTATTGGGCTTTATTATCCACTTTTATATTATTTTTGGGACTAACCTATTAACCGGAGGCCCAGCCCAGAATTGTTGTTTTTTGCCTATTTTAGGGTTTCGAAGAAAAGGAATATCAAACGGAGTCCAAACGGAATGAAACCTTCGGGAACGTGATTTTTCTCAACGAACAAGAACCGAGAGACTTGGACCCTACGTCAAGAAAGAGAAGAGGAGGCCACGAGGTAGGGCGGCGCGCCTGCCTACCCCAGGCACGCCCTCCACCCTCGTTGGCCCCCTGTTGCTCCACCGACGTATGCCTTCCTCCTATATATACCTACGTACCCCCAAACGATCAGATACAGAGCCAAAAACCTAATTCCACCGCCGCAACTTTCTGTATCCACAAGATCCCATCTTGGGGCCCGTTCCGGAGCTCCGCCGGAGGGGGCATCGATCATGGAGGGCTTCTACATCAACACCATAGCCTCTTCGATGAAGTGTGAGTAGTTTACCTCAGACCTACGGGTCCATAGTTAGTAGCTAGATGGCTTCTTCTCTCTTTTTGGATCTCAATACAATGTTCTCCCCATCTCTTGTAGAGAACTATTCGATGTAATCTTCTTTTTGCGGTGTGTTTGTTGAGATCGATGAATTGTCGGTTTATGATCAAGTCTATCTATGAATAATATTTGAATGTTCTCTGATTTCTTTTATGTATGATTGGATATCTTTGCAAGTCTCTTCGAATTACCAGGTTGGTTTGGCCTACTAGATTGATCTTTCTTGCAATGGGAGAAGTGCTTAGCTTTGGGTTTAATCTTGCGGTGTCCTTTCTCAGTGACAGTAGGGGCAGCAAGGCACGTATTGTATTGTTGCCATCAAGGATAACAAGAAGGGGTTTTCTTCATATTGCATGAGTCTATCCCTCTACATCATGTCATCTTGCTTAAGGCGTTACTCTGTTTTTAACTTAATACTCTAGATGCATGCTGGATAGCGGTCGATGAGTGGAGTAATAGTAGTAGATGCTGGCAGGAGTCAGTCTACTTGTCTCGGACGTGATGCCTATATACATGATCATACCTAGATATTCTCATAACTATGCTCAATTCTGTCAATTGCTCAATAGTAATTTGTTCACCCACCGTAGAATACTTATGCTCCCGAGAGAAGCCACTAGTGAAACCTGTGGCCCCCGGGTGTATCTTTATCATATTGATCTCCTACTACTTAGTTATTTCCTTTGCTATTTACTTTGCCTTTATTTTACTTTGCATATTTATCATAAAATACCGAAAATATTATCTTATCATATCTATCAGATCTCACTCTCGTAAGTGGCCTTATAGGGATTGACAACCCCTATTTGCGTTGGTTGCGAGGATTTATTTGTTTTGTGCAGGTACGAGGGACTCGCGCGTAGCCTCCTACTGGATTGATACCTTGGTTCTCAAAAACTGAGGGAAATACTTATGCTACTTTGCTGCATCATCCCTTCCTCTTCGGGGAAAACCAACGCAGTGCTCAAGAGGTAGCAAGAAGGATTTCTGGCGCCGTTGCCGTGGAGGTCTACGCAAAAGTCAACATACCAAGTACCCATCACATACCCTTATCTCCCGCATTACATTATTTGCCATTTGCCTCTCATTTTCCTCTCCACCCACTTCACCCTTGCCGTTTTATTCTCCCTCTCTCTCTATCCTCCCTCTTCCTCTCTATTTGCCTCTTTTTGCCCGCTTGCTTTTTGTTTGCTTGTGTGTTAGTTTGCTTGCTTGTCGTTATGGCTAGTCCTTTACCTTCTGCCTCTATGTCTGAAATTGGGGAAACTATTGTCGATAATAATTCTGATGCTCCTACTAAAGAACTCATTATCTCACATACAAAAAGATTCCGTGTTGGTAGTGGTAACATTATTGGAAAAGCAGTTATTCAAGATTTCTTTACTTGTTTCGGTGCTTTACCTTCTATGGGTAGTTCTATCCTTCATAGAACTAGTAGTCTTGCGGATGCTATTGCCATGCTTGTAGTTGAACTTGAAAGACAATTCATGCACATGCATCCTTCCATACAAAGGATTTTTCTGGAATTTTTCTAATATTGAGCATTCTTCTGTTAAGCGTGCCCCTACTATCTTTTTGGCTCATGAGTTTAGATTCATAATAAAAGAGGCCAAAGAAAACTTTGCACATTATAGGGTGGACGCTTGCCGTCCTCCCATAGAGGCTATCCTCTTTGATCAAGAAGAAATAATGCGTTTTCAATCTCTAGACTATGTTGCTTTCAATGAAAATCTTAGGAAAAGGGTTCCTACCAATGTTTTAGTTGACAGAATCTCTGAACTTAATGATGATTTGGCTATTTGAAATAATGAACTAGGATATTCTCTTGAATATAGGCTCACAAAGTTCTGTCAAAAGAATGCTTATAATGATGAATTGGTTGTGCAATATGAAGGACCAAAGGAGGAACCTATACCTCCCAAGGTTGATCTTGGGGACTTTTGTCCCATTAAATTTAGCCCTGTTGATTACTTTTGCTTGCCTCAAAGAAAACTTGCCGCTGAACATAGAGAATATGAGATGAGTTTTAATAATCTATCTTACTATTATGGCAATACCTAGATCTAGTCTTGCTTGTTATGCCTAGCTAGGGGCGTTAAATGATAGCGCTTGTTGGGAGGCAACCCAATTTATTTTTATTTCTTGATTTTTTCTCCTGTTTATTAATAAACAATTTATCTAGCCTCTGTTTTGGTTGTTTTTTTTGTGTTTAATTAGTGTTTGTGCCAAGTAGAACCGTTGGGAAGACTAGGGGAAAGTCTTGTTGAACTTGCTGTAAAAAAACAGAAACTTTAGCGCTCACAAGAACTGCTGTCATTTTTATTTGGAAAGTGCCATTTAGTTAATTAGTTTTGCATATGATTAATAGATAAATTCCTCATGTCCATAAATTTATTTTAGAATTTTTGGGGTTCCAGATTTTGCGCTAGATACAGATTACTACAGACTGTTCTGTTTTTGACAGATTCTGTTTTTCGTGTGTTGTTTGCTTATTTTGATGAATCTATGGCTAGTAAAATAGTTTATAAACCATAGAGAAGTTGGAATACAGTAGGTATAACACCAATATAAATAAATAATGAGTTCATTACAGTACCTTGAAGTGGTCTTGTATTTTCTTTCGCTAACGGAACTCACGAGATTTTCTACTTTAAGTTTTGTGTTGTGAAGTTTTCAAGTTTTGGGTAAAGATTTGATGGATTATGGAACAAGGAGTGGCAAGAGACTAAGCTTGGGGATGCCCATGGCACCCCCAAGATAATCTAAGGACACCTAAAATCCAAATCTTGGGGATGCCCTAGAAGGCATCCCCTCTTTCGTCTACTTCTATCGGTAACTTTACTTGGAGCTATATTTTTATTCGCCACATGATATGTGTTTTGCTTGGAGCGTCTTGTATTATTTGAGTCTTTGCTTCTTAGTTTACCACAATCATCCTTGCTGTACACATCTTTTTAGAGATCCATACATGATTTATAATTTGTTAGAATACTCTATGTGCTTCACTTATATCTTTTGAGTTATATAATTTTGCTCTAGTACTTCACTTATATCTTTTAGAGCACGGTGGTGGATTTGTTTTATAGAAACTATTGATCTCTCATGCTTCACTTAGATTATTTTGAGAGTCTTAATAGCATGGTAATTTTCTTTAAATCCTAATATGCTAGGTATTCAAGAATAAAAAAAATTCTCTTATGAGTGTGTTGAATACTATGATAAGTTTGATACTTGATAATTGTTTTGAGATATGGAGATGGTGATATTAAAGTCATGCTAGTTGAGTAGTTGTGAATTTGAGAAATACTTGTGTTGAAACTTGTGATTCCCATAGCATGCACGTATGGTGAACCGTTATGTGATGAAGTCGGAGGATGATTTATTTTTTGATTACCTTCCTTATGAGTGGCGGTCGGGGACGAGCGATGGTCTTTTCCTACCAATCTATCCCCCTAGGATCATGCGTGTAATACTTTGCTTTGATAACTTCTAGATTTTTGCAAATATGAGTTCTTTATGACTAATGTTGAGTCCATGGATTATACGCACTTCTCTCACCCTTCCACCTTTGCTAGCCTCTCTAATACCGCGCACCTTTCGCCAGTATCATACACCCACCATATACCTTCCTCAAAACAGCCACCATACCTACCTATTATGGCATTTCCGTAGCCATTCCGAGATATATTGCCATGCAACTTTCCCCCGTTCCGTTTATTATGACACACTTCATCATTGTCATATTTCTTAGCATGATCATGTAATTGAGGTCGTAATTGTGGCAAAGCCACCATTCATAATTGTTTCAAACATGTCACTCATGATTCATTGCATATCCCGGTACACCGCCGGAGGCATTCATATAGAGTCATATTTTGTTCTAAGTATCGAGTTGTAATTGTTGAGTTGTAAGAAAAATAAAAGTGTGATGATCATCATTATTAGAGCATTGTCCCAGTGAGGAAAGGATGATGGAGACTATGATTCCCCCACAAGTCGGGATGAGACTCCGGACGAAAAATAAAAAAAGGAGAAAGAAAAGAGGCCATAAAAAAAGAGAAAAGGCCCAAATAAAAAATGAGAGAAAAAGAGAGAAGGGACAATGTTACTATCCTTTTACCACACTTGTGCTTCAAAGTAGCACCATGATCTTCATAGTAGAGAGTCTCTCATGTTATCACTTTCATATACTGGTGGGAATCTTTCATTATAGAACTTGGCTTGTATATTCCAATGATGGGCTTCCTCAAAATGCCCTAGGTCTTCATGAGAAAGCAAGTTGGATGCACACCCACTTAGTTTCTTTTTGAGCTTTCATATACTTATAGCTCTTGTGCATCCGTTGCATGGCAATCCATACTCACTCACATTGCTATCTATTGATGGGCATCTCCATAGCCCGTTGATATGCCTAGTTGATGTGAGACTATCTTCTCCCTTTTTGTCTTCTCCACAACCACCACTCTATTCCACCTATAGTGCTATATCCATGGCTCACGCTCATGTATTGTGTGAAGATTGAAAAAGTTTTGAGAATGTCAAAAGTATGAAACAATTGCTTGGGTTGTCATCGGGGTTGTGCATGATTTAAATATTTTGTGTGGTGAATATAGAGCATAGCCAGACTATATGATTTTGTAAGGATAACTTTCTTTAGCCATGTTATTTTGAGAAGACATAATTGCTTTGTTAGTATACTTGAAGTTATATTATTTTTATGTCAATATGAACTTTTGTCTTGAATCTTTCAGATGTGAATATTCATACCACAATTAAGAAGAATTACATTAAAATTATGCCAAGTAGCACTCCGCATCAAAAATTCTGTTTTTATCATTTACCTACTCGAGGACGAGCAGGAATTAAGCTTGGGGATGATTGATACGCCTCCAACATAGATATAATTTTTGATTACTCCATGCTATAGTATCTATTGTTTTGGACATTATTGGGCTTTATTACCCACTTTTATATTATTTTTGAGACTAACCTATTAACCGGATGCCCAGCCCAGAATTGCTGTTTTTTTCCTGTTTTAGGGTTTCGAAGAAAAGGAATATCAAACAGAGTCCAAACGGAATGAAACTTTCGGGAACGTGGTTTTCTCAACGAACAAGACCCGGGAGACTTGGACCCTACGTCAAGAAAGAAAAGAGGAGGCCACGAGGTAGGGGGCGCGCCTACCTACCCAAGGCGCGCCCTCCACCCTCATGGGCCCCCTGTTGCTCCAACGATGTACTCCTTCCTCCTATATATACCTACGTACCCCCAAACGATGAAATACGGAGCCAAAAACCAAGTTCCACCGCCGCAACTTTCTATATCGATGAGATCCCATCTTGGGGCCTGTTCCGGAGCTCCGCCGGAGGGGGAATCAATCACAGAGGGCTTCTACATCAACACCATAGCCTCTCCGATGAAGTGTGAGTAGTTTACCTCAGACCTACGGGTCCATAGTTAGTAGCTAGATGGCTTCTTCTCTCTTTCTGGATCTCAATACAATGTTCTCCCCCTCTCTTGTGGAGAACTATTCGATGTAATCTTCTTTTTGTGGTGTGTATGTTGAGGCCGATGAACTGTGGGTTTATGATCAAGTCTATCTATGAATAATATTTGAATCTTCTCTGATTTCTTTTATGTATGATTGGTTATCTTTGCAAGTCTCTTCGAATTATCAGTTTGGTTTGCCCTACGAGATTGATCTTTCTTGCAATGGGAGAAGTGTTTAGCTTTGGGTTCAATCTTGCGGTGTCCTTTCCCAGTGATAGTAGGGGCAGCAAGGCACATATTGTATTTTTGCCATCGAGGATACCAAGATGGGGTTTTCTTCATCTTGCATGAGTCTATCCCTCTACATCATGTCATCTTGCTTAAGGCGTTACTCTGTTTTTAACTTAATACTCTAGATGCATGCTGGATAGTGGTCGATGAGTGGAGTAATAGTAGTAGATGCAGGTAGGAGTCAGTCTACTTGTCTCGAACGTGATGCCTATATAAATGATCATACCTAGATATTCTCATAACTATGCTCAATTCTGTCAATTTCTCAACAGTAATTGTTCACCCACCATAGAATACTTATGCTCTCGAGAGAAGCCACTAGTGAAACCTATGGCCCCCGGGTCTATCTTTATCATATTGATCTCCTACTACTTAGTTATTTCCTTTGCTATTTACTTTTCCTTTATTTTACTTTGCATATTTATCATAAAAATACAAAAAAATATTATCTTATCATATCTATTAGATCTCACTCTCGTAAGTGGACTTATAGGGATTGACAACCCCTATTTGCGTTGGTTGCGAAGATTTATTTGTTTTGTGCAGGTACGAGGGACTCGCGGGTAGCCTCCTACTGGATTGATACCTTGGTTCTCAAAAACTGAGGGAAATACTTATGCTACCTTGCTGCGTCATCCCTTCCTCTTCGGGGAAAACCAATGCAGTGCTCAAGAGGTAGCAATAACCCGCTGGTCTTAGCAGGCCGAAATGGTGGCCCATTTACTATGCGGATCGTCCACAGGCCAAAATTCAGACGGGCCGTAAATGCGCCGACCTACTACACGGGCCTTTAATAGGACGGAAGTTCGGTTGGGCTTGATTAGTGTCATTTTTATATGGGCCATTAGTAGGCCCGATGTGGCGTTGGGCCACATATGGCCCATGGATTTCGTCCGACGTTAACAGGCCGAAAGTCACAAAAGGCTGAAATTGGCCCAAATCTGTAGTGGGCCTCTAAAAGGCCGAGTGTCAAACATGGCCGAATATGACCCATATCCTTCACGGTCGTTTATGGGCCGAAAGTTTCAATGGCCTATAAATGGGCCCAAATGAAGCAGGACCTTTAACAGGCCAGAAACACATCAGGTGGTAAGTCAGCCCAAATTCTTAGCGGAGTGTTAATGGGCCAGAAGTGACCATGGGCCACTATGATGACAAGTTTAGGACGGGCCGTTGAAGGGCAGATTTGACACTAGGCGTACGGGCTTTAACTGAGAATGTTGGGCCCTTAGGTGGGCCGACCCATTATGGTCTGGAAATTCTTGTGGGCCTTTAGCTGGGCCGGCCCATTATGGCCCACTAAATCTTGTGGGCCTTTAGTTGGGCCGGTGCATTTAATCTTTATGGGCCACTTTTGGGCCATTCCACGTGTCAATGTATCATAGGCGCATCTCGCCCATTGGATGAGTGACACCTGTGCCAACGCGGAGCTGGCACGTGGTTCCGTCAGCCAATGAGAATTTTACACATGGAAAATCGGCATTGGTCGTGGCTGTTAGCGGGTTATCGGATCCAAAGGCAGACCTGATAGCTTAACGGCGTCCCGTTATGGTGGATGCCATGTGTCGGTCACCCTTGACGAAAGCACTGCTATGACGCGCGATTTATCGTCATGGAAGTGAACACTTCCGTGAAGATAATTTTGGTAATGTCATGGAACACTTCTACGACATCACATGTATGACTATCTTGATTTTGTCATAAAATTGTCATGGATGTACATGCATGATAGAAAAGGTGACCAACTATGACAAACACGTATCATCACGGAAGTGTCTTTTTTTGTAGTGTAGGCTACATGGCCGGCGGGTAGGGTCAAATCTCCTCGGCTGCTCCTCCCTCTTGTGCCGCCCCTCATTCTCATGGACTTCAGCAGCTGCTCCGCTATGGTCCGTCCAACGCACTACTCCTATGGCCGCCGCACAACTACGGCCGATGCCCCACTCCGGCAGAAGGCACCTCATTCCCCCTCCCCTCCTCCCAGGCCGTGGCCTTGAGGTGCTGTTCAAAGATGAGCTCATCCAACAAGGTGAGGATCTCCTCTGATTTTTTGCCAAATTTTCATTCTGATCCACTATACGATGAATTGCTATGAGCTGCTGCTATATGATGAATTGCTATGAGCTGCTACTGCTATACGATGAATTGCTATGAGCTGCTGCTGCTATATGATGAGTTGCTATAAGCTGCTCCTGCTACTTCTATATGATGAATTTGCTATGAGCTACTCCTGCTACTGCTATATGATGAATTGCTATGACATGCTACTAGTATATGATGAATTGCTAGCTGCTGCTGCTGCTTTATGATGAGTCGCTATGAGCGGTTGGTGCGAATAATGCTTTCAGGTGGTGCTACTATTTGATAAAAACCAGCCACTTGGACCCATTGAATTTCGATAACTAATGGTCCTTAATTTAAATTTAGGTAGTGCGTTCTTCATTTAAATTAGGCAATGGGCTCTCTATGGAAGACATTGACCAAATTAGATTGCGCCAAGTAGATGGTATCTTTGTATTTGCATTTTGAACAAATATTGATGGTCAATTTTCCTATCATATTAATTACCGCACTAGGTTCAATTTGTGATGTTTGCATGTCAAATTAATTTTCATATGGGAAGCAAAATGACAACATATAATGCAATCTAGAATTTTCATTCATCATACAACAAATAAGCTGAAAAGGCAGGCAATGAAAAGAACGAGTTGGCTTATTATCTGGAGGTTATATTCAAAGGTGCTTATTTTCTTAGGACAACTCGAAATAATTGTCCCTAAGAAACTTGGCCAACAACACTGACATATAAATAACATGTCATGGTGATTGCAATGGACCAACCATAGCACACAGTATATGCTCACCGCTGCCTCTCCTTTTTTTGCGATGTTCCATTAAATTGCCACATACATCTTCTACTAAGAAATCTTGTACTTTTTCATTGCGGCACCCCATATTCAAGTTGACATGGCTAATTTGAGATATCTCTACATGATAATACATTGCATATCTCTTGCGCATATTCAAACCGCCAATTAACGATTGTGTGCATAGCATAAACTAGCCATGAGTCTGTGTACTGGACTAGCAGGCACTCTAAGGGAGCCTAATGTAGTGCACTGGAATTCCTACATGGCACCTACGATTTTGTGTAATGTACTACCTCTGTTCCTAAATATATGTCTTTGTAGAGATTCCAGTATGGAGCACATACAGATGTATATAGATGCATTTACGAGTGTAGATTCACTCATTTTGCTCTGTATATGTAGTCTATAGTGTAATCTCTAGACAGACTTATATTTAGGAACGGAGGGAGTATCATGTATGACATCTACATCTCTAATTTAGCAGCCAGTAATGGAAATTATTGTCTGCACAAACGGATTACTGGTCGAAAATCCTAGCAAAGCACGTTGGCAGGCACACAACAATACAAGAGAGAGAGACGCACTTACAAGATCATAGCAATGCCTCAGTCCAGGATCTTGGTTGGCCAAGCGGTTAGATCAACAAGAAACATCGTCCTTGTAGTTTTTGCCAGCTGCATAATGATACGTGTCCAACATATCTACAATTTTTGATTGTTCCATGCTGTTATATTATCAATGGATGTTTTATAATCATTTTATAATCATTTTATAGTCATTTTATGTACTAACCTATTGACATAGTGCCAAGTGCCAGTTGCTATTTTTTCATGTTTTTTACATCATAGAAAATCAATACCAAACGGGGTACAAATGCAATGAAACTTTACGGAGATTTTTATGGACCAGAAACACCTAATGCGCTAAGGCTGCGCCTAGGGGGGTTCTCCGAGGAGAGAACAACCCACTAGGGTGTGCCAGGAGGCCCAGGCGTGCCCTGGTGGGTTGTGCCCACCTTGGGTGGCCCCCGGACTACCTCTTTGCTCTATAAATACCGCAATATTCTAGAAACCCTAGGGGAGTCAACAAAAATCAATTCCAGCCGCCGTAGAGTCCAGAACCACCAGATCCAATCTAGACACCATCACAGAGGGATTCACCACTTCCATTGGTGCCTCTCCGATGATGCGTGAGTAGTTCTTTATAGACCTTCGGGTCCGTAGTTAGTAGCTACATGGATTCCTCTCTCTCGTTTGATTCTCAATACAATGGTCTCTTGGAGATCCATATTATGTAACTCTTTTTGCAGTGTGTTTGTTGGGATCGGATGAACTTTGAGTTTATGATTAGATCTATCTTTTTATATCCATGAAAGTTATTTGAGTTTCTTTGATCTCTTATATGCATGATTTCTTATAGCCTCGTATTTCTTTTCTGATATTTGGGTTTTGGTTCGCCAACTTGATCTATTTATCTTGCAATGGGAAGAGGTGCTTTGTAGTGGGTTCGATCTTACGGTTCTTGATCCCAGTGATAGAAGGGATTTGATGTGTGGAGTAATAGTAGTAGATGCAGGCAGGAGTTGGTCTACTAATCTTGGACATGATGCCTATGTAATGATCACTGCCTGGATATCATTGTGAGTATTTGTAGTTCTATCAATTGCCCAACAGTAATTTTTTTACCCACCGTTTGCTATTTTTCTTGAGAGAAGCCACTAGTGAAACCTACGGCCCCTGGGTCTCTTTCTCATATTATTTGCCTTTGTGATCTATTTTATTTGCCTTTTATTTTCAGATCTACAAAACCAAAAATACAAAGATACCTTGATGCAATTTATTCTATTTAGTGTTCAATCTATCAATATTTACAACTCTCTCACGCCCGTTCGCCAATTTCTAGCGTCGTTACCCGAAAGGGGTTGACAACCCCTTTTACACGTCGGGTTGCGAGTATTTGTTATTTGTGTGCATGTGTTGTTTACGTTGTGTTCCTTGGTTCTCCTACTGGTTCGATAACCTTGGTTTCACATCTGAGTGAAATACCTACCACCGCTGTGCTGCATCAGGCCTTCCTCCTTGGGGAAATACCGACGTAGCTTCAAGCGACATCAAAATGAATTTCTGGCGCCGTTGCCAGGGAACAACTTCAACATATACCAGGTTCCTAATCACAAATCTCATCTCCTCGCAATTTACATTATTTGCCATTTGCCTCTTGTTTTCCTCCCCCCACTTCACAAAAATTGTCGTTTTATTCGCCCCTTTTTTTCGTTCGCCGTTTTCTTGCCGGATCTGTTTTTGAGTGCAATCTTGTTGCGTAGTCATCATGACTCAAGAGAACACCAACTTGTGTGATTTCTCAAATACCAACAACAATGATTTTATTGGCACTCCTCTTTCTCCTCCCGCCCCTAGTGTGGAGTCTTGTGATATTAATACTGCTTTGTTGAATCTTGTTATGAAAGATCAATTTCCCGATACTCCTAATGAGGATACCACATCCCATCTTAATACCTTCATGGAATTATGCGATATGAAAAAGAAAAAAGATGTGGACAATGATGTTGTGAAGATGAAATTATTTCCGTTTTATTTGTGTGATTCTGCAACAATTTGGTTCTCTTCTTTGCCTCGCAATAGTATCGATTCTTGGAATAAGTGCAAAGATGCTTTTGTCACTAAGTATTTTACGCCCGCAAAAATTATTTCCCTTAGAAACCAGATCATGAATTTCAAGCAACTTGAACATGACCATGTTGCACAATCTTGGGAAAGGATAAAAATGATGCTCAGGAATTTCCCAACTCATGGCTTAAATCTTTGGATGATCATACAATTTTTTTATGCAGGATTGAATTTTTTTCTCATAATCTTTTAGATTCCGCCGTAGGTGGTACTTTTAGGGAAATTACTTTGGGTGAATTCATCAAATTGCTTGATAATATCATGGCAAATTATTCACAATGGCATACCGAAAGAGCTCCTACTAGTAAATTTTTTAATTCGTTTGAAGAAATTTCTTCATTGAGTGAAAAAGTTGATGCTCTTATGAAAATGGTTGCTAGTAAAAGTGCTCCTATTGAGTTGAATTATATTTCTTTGTCTACTTGTATTGAGCAAACTAGTAATGCCGTAGATGTGAATTTTATCTCTCGAAATAATTTCAACAACAATGCTTATAGAGGTAATTTTAATCCTAGGCCTTTTCCTAGTAATTCCTCTAATAATTATGGTAATTCCTATGGAAATCCTTCTTATAAAAATAATAGGAACACCTCTGATCTTGAGAATAATATTAAAGAATTTATCAACACACAAAAAAAATTCAACACTACCATAGAAGAAAAGTTGAATAAGATTGATGATTTGTCTAGAAGTGTTGATAGAATTTCTCATGATGTGGAAAGTATCAAGATGAAAAAATTTGTGCCTAAGGTAGAAGAATCAATTAAATATCTTTATGTTTCTATGGATGAAAGTAAGAAAAGAACGGCTATGCTTAGAGCTAAAAGAGAATTTTTAGGAAAGGCGTTTTCTAGTGATTACTTTCATAAAAGTGATGAAGATCTTAAAATGATTGGTGTTTCTTCTATTGATTCCTTGTTTAGTAAAGTTAAGATTGATGAAAAAGGGACTGAAGAAGAGTCAACTTTAGCTACAAGGCATCCCAATAATTCGGAGGGTGAAAATCTTGTTGAGAAAATTGATAAAAGTGGGTTTGAAGAGGTCAAGACTTTAGATAGTGATGTGCCCACTCTTTTGGATTACAAAGACTTCAATTATGATAGTTTCTCTTTGATTGATTGTATTTCTTTGTTGCAATCCATGCTAAATTCACCCCATGCTTATGAAAAAAATAAAGGTTTTACTAAACATATTATTGATGCTATGATGAAAGCTTTAGAAGAAAAATTGGAATTAGAAGTCTCAATTCGTAGAAAATTGCATGATGAATGGGAACCTACTATCAAATTCATGATTAAAAATTATGAGTGTTTTGCTTTGTGTGAATTGGGTTCTAGTGTTTCTACAATTCCGAAATCTTTATGTGATGTGCTTGGTCTTACCGATATTGAATCATGTTCTTTGAATTTGCACTTGGCGGATTCTACTATCAAAAAGCCTATGGGAAGAATTCATGATGTTCTTATTATTTCAAATAGGAATTATGTGCCCATAGATTTTATTGTTCTTGATATTGATTACAATCCATCTTGTCCAATTATTCTTGGTAGACCGTTTTTACGCACTATTGGTGACGTGATTGATATGAAAGAAGGCAATATTAAGTTCCAATTTCCTGTGAGGAAGGGTATGTAACACTTCCCTAGAACAAGAATTAGGCCACCATATGAATCAATCATGAGGGCATCTTATGGATCTCGAACCAGAGATGACAGAACGTAGATCCTTGCTTTATGCCTAGGTAAGGGCGTAAAACTATAACGCTTGTTGGGAGGCAACCCAATGAAAAAAATTATTTTTTACTTTTGCTTCATATTCTTTAGTTTAAGCACAATTATACTACTGTTATGATTGTGTTTTTAAGTTTTAATTAGTGTTTGTTCCAAGTAAAGCCTTTAGGATCTTCTTGGGTGATAGTTGTTTGATCTTGCTGAAAAAGCAGAAACTTTTGCGCTCGTGAAAATGATTCTCATTTTTAACAAGAGAGAAATAAAATATCCATTACTTTTGAAGTAGATCAATATAAAAATTCCTCAGGTCTTCTTAAGTTTTCAGAGTTTTTGGAGTTACAGAAGTATTCGAAACACCCAGATTGCTACAGACTATTCTGTTTTTGACAGATTCTGTTTCTTTGCATTGTGTGCTTATTTTGAGGGCTCTATGGTTTTCTTTCATGAGTTTTTGCCATCGAAAAGTTGGAATACAGTATATATAATGCAAGAACAAAATATGAATTGGTTTACTACAACACTTATAGTAGTGATTTGTTTTCTTATACTAACGGATCTCACGAAAGCTTTTGTTGAGTTTTGTGTGATTGATGTTTTCAAGTTTGGATTATCTTACGATGGATGAAGGAATAAGGAGTAAGACGGGCCTAAGCTTGGGGATGCCCCAGCATCCCAAGCTATTATCCAAAAGAGAACAAGCAACTAAGCTTGGGGATGCCCCCGACTGGCATCCCCTCTTTATTCTAACGACCATCGGTATTTTACTCAAAGCTATATTTTTATTCGTCACATACTATGTGTTTTGCTTGGAGAGTCTTGTATGATATGAGTCTTTTCTTGTTTTTATTTTTATTTTTAGTCTTGATTCCTTGCTGGACACACCTATTTGAGAGAGCCAAAATTGTGTCATGACTTGTAAGAATTGCTCTCTATGCTTCACTTGAATTTTTATGAGCTATGGACTTGCTCTAGTGCTTCACTTATATCTTTTTGAGCATGGTGTGCTTTAGTATTTTTGAAGAAATGCTCTCTTGGTTCACTTAGATTTATTTGAGAGTTTGTAGAATTTTCAAGAAATTCTCTCTTGCTTCACTTAAATTAATTTGAGAGAAAGAAAAATTATGCTCATGATCTTCACTTATATTTGTTTGAGCTTATCAAAAGCAAGATATGAAAATTAGTCCCAAAGTGACAGATATCCAAGAAGGATATAATAAGAACTTTCATGAAGATCACTGGACAAAATAAACTTGATTCTTAGTAATAGTTTTTGTCGGATTACGGGTTCCGGCAAACCCTTGAGGTTCGAACACTTGGGTGCGCATGAAGATCTCTCTCCCCCTAGCTCACACTCTCGCAACAATATCAAAGCTTGGCTCACCGAACCCGGGGAACAAGGGACACAAGGGTTTATACTAGTTCGGGCCACCATTCTGGTGTAATACCCTACCCCAGTGTGGAGTGGTGGATTGCCTTGTAGGCTGGGGATGAACAAGTACAAGGGAAGAACAGCCTCCTAAGGAGAGGTGATCTTGAGCTCGATGAGCTTGTGCGTGTGTGGATGGTCTGGTTCCTCTCCAGATCTGATGAGATTCCATCCCCATGGTGGTGGCTGGTCCTATTTATAGAGGCCCGGGTCCTCATCCCAATATTAGGCAGGAAGGGATCCCATAACGGCCAATTCGAAGGGGGACAACTAGTACAAGTTATCCTGACAAAAGGTGGTCTTTGCCTGCCAAAGGCTCTGGTGGTGACGCCGTCGTGGGCTTCGTGATGACCTCCATCCTGCTGTCCTGCTGGTCTTGGTCTCGTTTCACCGCTATGGAAACCTTTGCTTGATGCCTCGGGACTCCTCGCCTGTGCTTGCCTCTTTAGCACCAAAGAGGCAACTGGTACTCTCCGCCCGCTGGCGGTCGCCTAGCACCCGCCTAGCCTTGGTCATCATGGCTCAGGTCAAGGAAACCTCATGAGTTGCCCCTCGCCTTGATCTCTCTGCTCCTTGCGAGCCAGCCTAGTGAGGCCGCCCCTGAGGAGGTCTTGTGTCGTCCGTCTCGCGAGGTTCGGCCCCTCGCGAGGGTCTTGAGTGTTTGCTGATGAAGATGGGTCGTACCAGGCCGCTGGTGGAGCCATGCCCTGGGCAGCAGGCAGGCAAGTCTGGGTACCCCCGTTCCCAGAACACCGATAGTAGCCCATGGGCCCAAGGCGTGCTCATACTTGGCTTCGAGGCGAAGCCAAGAGGTGAGTGCGGAGAGCTGCGGGCCCTAACAGTCTGAGGCCTTGATTGGCGCGTGGCGATTGACAGGACGTGGGCGTCTCCACTTCCCCATGCTGCCTCGACAACCGACCGACTGACAAAAGGCTGGCGCGTGCCGCAGTGTATTCAATGCTTGCCTTCGTCCTGCTCCAGGTCCCCTTTCCTGCTCCTTGCTCCCAAGCCTCCTGATCTACACCAGTCCTCCTCCAAGCCCGCCATCGATGGCGCCCAGCAAGGCAGAGGCCACCCTTCTGCCCTCCTGGTATGAGCGGGGTGTGAGCGCGCCTAGCGTCTCGAGGAAGAACCTTTGCTGCCACACACCAGATGACGGCGGAGAGCGGTGACAAGAAGAGGAAGACCGCGCTCCGGGTTGGCTCCGCCGAGCCGGAGGCCTCGGGCAGCACCTTCTATCCCTTCTTCATGAGCAGCGTTGTGGCGGGGTTGTGTAACACCCCGGATGTAATTTACCCTATTTGTATTCCGACTCTTGCCGTTTATGGCACAAAGTTATGTTATTTCCTCGTTGTCGGGTTTTTGTCTCCATGTGATTTGTCTTTTTCATGCATCTCATATCATGTCATCATGTGCATTGCATTTGCATACGTGTTCGTCTCATGCATTCGAGCATTTTCCCCGTTGTCCGTTTTGCATTCCGGCGCTCCTATGTCCTCCGGTGTCCCATTCTACCTCTTTTCATGTGCGGGTGTTAAACATTTTCGGATTGGACCGAGACTTGCCATGCGTCCTTGGTTTACTACCGGTAGACCGCCTGTCAAGTTTCGTGCCATTTGGACTTCGTTTGATACTCCAACGGTTAACCGAGGGACCGAAAAGGCCTCATGTGTGTTTCAGCCCAACACCCCTCTAAAGTGGCCCAAAACCCACCTAAACCTCCTCAATCATCTAGGTCATTCGATCACGATCGCGTGGCCGCAAACCGCACCTCATTTGGAGCTTCCTAGCTTCCTCTACCTCTATATAAAGGTCACTCCCCGAATTTTTTGGGCAAACCCTAGTCCCCTCCCTCTCCACGCGCCGCCAGACGAAACCTCGCCGGCCGGACACGTCCGCCTCGTCCCGCCAGCGCCACGTGTCGCCGCCCTATTGGCCGCCGCCCCGTGCCCACTTCACCGCACCGCGCGGGCCCGCTCGGCCCGTGGCCGGCCCCCACGGCCCAGCGCTCCCC
>NC_041384.1:256820142-256829728 GCF_002162155.2 Triticum dicoccoides
CACCATGCCCCGCGCCGCCCAGTGCCGCCCCGGTGCCCGTCCGCCTCCTCCCCGGCGAGAACCGCTCCGGATCCAGCTTCTCGATCCACTCCGGCGACGCTTCGGTGGGTTGCAGCGATTCCGGCGATCTCCTCGGTTCGCGTGCGTTTGTCAGCTACAGTAAACCCTAGATCTGGGTTGACTTTCTCGCCCTCTCTGAGTATTTTTTTGCATACTTTGACATGCCATAACTTCCTCACCGTGGCTCCGATTCATGCGTGTAGCATATCAAAATGTTCGTCTCGACGAGTACATCATTTCATCTCATAGCATCATTTTCATTTGAGCTCATCTTTATGCCCGAAATGCTGTTGGAAGAGGGCTATGTGAGGATAGTTTCAGATCTATTTCAGCAAATGCACTTTTGTCATTTTTGCCATGATTAATGTGTGCATGCTATGATCCTGAGCTCTACACGTGTTTTGAAGAATGCCATGCCATATTTATAGGGGTGTATGCCATGTATTTTTGTGATCTTTGTGGTGACTAGCACAAGCATGCAAAGTAGCTTACTCAATGATGCTGATTTCACGGACTTAGAATTTCACTAGTCATTGCCATGTCATTATTTTTATGCCATATGTTCATGTTGTTTCCTAGTGATCTGTGCCTCTTTTGAGCATGATCAGTAAAGATGTTTTGTAGATAATGTTGTGCTCTATCCATCCATGTCTTTGGTTACAATTATGGAGCACCCTAGCTTGAGTCAATCGAGCTCTACTTTTGCAATAAAATGTTCCTGGTAGATTGTTAACATGTTTAGCAATTTTGTCGAGCTTGTTGTTGTTGATCCATGCATGCTATGTTGTTGTTCTTGCCATGTATAGCTTCTATGCCATGTCTACTTGCTGAGTATATGCTTAGTTTTTCATGCAATGCCTCGTGGTGAGTGCATCGAGCTCGTAAACATGCCTACTCATTATCTGTTTTGCCATGTTCCAGTTTTTCACAAAGTCTAAATTTGTTTATGTTTTTGCTATGTTCACATGCTTGCAATTGTATTTTATGATCCCTTTTGGCCCATGGTCACTTAGGGAATTTTGTTATATTATTTGAGTAGCTTCATGCCATGCCTTGATTTTCCATGATATGTTCCTGTACCATGTAGTTATCGTGCTCTAAACATTGCTTCCTGATGATTAATTCCTGATATGCTGTTAATTTCTGTAAGTCTGAAACCTGTTATCTTTTGCATTTTTGCCATGCTTGTTTGAGCTTGCTATTGAGTGAATTAGCCGTAGCTCAGTGTTCATCTTTTGACAAGAATCATGAGTGGATCCCTTCCATGTATTTTGTTGCCATGTTGGAGTGCTACAGCATGTTGTTCCTGATGCATTTAGATGGTCTTGTGCTGATTATCGCAGACCGGTGCCATATTTGTTTTTCTTGCCATTTCCAAACCGTGCATCCGATTCCGGTGATATTTATATCGATTTCGACCGAAATGAACTCATATTTACAGTGGCACTCTTGGATTTCCAAGTTGAGGCCAGGTTCAATCATTCCTTTCCAAATCTTGCATATGCATCACATATCGCATCCTGCATATCATACCATGTTTGCATCATGTTGTTTGAGCATTGCACGTGGTTGATTGTCTCCCTTTTTGCTTGTTGTTCTTGCTTTGGTAGAGCCAGGAGACGAGTACGTGAACAAGGAGCCCATTGAGTACGCTTACAAGGATCAAGGCAACTCTGAGAACTTTGTAGGCAAGATGACCATACCCTCGAAATCACTTCTATCTTTGCTTGCTAGATGCTCGCTCTTTTGCTATGCCTATGGTACGATACCTACCACTTGCTATCATGCCTCCCATGTTGCTATGTCAAACCTCTAACCCACCATGTCCTAGCAAACCGTTGTTTGGCTATGTTACCGCTTTGCTCAGCCCCTCTTATAGCATTAATAGTTGCAGGTGAAGATTGGAGATCGTTCCTTGTTGGAACATGTTTATTGTTGGGATATCACCATATTATCTTGTTTATCTTAATGCACCTATATAATTGATAAAGGGTGGAAGGCTCGTCCTTATGCCTAGTGTTTGGTTCCACTCTTGCCGCCCTAGTTTCCGTCATATCGGTGTTATGTTCCAGGATTTTTACGTTCCTTACACGGTTGGGTTATAATGGGAACCCCTTGACAGTTCGCCTTGAATAAAACTCCTCCAGCAATGCCCAACATTGGTTTTACCATTCGCCACCTAGCCTCTTTTTCCCTTGGGTTTCTGGAGCCAAAGGGTCATCTTTATTAACCCCCGAGCCAGTGCTCCTCTGAGTGTTGGTCCAAAACAGAGCCACTTGCAGCGCCACCTCGGGGAAACTTGAGGGTTGGTTTTAGTTGTACATAGTGTTCATGTCGGCACATTCGGGCAGTCTTGCTAGACTTGTTTTACCATTGTCGAGGATGTCTTATAACCGGGATGCCGAGTCTGATCGGATTGTCTTGGGAGAAGGAATATCCTTCGTTGACCGTGAGAGCTTGTGATGGGCTAAGTTGGGAATCCCCTGCAGGGATTTGAACTTTCGAAAGCCATGCCCGCGGTTATGGGCAGATGAGAATTTGTTAATGTCCGGTTGTAGATAATCTGAAGCTTAACTTAATTAAAATGCATCAACCACGTGTGTAACCGTGATGGTCTCTTCTCGGCGGAGTCCGGGAAGTGAACACGGTGTTGGAGTAATGCTTGACGTAGGTTGTTCTAGGATCACTTCTTGATCATAGTTGTTCGACCGTGCTTTTGCCTTCTCTTCTCGCTCTCATTTGCGTATGTTAGCCACCATATATGCTAGTCACTTGCTGCAGCTCCACATCATACCTTTACCTTACCTATAAGCTTAAATAGTCTTGATCGCGAGGGTGTGAGATTGCTGAGTCCCCGTGACTCATAGATTACTTCCAAACCAGATGCAGGGACTGATGATACCATTCCAGATGATAAGACCGAGCTCAAGTGGGAGTTCGATGAAGACTCTCGTCGTTACTACGTGTCTTTGCCAGATGATCAGTAGTGGTGCCCAGTTGGGGCGATCGGGGACTATGTTGCATTTGGGGTTTATCTTCATTTTGGTTCTGTAGTTGGACCTTGAGTGTGTTTGGATGAATGTAATGTTATTTATGTATTTGTGTGACGTGGCGAGTGTAAGCCAACTATGTTACTCTTATTCCCTTATTGTATTACATGGGTTGTTGTGAAGATTACCTCACTTGCGACATTTCTTCCAATGCGGTTATGCCTCTAAGTCGTGCTTCGACACGTGGGAGATATAGCCGCATCGAGGGCGTTATAAGTTAGTAATCAGAGCCTTCCCCGACCTTAGGAGCCCCCTGCTTGATCGAATCGTTGGTGTTGTTGAGTCTAGAAAAAATGTTTTGAGAAATTTAGGATTATATATATCCGAGAGTTAGGAATTCTTTTTACTCCTTGGTCCCTTCGTCGCTCTGGTGAGGCATCCTGACGTAGAGTTTTGACACTTCTCTTCTCAAATTTCACTAAAAAAAATTTAGGATCACGCAGGTATCTTGGAATCGTGTCGATGGTTTTGTGACGAGAACATTGTTCTTGGTGCCTCCTGACATTTAGGGGTTGTGGCAGTGTCCCGGGGAGTTGAGCTCCGAGGTGTTGTCGTCACAATTTTACCGTTGAGATTCTGGAATAGCTGAGTTTCGTCGACATCGAAAATCTCTTTTATGCAGTTGTTGGTCAGATAACCTCGACGCCACCCAGTACTGGGGCGGGAGTTCGGGAGTATTGCCATAACTTGTATAACGGATGCTTTTCGAAGGTTGAGGTAAATGATTTCCGAAGGTTTCTTGGTTATGTGTTGAAGGATGGATACAGCTGGATGTAGGATTTGCTAGCTTTGGGTGAGATATTATGCTTCCCCTGTATCCCCAACACCTGATTGCATAACCGGAAAGGTTAGGGAGTTTCATAGGTGGGAATTCTTGTAGCTCTAGTACTTCTTCCGCGGATATTTGGTTTGTGATTGGGTAATCCTTACCAAGTATTTGCTCTCGTCCATACCTTGTTGTTTTATTCTTCTTCCTATATCTAAGTGGCTTCTCAATTTATGGAAATGTGACCATTTCAATTGGAATGCATTCGTTCATTTTGTTCGGATGTGAAGACTATATGTTGCAATTTCGATCCGTTTGATTCAGCTTCAATATTTGTCTGTCAAGATGCTAACGGATGTCACCCTCTCCAGGATGGCTCCTCCAACACGCACGACTCCGAATCCTGATCCGCCACCACCACCTCCTCCTCTGGAGGCATGGCAAGCTGTGATGACCGCTACCAATGCAAACACGCAGCTGATCATGCAGCTCTTGCAAGAGCACAACCAAGGGAATCATGGCCATGGCAACAATCAGAATCAGTTTGCTACACTCAACCAGTTCCTCGCTAACCAGCCAAAGACCTTCAGCAACTGTGTCGAGGCCTCAGACGCTGATGATTGGCTCGTGGATATCTGCAAGCATTTTGAGTGCAGTAACATCAGGCCTGAGGACTTTGTCAAATTTGCCTCCTTCCAACTCAAACACCAAGCTACAGAATGGTTTCAGCAATACAAAGATTCCAGAGGAGGCCATGTGATTACCTGGGATGAATTCCGACAAGACTTCAAAGCTCATCACATTCCTCAGAGTGTTGTTGAGAGCAAGCGTGAGGAATTCCGCAACCTGAAGCAAGGCAGCTTCTCTGTTTACCAGTATAACATTATGTTCCACAGGCTCGCTTGTTTCGCCAAGCAGGATGTCCCTGACAAGAAGAGCATGATTTATCAGTTCAGGGGTGGCCTCAGAGAAGATCTCCAACTAGCTCTCGTCCTTTTTGAGCCGAAGAAGTACGATGAGTTCTACAATGTGGCAATGAAGCAAGAGACTGCTCAACTGAAGTGTGATATTTCCAAGAAGCGAGTCAGAGATGTGACTTCTTCTTCCTCAACTCAAGTGGTTTCTAAGCAGCAAAAGTATTGGCTGCCTCCTCCTCCTCCGTTCCGTCAGCCTTATCAGCAGAAGAGCGAGAGTGGCAATGGATCTTCCCACCCACCCAACCCTGGCTTTCAGAACAAGACTTCCTCTCAAGCTCCAAGATCAAGTGCTCTGTATCACCGTCCGCTCTCGGAGGTCACGTGCAACAAGTGTCAGCAGAAGGGTCACTATGCCAACAAATGCTTCAATCAGAGGCGTCTTTCTCCTCCTGCTGTGAGATCTGCTAGTACTGCAGTGGTCAAGCATAACCCCAAGCACGCCAAGGTCAACTTGTTGAACGCAGCTCAGGCAGAGGACTCGCCAGAAGTGATTATGGGTAACCTTCCTATTAACGATGTTCCTGCAAAAGTTCTTTTTGACACTGGTGCATCGCTTTATTTTATTTCGACACCATTTGTTGCCAAGCATGAATTTGTGACCGAAAAGATTCCTTTCCCATTGAAGATTGTGTCCCCGGGCAGGCAAATGACATCTAAAAATTGCATCCCGGGTGTTACTATCACGTTCGGCGACTATAAGTTTCTATCTTCTCCAGTGGTCCTTGGTAACTCGGATATTGATCTTATTCTTGGAATGGACTGGCTTTGTAAGCACAAGGCTCGGCTTGATTGTGCCGCCAGGCAGATTCAATTAACTCATTCTTCTGAGGATGTAATTGTCTTTGCCGCTCGTGATGATACCATTCGACTATTTTCTCTCAATGAGAAGGGCGAGCTGGATGCCATCTCTCAAATTCTAGTCGTTTGCGAATATCAAGACATCTTTCCAGAAGAGCTTCCAGGAATGCCTCCGCACCGGCCAGTTGAATTCGTCATCGATCTTGAGCCTGGCACAGAACCTGTTTGCAAACGTCCTTACAAGCTTGGACCTGAAGAGTTGAAGGAGCTGAAGAAACAACTCGATATTCAAGAGCGAATGGGTCTCATCCGACCTAGTTCTTCTCCATGGGGTTGTGGAGTTCTTTTTGTGAAGAAGAAGGATGGAACGGACCGACTTTGTGTCGACTACTGTCCATTGAACAAAAAGACTATAAAGAACAAGTACCCACTTCCCAACATCAACGAGCTGTTTGAACAACTCAAAGGTTCTCAAGTATTCTCCAAGCTTGATCTCCGTATGGGATATCACCAGATTCGCATTCATGAAGAAGATATCCCCAAGATAGCATTCAGAACAAGCTATGATTCATATTAATACACTGTCATGTCTTTCGGCCTCGTCAACGCTCCTCCAACATTCTCTCGCATGATGAACTTCATCTTCAACGCCTACACAAATGACTTCGTCTTGGTCTACCTCGATGACATTTTGGTCTTTTCCAAGAACAAGGAGGATCATGCCAAGAACTTGCGTTGGGTGCTGGATAAGCTCAGAGAACATCAGTTCTATCCCAAGTTTTCAAAGTGCGAGTTTTGGCTCGATGAGGTTCTCTACCTTGGGCATATCATCTCTGCCAAGGGCATAGCGGCGAATCCTGAGAAGGTGTCTGCAATTGTGAATTGGGAACCACCTCAGAACGTGAAGCAACTCCGCAGCTTCCTTGGTCTCGCAAGCTATTGTCGAAGGTTCATTGAGAACTTCTCTAAGATTGCGAAGCCACTTCCAACCTTCTCCAGAAGCATGTGAAGTACGTCTAGTCTCCTGAATGTGACATCTCTTTCAACACCCTGAAAGAGAAGTTAATCACTGCTCCAGTTCTGACTCCTCCTGATGAATCCAAACCATTTGAGGTCTTCTGTGATGCTTCCCTTCAAGGTCTGGGTGCAGTGTTGATGCAAGAGAAGAAAGTTGTGGCTTATACCTCTCGCCAGTTGAAGCCCAATGAAAAGAACTACCCCACTCATGACCTCGAGTTGACGGCAGTTGTCCATGCTCTTTTAACTTGGAGACATCTCTTATTGGGAAGAAAAGTGGACATCTTCACTGGTCATAAGAGTCTCAAGTACATCTTCACTCAGCCTAATCTCAACCTCAGGCAGACTCGTTGGGCCGAGATGACTCAAGAGTATAATCCGAGTATAGAATATACTCCGGGCAAGGCCAATGTAATTGTGGATGCTTTGAGCAGAAAGGCTTACTTCAACAGTTTGATTCTCAAGCCTTACCAACCTGAGCTTTGTGAAGCTTTCCTCAAACTCAATCTTCAAGTTGTTCCTCAAGGTTTTCTGGCCAACCTCCAAGTCTCTCCTACTTAGGAAGATCAGATTCGCGAGGCTCAACTTCTTGATGCTATGGTGAAGAAGGTGAAGATTGGGATTGCCAAGAGTCAATCCAAGTACAAGTGCTATCGCCTTGATGACAAGGATACTCTATTCTTCGAGGATCTCATTGTTGTGCCTAAAGGTGACCTTTGTAAAGTCATTATGACCGAGGCTTACAATTCACTCCTCTCTATCCACCCTGGAAGTACAAAGATGTACCATGACCTCAAGCAGTCGTATTGCTGGACTCGAATGAAGCGTGAGATTGCTCAGTTCGTGAATGAATGTGATGTCTGCGGAAGAGTGAAAGCAGAACACCAACGACCAGCTAGTCTCCTCCAACCTCTTGCCATTCCAAAATGGAAGTTTGACCACATTGAGATGGACTTCATGACTCGATTTCCAAAGTCGAAGCGTGGCAATGATGCTATCTTCGTTGTCATCGACAAACTCACTAAGTGGCTCATTTTTTTCCTATCAAAGAATCTATCATAGCAGCTCAGTTGGCAGAGCTATATACCTCCCGGATTGTCTCGCTGCACGGCATTCCGCAGTTGATATCTTCAGATCGTGGCAGCATCTTCACTTCTAAGTTTTGGGATTCTTTTCAGAAGGCCATGGGCACCAACATTCACTTCACCACAGCTTTTCATCCTCAAACCAGTGGCCAAGTCGAGCGAGTAAATCAGATTCTTGATGATATGCTCAGGGCTTGCGTCGTCTCTTTCGGTATGAAGTGGGAAGATTGTCTTCCATATGCCGAGTTTTCCAACAACAACAGCTTCCAAGAGAGTTCAGGCAAGGCCCCATTTGAAATTCTCTATGGCAGGAAGTGTCATACTCCTCTTAACTGGTCAGAGACTGGTGAACGTCAACTTCTCGGTAATTACTTGATCACAGAGGCAAAAGATATGTGGAAAGTCATTCGTGATAATCTCAAATCCGTGCAATCGCGCCAGAAGAGTTACTATGATAGCAAGCATCGTGACTTGGCTTTCGAGATCGGAGACCATGTCTACCTCCGCGTCTCTCCAATGAAAGGTACTCATCCATTTGGTATCAAAGGGAAGCTTGCCCCTAGATACGTGGGTCCTTTCAAGATCTTAAGCAAGAGAGGCGATCTCGCCTATCAACTTGAGCTTCCCTCCAACTTTGCAAATGTGCACGACGTGTTTCATGTGTCTCAACTCCGCATGTGTTTCAAGACTCCTGACCGCACCGTCAACTTTGAAGACATTGATCTCCAAGAAGACCTTTCTTATCATGAGCACCCAGTTTCTATTCTTGAAGAAATTGAGCGCAAGACTCGCAACAAGTCAATCAAGTTCCTGAAAGTCAAGTGGTCACATCAATCGACCGTGAAGCCACCTGGGAACGCGAGGATCACCTCCGTTCTGAGTACCCGGAGTTTTCTAGTCCTAGATCTCAGGACGAGATCCTTTTGTAGTGGTGGAGTGTTGTAACACCCCGGATGTAATTTACCCTATTCGTATTCCGACTCTTGCCGTTTCCGGCACTAAGTTATGTTATTTCCTCGTTGTCGGGTTTTTGTCTCCATGTGTTTTGTCTTTTTCATGCATCTCATATCATGTCATCATGTGCATTGCATTTGCATACGTGTTCGTCTCATGCATTCGAGCATTTTCCTCGTTGTCCGTTTTGCATTCCGGTGCTCCTATGTCCTCCGGTGTCCCTTTCTACCTCTTTTCGTGTGTGGGTGTTAAACGTTTTCGGATTGGACCGAGACTTGCCATGCGGCCTTGGTTTACTACTGGTAGACCGCCTGTCATGTTTCGTGCCATTTGGACTTCGTTTGATACTCCAACGGTTAACCGAGGGACCGAAAAGGCCTGGTGTGTGTTGCAGCCGAACACCCCTCCAAAGTAGCCCAAAACCCACCTAAACCTCCTCCATCATCTAGGTCGTTCGATCACGACCGTGTGGCCACAAACCGCACCTCATTTGGAGCTTCCTAGCTTCCTCTACCTCTATATAAAGTTACTCCCCGAATTTTTCGGGCAAAACCTAGTCCCCTCCCTCTCCACGCGCCGCCAGACGAAACCTCGCCGGCCGGACACGTCCGCCTCGTCCCACCAGCGCCACATGTCGCCGCCCTATTGGCCGCCGCCCCGGGCCCACTTCACCGCACTGCGTGGGCCCGCTCGCCCCGTGGCCGGCCCCCGCGGCCCAGCGCGCCCCGCCGCCGCATCACGCCCTCGTCCTCCCCGAACGCCGCCCGAGCCAACCCGCTCCGGCTGCCGCTCCACCATGCCGCCTCGTCGCCGGTCGCCGGTGGCCGCCTCGCCGTGCGCGCGCCGCCCGGTCTCCTCCACCACGCCCCGCGCCGCCCA
>NC_041384.1:256830338-256900881 GCF_002162155.2 Triticum dicoccoides
CGCCCAGTGCCGCCCCGGTGCCCGTCCGCCTCCTCCCCGGCGAGAACAGCTCCGGATCCGGCTTCCCGATCCACTCCGGCGACGCTCTGGCGGGTCGCAGCGATTCCGGTGATCTCCTTGGTTCACGTGCGTTCGTCAACTACAGTAAACCCTAGATCTGGGTTGACTTTCTCGCCCTCTCTCAGTATTTTTTTGCATACTTTGACATGCCATAACTTCCTCAACGTGGCTCCGATTCATGCGTGTAGCATATCAAAATGTTCGTCTCGACGATTACATCATTTCATCTCATTGCATCATTTTCATTTGAGCTCATCTTGATGCTTGAAATGCTGTTGGAAGAGGGCTTTGTGAGGATAGTTTCAGATCTGTTTCAGCAAATGCACTTTTGTCATTTTTGCCACGATTAATGTGTGCATGCTATGATCCTGAGCTCTACATGTGTTTTGAAGAATGCCATGCCATCTTTACAGGGGTGTATGCCATGTATTTTTGTGATCTTTGTGGTGACTAGCACAACTATGCAAAGTAGCTTACTTAATGATGCTGATTTCAGGGACTTAGAATTTCACTAAGTCCTTGCCCTGTCATTATTTTTATGTCGTATGTTCATGTTGTTTCCTAGTGATCCATGCCTCTTTTGAGCATGATCAGTAAAGATGTTTTGTAGATAATGTTGTGCTCTATCCATCCATGTATTTGTTTACCATTGTGGAGCACACTAGCTTGGGTTAATTGAGCTATACTTTTTCTATAAAATGTTCCTGGCAGATTGTTAACATGTTTAGCAATTTTGCCGAGCTTGTTGTTGTTGATCCATGCATGCTATGTTGTTGTTCTTGCCATGTATATCTTCTATGCCATGTCTACTTGCTGGGTGTATGCTTAGTTTGTCATGCAATGCCTCGTGGTGAGTGCATCGAGCTCGTAAACATGCCTACTCGTTATCTGTTTTGCTATGTTCACATGCTTGCAATTGTATTTTCTGATCCCTTTTGGCTCATGGTCACTAAGGGACTTTTGTTATATTCTTTGAGTAGCTTCATGCCATGCCTTGGTTTGCCATGATATGTTCCTGTAGCATGTAGTTATCGTGCTCTAAAGATTGCTTCCTGATGATAAATTCCTGAAACCTGTTATCTTTTGCATTTTTGCCATGCTTGTTTGAGCTTGCTATTGAGTGAATTAGCCGTAGCTCAGTGTTCATATTTTGACAAGCATCATGAGTGGATACCTGCCATATATTTCGTTGCCATGTTGGAGTGCTGTAGCATGTTGTTCTTGATGCATTTAAATGGTCTCGTGCTGATTATCGCAGACCGGTGCCATATTTGTTTTGCTTGCCATTTCCCAACCGTGCATCTGATTCCGGTGATCTTTATATCGAATTCGACCGAAATCAACTCATATTTCCAATGGCACTCTTGGATTTCCAAGTTGAGGCCAGGTTCAATCATTCCTTTCCAAATCTTGCATATGCATCACATTTCGCATCCCGCATATCATACCATGTTTGCATCATGTTGTTTGAGCATTGCACGTGGTTGATTGTCTCCCTTTTTGCTTGTTGTTCTTGCTTGGGTAGAGCCGGGAGACGAGTACTTGAATGAGGAGCCCTTTGAGTATGCTTACAAGGATCAAGGCAACTCTGAGAAGTTTGCAAGCAAGATGACCATACCCTCGAAATCACTTCTATCTTTGCTTGCTAGATGCTCGCTCTTTTGCTATGCCTATGATATGATACCTACCACTTGCTATCATGCCTCCCATATTGCCATGTCAAACCTCTAACCCACCATGTCCTAGCAAACCGTTGTTTGGCTATGTTACCGCCTTGCTCAGCCCCTCTTATAGCGTTGCTAGTTGCAGGTGAAGATTGGAGATCGTTCCTTGTAGGAACATGTTTATTGTTGGGATATCACCATATTATCTTGTTTATCTTAATGCACCTATATACTTGGTAAAGGGTGGAAGGCTCAGCCTTATGCCTAGTGTTTTGTTCCACTCTTGCCGCCCTAGTTTCCGTCATATCGATGTTATGTTCCCGGATTTTTGTGTTCCTTACACGGTTGGGTTATAATGGGAACCCCTTGATAGTTCGCCTTGAATAAAACTCCTCCAGCAATTCCCAACATTGGTTTTACCATTCGCCACCTAGCCTCTTTTTCCCTTGGGTTTCCTGAGCCCAAGGGTCATCTTTATTAACCCCCCGAGCCAGTGCTCCTTTGAGTGTTGGTCCAAAATAGAGCCACTTGCAGCGCCACCTCGGAGAAACTTGAGGGTTGGTTTTAGTTGTACATCATGTTCATCTGAGTGTGCCCTGAGAAGAGATATGTGCAACTCCTATCGGGATTTGTCGGCACATTCGGGCGGTGTTGCTAGACTTGTTTTACCATTGTCGAGGATGTCTTGTAACCGGGATGCGAGTCTGATCGGATTGTCTTGGGAGAAGGAATATCCTTCATTGACCGTGAGAGCTTGTGATGGGCTAAGTTGGGACTCCCCTGCAGGGATTTGAACTTTCGAAAGCCATGCCCGCGGTTATGGGCAGATGGGAATTTGTCAATGTCCGGTTGTAGATAATCTGAAACTTAACTTAATTAAATTGCATCAACCGCGTGTGTAACCGTGATGGTCTCTTCTCGGCGGAGTCCAGGAAGTGAACACAGTGTTGGAGTAATGATTGACGTAGGTTGTTCAAGGATCACTTCTTGATCATAATTGTTCGATCGTGCTTTTGCCTTCTCTTCTTGCTCTCATTTGCGTATGTTAGCCACCATATATGCTAGTCGCTTGCTGCAGCTCCACATCATACCTTTACCTTACCTATAAATTTAAATAATCTTGATCGCGAGGGTGTGAGATTGCTGAGTCCCCGTGACTTACTGATTACTTCCAAACTAGATGCAGGGACCGAAGATACCATTCCAGATGATATGACTGAGCTCAAGTGGGAGTTCGATGAAGACTCTCGTCATTACTACGTGTCTTTCCCAGATGATCAGTAGTGGTGCCTAGTTGGGGCGATCGAGGACTATGTTACATTTGGGGTTTATCTTCATTTTGGTTCCATAGTCGGACCTTGAGTGTATTTGGATGAATGTAATGTTATTTATGTATTTTTGTGACATGGCGAGTGTAAGCCAACTATGTTACTCTTATTCCCTTATTGTATTACATGGGTTGTTGTGAAGATTACCTCACTTGCGACATTGCTTTCAATGCGGTTATGCCTCTAAGTCGTGCTTCGACATGTGGGAGATATAGCCGCATCGAGGGCGTTATAGGTTGGTTCCCCCCTTCTCTGACTTCTTCTACTCCGTCCTTAGCCATTACAAGTTGCATGCCCTCCATCTTCATCCCAACTCTATCCTCCTTCTATCGATCTTCGCCTTCTACTGTGAGGCATACGTTGGGGTGATGCCGTCCGTGGCGCTGTTGCGCCACTTCTTCTATCTTCGGATCAAGGACGGCTATTGCTCTGGGTGCGCCAACTTTGTTGCAGCTAACAAGACCAACACGATCTCGAAGGCCGGGAAGAAGGCCGAGGGCTTCAAGAGAAAGTGGGTCCTGATGGATGCCATGTGCTCCCACCCCCGGCAAGTGCTGCCGACGGGGATGCCCACGTCTCACGATGGGTGGTTTCGCACGAAGCTCACCGACCCCCGGGCAGAGCGCGTGCTAGAGAAGATGACTGCCGATCTGAAGCCTAACGACCCAAATGCGGTGAAGATGATGGGGGCCATGATCATCAAGGAATTCTTGTCACAGTGCATGGCTCCGCTCCAGGCGCGCTCGCGCCCCTTGTGGAAGCTCAAGGACGAGGATGACGACCTCCACCTGCGTCTGGAGGCCTTGTCTGACAAGGAACTGGGCACGACTCTTTGATCCCTGGTCAGGGACGACCAAGGGTACCCTCTGGACATGTTTGTTCCTCTATACGGCCGCCCCGATGGAGCGAAGGCTGTCGTCACCATGCCTGTCTTCGATGGATGTGGGCTCGTGCCGCCAGCACCCTCCGAGGCCCCGGCGGCGACGACTCTGATGGTAGTGTCTTCCGGCGACTCTGATGGGGAAGAGGAGCAGGACTTGGAGGCGACCCTAGAGGGAACCGGGGAGACCTCCCCTCCGCGCAAGGCCGATCTCCTTTGCGCCCTGCCTGACGATGACGACGGTGGCGACCACTCGGTGAGGGAGGTCCTGCCCCCTGCTGGGGTCACCACAATGTCCAAGGTCACCCCCTCGATGAAGAGCAGGCCGTCACTGGTCTCCCAGGGCGACGCTCCTGCCCTGGCGCCATCCGGTGCTGCCGCTGGGACGGCTGCTACTTCTTCATCTACTCATATAGCCTGAGTACCAGCGCCCCAGGCCACGAGGCTCTTGGGCTCCGCACTCCTGAAGAGGGCACGGGACTACACCGTCGTGTATCAGTAAGCACCTTGCCCTGACTTTGTTCTTATACCCGCTTCCGTTAATTCTTCCTGATGTTCTCCTCTTGCATTATCAGGTCGATGCTATCGGCGACGAAGAAGAGAGGGGGGCAACCACATCCTCATGAGCCCAGCAGCCTGGCCTGGCCGCACCCCCTCCGGCGCAGAAAGGCAGTGAAGGAACCCACACTTCTCCCACTTGACCGTCCTCGTGAGGCCCAGTGGACCATTCTCAAGAGAAGGCGATTTCCTCGGCCAAGCCGGCTCTGGAGGCGTCCATCCCCAGCTCGCCCGTTCATGTAGCCAAGGTTCAGGAGCCCCCAGCTTCTCTTCCCGCCATCGTCAGTTCGCAGGTCTTGATGACGCCGTAGCCTCCTCCTTCGGTCATACCGCTGGCTCGTGATCATTCCGCTTCGCCCGACACCTTGGAGGAGGCTCTTTCCGCACTAGCGCGGCTTCGGGGCGACCTTCAAGGCGCCGACCGCTGCCTGGTGGCAGGGCGCCTAGAGCTGATCTCTGGTTGGCAGCATTCCGATGCGTCTGTTAGGGCGGTGTTGAGCCAGGCCGTGGCAGCTGCCGAGGAGGACAAGCGAGTCACTGACCAGGCCGCGACCGCCTGTGAGGTGGTGCTGAAGGACACCGAGGTTGCCAAGGAGCACTGCCGGTGAAGGGAGGCTAAGCTGGAGACCATGTGCAACGAGCGCGCGGTCGAGGCCCGCGGTCGCAAGATGGAGGAGGAGAGGATGAAGGCCCGAGAAGACGCCGTCACCACTCGTGACGCCAAGCTGGAGCAGATGGCAAGGGTATAGGTTGTTGAACACAGCCGCCTGGAGGAGCTGGAGAAGAAGGTGGCGGCGGAGAAGGACCAGCTGGTGGCCAAGGCGAAGGTTCTAGCAGAGGATCGTGCGACCTTTAAGTCCCTTGAGGAGAGATCTCGCGAGGCGCTGTGGACAATCTATGAGAAGGGCTTGGAGAAGCCGCTGGCGACGGACGATGAAGGCCCTGCCCAGCTACTTCCTTATCTTGTCATGGTGCTCGAGGGTGTCATCAATGGGATCGTCCCCATGGTGGAGGGGGAAGCTCGTGCGCTTTCTTATTCGTGTCTTACGCGCATTTTCAGCCACCTGCATCTTCGCGACCCCGACGCTGACCTTGGCGAGCTGCTTGAGCCCGTGGAGGATGAGCGCTACGCAGCTGCTACCGCAGCCGTGGAGGGCCAGGTGGAGGCCCTGCTGAAGAAGTTCCTCGTCATCAAGCCTTCACCTCCAACCAATGGCCCCGCCGATCCTGTGACCGAGGCCAACGAGACGGCTGTCAGTGTCAAAACTGGCAGATCTCGGGTAGGGGGTCCCAAACTGTGCGTCTAAGGATAGATGGTAACAGGAGACAGGGGACACGATGTTTACCCAGGTTCAGGCCCTCTTCTTGCTTGATTGATTTTGATGAGTATAGGGGTTACAAGAGTTGATCTACCTCGAGATCGTATGTTGTGGTCTAAACCCTACATGTATGATGAGTAATGTTATAATCCTCTATTGACTAGCCTGGCCTCGGCTTATATAACATACCAGAGGCCTAGGACAACAAGAGTCCTAGTCAAATATGTCGGTGCAGAGGAGTCCTTGTCTTGATCACCAAGTCTTGTGGAATCTTCCTCGTATATGTCTTCGGCTGTCCGAACGGGCCCGTGAGTAAACGACCATGGGGGTCCTCGGCCCAATCCAACTGACCGGGAGACGATGTGGTGAGTACCCTCTAGTCCAGGACACCGTCAGTAGCCCCCTGAACCGGTCTTCAAGTTGGGGACGCTCCTCGGTTCTTCCGAACCGTTCTTCGTCTTTGGTTGCCGGTCTTGAAAACTGGTTCAGCAAATCTTCCCATCTTCTATCTTGAGGATTGCCGAGCTAAATATTAAGATCTCACACGTCGGGTATCGGAGGAGCCCTTTAAGTCTTCGGCCTTTATAAATTCCTCGTTATTTTTATGCCACACCTCGGGTTTGAAGTTGTTCCCAGGCGGCAGTGTCCTCCTGCGTCCGAGATCCAACGCCGGACTATATTTGAGGTATCTTTTGCAAACAAGCACCAACACTGAACCACTTCCGAGCTCCAACGCCGGAATGTATCCGAGCTCCAATGCCGGACTATGTCCAAGCTCCAACGCCGGACTACTTCCGAGCTCCCACACTAGACTATATCCGAGGTGTCATAATTCACCTTGGTTCCAAGAAAGTTGTAGGAGTTTAGCCGAGCTTAATGCCGGAAATGCCCTCTATGGAGCCAGCCACTAGCGCCCGAGCTTTATGCTGGACTGCTTCCGAGGTGGTGCACCACCCCTATTGTGGGCCGATTTTTGTCAATATTTTTTATTGGTGCAATATATTCTCTGTAGATATATAGCCAGTAGCCCTCAAGGTGTGTATCGGTCTAAAACCCGAGATGCACCTAAAGGATGATATAAGACCGCTAATCCCAGTAGCCGCTGGGACTCAGGTTGATTTGCAAAACCGGCCTGAGGATCAACTCCTAGCTCGGCAGAATACTCCGGGACACAAAAAGTGGTGTGAAAAGTCCTCGAGACTCAGGTTGGGTGCGGCCGACCAACCTGAGGATCATAATCTCCTCGAAAACTATATTGCACTTAAATTTTCTGCACTGGATTGCCAATGCAGTAGCCCCTGAGACACTGGTTGGGTGGCAACACCAGATCAGGGGATCGATGTGCCTCTTTAATATTAGTAAATGATAAGCCCGAAGCCCAGTAGCCCCCGATCCTTAATGCGGGCATGGGTGGCCGAATTAAGGATCGATATCTAGAGTAAAACCACAAATTATGTGTAATGATTCTATGTATCCAAGTACTTTACATCATTAATGCTCAGATCTGCATTGTACAAAACTTTGTTGACCGACCATCGGCTTCCACCTCATCGAGTAGCCGAGGAGTGTTTATCCTACTTTATAAAGCCGTTATAAGGGCAAAGATTTATGGAAAACAAGGCAATCCGGCCATACGGTTTTATAAACAAAGGTACGCGGAGAGATATGTTATATTACTTAATGTAAGAAACATCTTCCAAGGAAAATAGTCCTGCTATCGGTTCCTTTCTTTGGGTCGTCATGCGTATCATGATCATGAAACCTCACCTCCGATCAATGTGGGAAGAATATATTGAGGATTTAGTTTAGGGGAAGTTCCCAAACTCTGTGGTATCATGATGCATATTTATGGATTTATAACGATGATTACGGAAGGCAGCCCTTGTATATTAAATACAAATGATGACGATATGTTTATTTTGACTCCGTTGCTACCGTTTATCAGTTGAAAGTGGCCCATCTTCGGCTTCTACACCTTTGTAGATACTACGTAGGGTGTCTCCGCGATAACAAGAACACTCTTAGCCGACGTCTCAGTGCCCGAAGGCGGTTGTGTTAGCGGAAACGAGGCAATCAGATATGCGGGCTACATAACTTTCACTTAATCATAGGAGCTTTAAATAGGGGAAGCTAGCTACAAGCCTCCGGTTAGTGTTCAACGACATCCGAGGTCAAGCCGTAATCACTTCGGCCAATGTTATGAATGGCCCGTCATTTAACATAGTCATCAGATCGCTGACCAGTTTATGCTTGTTGTGACAGTCAGTTTTCGACTTTCTCCACTGAGGTGCTTAACCATGCAAGCTGGAAGCACAATCCCAGTGGTTCTCCCTTTGCACACCTAGGCGAACAAAGCAGAACGTAGGGGGCAAGCAGAGGAGCCGGGCAACCCAACTATTTGACCGAAGACGCAATTTGAGACTGATGCATATATAGGAATATCCAAGAATGTTTTTGTCGAATCTCTTAAGGTGTCCGGCGTTTTACTACGAGACTTATGCTGGAAACACACAAATAGTTTAAAAAGTTCCATAAGCTTGGAAAACCAAAAAACGTTAGTAAAACCTTGACGTCCGAACAAGATCAAGTGTTCGGTGCCAATCTGAAAATTGGAAAAAAGAAAAAAATTGTGCTTCTGCCGTGTTTTAACATGACACACCCGATCTCAACACTTCAAGCGGGCCAGCCTATGGCTTCGAGCTCCTTATCCCAAAGGCGGAGTACTTCTTCGAGGCCAGTTTAGAGAACTAAACTCGAGCGGCTTTTTAGAGAGAAGACAGGCTATCTGGCTATTGACCATACACTCAAGTCGAAAAAGGAGTGGTAGAAAAAGACTTTGCAATGACCAAGATGAAAACACATTTACTATAAAATAGCTCATATAAATTTGAAGAGCCCCCAAGTGACTTGGGTAAAAGAATTTTATGTATAATGATTGTATGTACCGATGTACTTATATCATATCTGTGTTCACCCGAACTTTAAACGCGTATTAACCGACCATCGACTTCTCCCTCTTCGGTCAAGGACCGAAAAGTGTCATGTACTCCACCAGTCGAAAAAAGAATTGACGGTGTTTCCGATAACCAGGCAATCAGGTCATAAGGATATAAAAGACAAAGCGCGCTCAGCGAACTTATGCTATATTACTGACGAAGTGTAAGAAGTATCTTTGAAAAAAATAGTACCTCCACCGATACCTTTCTACGGTTGCTCATCATTACTATGAGACTTGTGTAATAGATTTTTTGTATTCATGAGTTCCGTTGTGTGCCGACCATTATTGTAAACAATAAGAGCGCTAGCTTTTGGCTTCACCCAGTCTGAGGTACTTACTCGGATGACCCGGTAGTAACAATCGCAGAGGTGCTCCCTTTACCGCCTAGCCGAACAATTGGGAACGTAGGGGTAAGCACAGGAGCCAGGCAACCCAGCTTGCGAAACAGTTAAGTCAACATGGTGCATATTGTGGCGTAATGCACGAACAAGGAATGAAGCCGTACAAGTATAATCATATGCAAGAGGAAAGGCTTCATAAAGGAAGCCCCCAAGTAAACGGTGTATTTGAATTTGCTTGCGACAAACAAGGGTTTGACAAAGAACGTTTTTTGCAAATGACTTTTTGTCAAAAAAGCATAATGCTTGGTCGAACCAAACGAAATTTAAAACTAAAGGTTTTTAAGCATGGAAGCGACCTAGCTGGCTAATGTGCTCAGTGTCGATGCACAGCCTGAGCTTACAGCGGGACAAGCTCCCAGCCCCCAAGCCGGTCTCGAGGTGGTGGAGCGAAGACCTCGGCGCTCCGAAGTGGCGACATAGCACGGCCAATGCAGGCCGGCAGTGAGACGCCGAAGTCCCCGGTGTGGCTTAATGAAGTAATGACGAAGCCCTCGGTCCAGCCGAGGTGACGTGGTACGTCGGTACGCCGACGTGACAGCGCTGCCCGACCCGGATCCTTTACCTATGCATAGAAAATAGTGCAAGCCGGAGATAATAGGAATAAGAAGAAATATTGTTGCATAAAGAAATATAGCCCGTGTGCCGAACACTCGATGATGTAGAGCTCTCTCAGCGATGCCGAAGTCCCTGAGGCAACCGAACATGTCGGTACGGCGATTCGACCAACAAGTTGATCACGCGAGCCTATTGGGACAACGGCGTCGTCTTGTCAAAGTGACCGCGTGACGCAGTTGAAATCGATCACCTACACACATAAAATAGTGCGGTCCAAAAAGGATAATTGCTTTTCACAAAAATAATTTATTGAAAGAGATGTGGCCTGGCGCCGAAGTCATGTCGATGTAGGGTGTCAGCGTGACACGGTAAAGGCATGGCCAAGCCTGAATTCGCCGGCCGGTCTGAGTTCCGGACGTGGCATTCGCTGAACTGTATACGGAAACTGGCCAAACCACCACACGACCGTTGTTAATGCGGCCACCATTTGATAGACCTGTGTACAGATGATGAAACAAACCAGAGTAATATTTCCTTGGGGAAAATAAACCCAAGCAAGAAAAAATACTAGGATTAATAGCACCTAGTTTATCTGTTGTAGCAATCTGAAGAAAGGTTACTCCATAAATTGGGACTCGATCCCCACACTCATTGCCTGATGGGTGATAAAGCAACGGCATGTCGATGCTGGCAAAGGTGGGCTCGCCGAGGCAAAGCCCCCGGTCCAGCTAACGTGACGAAGTTGGTCGGCTGGTGACGCCAAATTCACCGGAGTATGTTGATGAAGAAATAGCAAAGCCCCAGTCTAGCCGAGATGACAGAGCGGGTAATGTGATGAAGCTGGTTGGCTGGTGATGCCGAAGTCACCGGAGTATGTTGACATAGAAATAGCAAAGTCCCCGGTCTAGCCGAGATGACAGAGCGGGTCAATAAGGAGACGTTGCAGCTGCCATGTCAGCCAAGGTGTTGAAGCAGTTCGGCGTGATGGACATCGGCTTGAAAAAGCAACAGTGCGGCCATGCCGACACTGGTCATAACTTGTGATGCGGTCAATGCCGGATTGATGAAGTGACCGAGCGGCGATGTCGGCACGCCTGGCCCGTGCAATCCGTGGGGCGATTGTGTTGGTGATGATTTATCCTTCGCGATGCCGAACTCTTGTTTGGGTTGCTGAGCTGATGATTTGATAAGGTTCGGCTCGGCTCGATGAAGCGACGATCTGTCTAGCGCAGGTCGGGAGACGTGGAGCAATGTTACCGGACTGGTGTGACACCAGCGCGATGGTGAAGAGTGCCTCAAAGAAGGCTTAAAATTTTATGGGCACGCGTTAAACACAACGCATAATACCATAGAAGAAAATTCCTTTAAAAAGGTTGTCTAATATCACGTTCATAAAAAACATGAATTCTGATCGGATCAGTATTCGCGCAGAAAGCAGGTCCAAAAAGTGATGCACTAATCGGAAAATTCCCGGAGTCTGGACGGTCGGATCGAGCTGAAATTTTGAGGGGTGGTAGACATAGGAATTCCGCAGCCGATCAACGGTTGGATCTTCCAAACGACGTCCGACCTAGGTGCTAGAGACCACGCCCTAAACTCGTCTAGATTCCCGTCTAGATTTGACAGGGCTCCGGTATACCGTAGATTGCTGAAGATTTATCCATCGAAACTCGACGAAATTTTTCATGGTTGTTTTAGACTCAATTACGCACAATTCCACCAAAGGAATCATCAAAGCGATGCTCGAGTAGGTGGTGGCAGCAGATACAAGTTCGCTCTTTGGGAAAACAGCACGGTCGACCGAGGGCAATGTTAACGTTGAGCCCCCGAGCTCCACAGATGATTCCTCCATGATCTTAATAGAGATCGGAGTTGATGTTGATGAAGGCCCCCGTCTGAACATGACGATCGGAGATGGAGCGCGGTCCTCGGTCGAGCCAAGGTGACCAGTTGAGCCGGCGATGAAGATGCCAGCATCGTAGTTGATCTGCGGGCGAGCCATTGATCCTTTACCGATCACATAGTGGAACTCTCAATGAAAGCACCATTGTCGGTGTCAAAACCGGTAGATCTCGGGTAGGGGGTCCCGAACTGTGCGTCTAAGGATCGATGGTAAAGAAGACAGGGGACACGATGTTTACCCATGTTCGGGCCCTATTGATGGAGGTAATACCCTACTTCCTGCTGGATTGACTTCGATGAGTATAGGGGTTACAAGAGTTGATCTACCTCAAGATCGTATGTTGTGGTCTAAACCCTATAGATATGATGAGTAATGTCATAATTCTCTATTGACTAGCCTGGCCTCGGCTTATATAACATACCAGAGGCCTAGGATAACAAAAGTCCTAGTCGAATACGTCGGTGGAGAGGAGTCCTTATCTTGATCACCAAGTCTTGTGGAATCTTCCTCGTATATGTCTTCGGCTGTCCGAACTGGCCCATGAGTAAACGGCCATGGGGTCCTCGGCCCAATCCAACTAGTCCAGGACACCGTCAACGGCCTGTGGTGATGCTGTCAGCGGAAGGCACTCCCTGACAACGGCGCCCAATGCTGAAGAAAAAGGCCTGCGGGTGAAGAACGACGCTCCTTCTCACTTTACTTTCCTGTGAAACAAGATGTGCCTCGTGGAGACGTGGAAACTCTGCTTGACGTTTAGGGGACAATAGGTTGTGTAATAATTTATTTAGGTTCCAAGATTTCCTTCCCGCTTGTTTGATGTTCTACGTCAGCAGGGCTCGACCCCGCGCATACCTCAGCCGTCGTTGGGCCGTCCGGATCACCAGGACAAACCAAGGGGTGAGGGGCTACGTGGCCAGTTAGGCTCCTGAGTCACGATGCTCAGGAGTCCCCCTTGACACGCAAACGGCCTGCATGAAGGAGTCGCTAAAGTAGGCCTTAGTGTTCTACGTCGGCAGGGCCCGACCCCACACATACCTCAGCCGCCGTTGGGCCGCCCGGATCACCAGGATGGACCAAGGGGTGAGGGGCTACGTGGCCAGTTAGGCTCCTGAGTCACGATGCTCAGGAGTCCCCCTTGACATGCAAACAGACCTTTCGTAACTGCCCTCGCCGAGGTCCCTCTCTAGAGGGGTGCGTGACAACCAGGTCCGAGGGACCTGGCAGGGCGGCGTACGCTAGGCGAGGCTTGAGCGCAGCCCCTGTGCCCAGCCCCCTCGCACGACTCTCCCAAGGGGAAAGCGTTGCGGTGAGGCTGGACACTGAGCCGGGTGGCTCCCTAAGGTTGGTACGGCCATGGGGCCGCCCTCAGTTGTTTATCACTAGCGCGGAGCGTAGCGCTTCCACACTTGCACGGGCATAGCTGCTCCTCGACCGTGTCGACTGCCAGTGCGGAGCATGGTGCTTCAACTGGCATGTGGGTGAGGGCTCTCTCTGAGTGCAGCCCCCGGGGCGTGTATAACCCTGCCTTGACAGGTGGCTTGCACGGCAGGGCTAGAGGAGGTCTGTCTGGGCACCCACGAGCCAGCGCGGGACTCATGAGGCCCTACCTCAAGGCGGGTTGCACCTGGTCTTGGTTCTTGATAGCTTTGGCGGTCCTGCAAGATGGTTAGGCAACCTACGCCAAACGAATTTCCTGGGGCGGTCACATAAGAAGGCCAGACACCAACGACCCTAGGAGGTGACGTGAACGGGGCCGGCCCGACAGACTGATCTCAGTCATTGGGTTTATTGACGCTGCAGGGACAGACCCGAGCACAGACACCGTGCCTAGCCTACTCATGTGAGGGATCCTAAAGAAAGACAACCGGCGCACGGCTCCCGTGGTAACGAGGGCAATTGCGGGTGGGGTATCGAAGTACCAGATAAGCAGGTGATAGTCATAAAACGACTCTAGCAGAGAGGCAGGTTAGCTTAGATAAATTCAAGAATGATACATGCCATCGGGATGGACATATGCGGCCCGGGGATGATGCAGCCCGAGGGGCGCCCCCATCAAAGTAAGCTAGAGATGCAAAATCATATACGTCGTAGGGACAGACCCTTGCGACTTGGGGATAATGCAGCCCGAGGGGTGCCCCCAACTGAATGAACTGGAAAGGGTCATCGGATAATGCCGCTGGAGTGATGTTGGAGTAGCTAAAGATGCACGCTGAAGGAGTCGTTCCTCACGAGCTGCCGGGGCCCTTAGCCTCAGGAGGCTCCAGGGGCCCTGGTGGCTCTTGGAGAACCGTCGCCATCTCCGCCAGGCCAGTATGATGCCTGGACTCCTGAGCCACATGGATGCTCCACAGGTGACACTGGAAGGCGGAAGCCATGCTCGGCAAACCAAACGGCATGCGAACATAGCTGTGAGGTGGACCCTCGCACCGACCAACGCACGAAGGCCAGAAGCGCTCTTGAGATGTGGCCCTACTGAGCCCTGGAATGTCGACGCAGATGCGCAACCCGCTGTCCTTGCCAAGATGGGGAGCTGCTCTGGGTGGTGGGTGGCGGTCGCCACGTATGGCCCTTGCCTCTTGAAGCTCCTGGGTCGCCCCGACGATGAACTCATGAGCACTGCACGCTCTTTTCCCAATGCCCTCCTGAGGGAAACATGCGGCAAAGCACACCTCCACATGGTGTCTGAGCACCTCCCTCGTGATGCTGGCCAAGTGTGAGGCCCTCCAGAAGAGAGCCCCCGAGCCTTGCCCGAGGAGGGCGCCAGGCGCGCCTTCCTATGTGAGGGAGGGAGGCGCCCCAACTGTGGGCGCTGATCCTGAGGTGGTGCCGCTGGAGACGCCACTCTCTTGAGGCCCTGGGAGGAGTAGCTGCTTCTTCTTCTTGGGGATGGCCTCAGGAGGGTAAGGGGTGCCTTTGTTGTCGGGGTCTTCGATCGCTGCGGCTTGGAAGGCGCACTCAAGGGAGCACACCACATCCCTTTCTCCGCAGGGGACCACGATGACGTGACCACTCCCTGGCATCTTAAGGACGTTGTAGCCGTGGTGGGTCACTACCATAAACTTGGCCAATGCTGGATACCCAAGGATGGCGTTGTATGGCAAACGGATGTGGGCGACGTCAAAGTCGATGAGCTCAGTGCGGTAGTTGTCATGCTGGCCGAAGGTGACAGGGAGGCGGACCTTCCCTATCGGGGTGGTGGAGCCGTCGGTCACTCCTGAGAAAGGATTGGTAGGCTGAAGCTAATCGTATGGCACTTGAAGGCTGTCGAACGTCTCGACAGACGGGACATTGGGCCCTGCGCTGCCATCAATGAGGGTCTTGGTGAATTAGATGTTGCTGATGATGGGTGAGAAAAGAATCGGAAGGACACTGGCGGTCACCGCGCACTTGAGCTGGTCCACCGAGCTAAAGGTGATGGTGCACTTGGACCACCTGAGCGGGCCTGCGTTCACCTCACGAGCAAACTACTTGAAGGTGCCCTGGGAAGCTGGGGCCTGAGCACCGCCCAAGATGCAGGCGATGGCGTGTGGCACCTGGAAGCCCCTAGCCCACTCGTCCTGATGGTAGTCGTCATTCCTCCTTCGTGGTGGCAGCAGCGGAGGGAGGCCAGCATTGCCTTGAGGACGGTTCTCACGAGGTTGGTCCCTCTAGGCGCCCTCGTGAGGCTGGTCCTGCTAGTGGTCCTCGCGAGGCCGGTCACTCCATTCCTGACGGGGGCCGCGGTCGTTCAAGCGTCCCCCACTTCATCTTCCTCCTCGGTCGTAGCCCCGGTCGTTGCGCTCAGGGCGCCGACCGAAATGTCCATCTCGAATAGCCCTGAGCTATTGGCAGTCGTTGGTGGTGTGGCTGTGTACGTTGTGGAAGGCGCAGAACGGACGACTGCTCTTAGACGACTCGGGGTGGTCCCAGCCGCGCTTCGTGTCCGGCTCTACCATGAGCACGGCTACTCCCTTGCGCTTCACGTCCTTGGCCTTGGCTTTCTTCTCTTCGGGGTCAGCAGTAGGGAGCTCGAGGAGGGAGAGGCGCCTCTCCTCAGCTCTTGCGCACTTGGTCGCCATGTTGAACATCTCCAGGGCCGAGCATAGCTTCTCAAGGATGGCGAGATCCTCCTTCATCTTGACGTCGTGGACGCCATCAGAGAACGCTGAGATGATGGCCTTGTCTGTCACGTTGGGGATCTTAAGGCGGACGCTGCTGAAGCGCTGGATGTACTTCTGCAGGGTCTCCCTGGGCTGCCGTTTGATGCGGCGCAGGTCACCCGCAGCCGGCGGGCAGTTGCGAGTGCCCTGGAAGTTGGTGACGAACCGCTCGCGCATCTCGCCCCAGGAGTAGATCGATACCGCGGGCAGGTTCAGGAGCCACGAGCGAGCACCATCCTTGAGAGTCATGGGAAACTAGTTCGCCATGACTTTCTCATCGCCGTTGGCCGCCTCGATGCTCAGCTCGTAGAGCTGCAAGAACTCCGCAGGGTCGGGGGTGCCTTCGTAGCGCGGAGGCAGGTCCGGCTTGAGATTGCCTGGCCAGACGTCGGTGCACTGCTCTGGAGTAAATTCTCAGCAGCCTGCTGTGGTCACCGGAGCCCGTCGTGGTGGTGGAGCCAGGTCTTAGTAGCCACGCACCACCACCGTAGGCGGCGCACGGTCTTGACGTGGTGGTGCGGGGAGTGCAGGGGCGTTTTCTTGCGGTCGAGGGACCTCCCGGCAGCTTCCTTCATTGTGCACGGGCGCACGGTGTGGCGGGTCACGCCGTGGGACCGCATGTCTTGGGGCGAGGACACCGTCTTGATCCGGAGGAGGCGGAGGCGCTCCGTGAGTAGCGTGTCTCGGCGCGAGGGCGCCATCTTGATGCAGAGGCGGCGGAGGCTCTCCATGAGCTACGTCGCCCGTGGCTGGAGGTGGGCGAGGCAGCGAGAGGGACGGTGCAGGGGAGCCCCCAGCAGTGCTGACGAGCTCGGCGCTGCAGTCCAGCCAATCCTCATAGAGGTCCTTGACCGGGCGGTAAAGCAGGAGCTCGTGTGCCATGAGCAGCGTGGCCTGCACGTCCGCGGGCACGCGACGAGCGTGGGACGATGAGCCGGCCGGAGTCAGCGACGTGGTGACGGTGCGGCCGTCCCACCGCACAGAGGGTGTGCAGTGATGACGCTTGATGCTTGTTCGCTGCCAGGCCAATGGTGGCGTTGGCAACGGGTGATGGAGAATGGCGGGGAGGTCCGCCAACGGGCGCCGTCTGAGTGACGCGGGCGGCGAGGGAAGCACGGCGCTCAGCACGGGCTCAGCGAGCGTCAGACATGGATGCGATGGAGCAGTGGTACGCGGATCGACGGAAGAAAAGCTTTAGTGCACCCCTACCTGGCGCGCCAAATGTCGGATTACGGGTTCTGGCAAACCCTTGAGGTTCGAACACGGGGGTGCGCACAAAGATCTCTCTCCCCCTACCTCACACTCTCACAACGATCTCAAAGCCTAGCTCGCCAAACCCAAGGAACAAGGGACACAAGGGTTTATACTGGTTCGGGCCACCGTTGTAGGCTCAGGATGAACAAGTACAAGGGAAGAACGGCTCCTGAGGAGAGGTGTTCTTGAGCTTGATGAGCTTGTGCGTGTGTGGATGGTCTAGTTCCTCTCCACATTTGATGAGATTCCATCCCCATGGTGGTGCCTGGTAATATTTATAGAGGCCCGGGTCATCTTCTCAAATATTAGGTGGGAAGGGATCCCACAACGGACAATTCGAAGGGAGAAAACTAGTACAAGTTATCCTGATAAAAGGTGGTCTTTGCCTGCCAAAGGCTCTGGTGGTGACTCCGTCGTGGGCTCCGTGATGACCTCCGTCCGGCCGTCCTGCTGGTCTTGGTCTCGTTGCACCGATATGGAAACCTTTGCCTAATGTCTCGGCTCTCCTCGCCTGTGCTTGCCTCTTTAGCACCAAAGAGGCAATTGGTACTTTTCACCCGCTGGCGCCCACCTTGCGCCCGCCTGGCCTTGGTCGTCATGGCTCACGTCATGGAAACCTCACAAGGTGCCCCTCGCCTTGATCGCTCCACTCCTCGAGAGCCAGCTTAGTGAGGCCGCCCCTAAGGAGGTCTTGTGTTGTCTGCCTCGCGAGGCTTGGCGCCTCGCGAGGGTCTTGAGTGTTTGCTGATGAAGATGGGCCGTACCAGGCCGTTGGTAGAGCCACGCCCTAGGCCGCAGGCAGGCAAGTCTGGGTACCCCCGTTCCCAGAACACCGACAGTTTTGAGATATGATGATGTGATATGTGAGTATGTTGATAAGTAATTATGCTTTAGTAAGAATATTGGTGTTAAGGTTTTTGATTCCCTATGCAAGCACGAAAGTCAATAATTATGCAATGAAACTATATCTTACTTGTGGTGCATTGTTCGGTGTTAATTATGCTTAACGCTCGCTTATGAGATTATTTGTTTCTTGGTTGGTCGCTTCTCAATCTTTTGCCAGCCTTCATTTTGCACTAAGTATGATCACTACTTGTGCATCCAAAAACCTTTAAACCAATTTTTCTACATGAGTCCACTATATCTACCTATTTGTGGTATTCTTTTGCCGTTCTAAGCAAATTTGTATGTGCCATATCTAATTTCTAAAATAAACTTCTCTTTTGTGTGTTTGTTCCGCTCGCGGAGCGGAGAGGGGTGGCTAATATTTTCCATGGAAGATGTGTTATTCTCACGATGAGTGTTTATTCACTTGGCATTGCATGAGAGTAAGGCAAAGGTATTAGGGATGCCCAGTCTCGAAATGAAAAATGAATTTACTTTATGTTGTCAAATAATAAATTCCTTGGAAAGTAATTGTATGGAAGGCAGCCGTGGATACGGTTAGCCATGAAAAGTGAAAGTATGGTGGAAAAAGGAATAAACTTTATTTTCTGTTTGTGTCCGGGTTGTGGAGCAATATATGCCAAGGGATGGCTAATCATGGAGAGGGACAAGAGTATGTCACCGGGCTCCAGAAGCGGGAGTGAGCGAGACCGCATACGCCTGCGAATCTTACCCAGGTTCGGGGCTCTCCTAGGAGATAACACCCCTAGTCCTGCTATGCGGGGTCTCCGCATGATCACAATCTTAACAAGGTAGCTACAAGCTTGCTCCTTGAGCTATTTAGCTCGAGAAGGAAGAAGAACAAAGCTAGCCCTACTACACTCTCTCTATGTGGGTGTATGTGTGTGTTCTAAGGTTCTGAACCCTTTGCATGGGTGACCTAGGGGGTCTATATAGGCCTACCCCCAGGGGGTACAATGGTAATCCGACCGGGTGTAAGACCCAGCCGTCAGTCTCTCTAGACGCCGGCTTCTCCGCCGGCTGCTGGGGCCTGCCGCTTTGTGGGTCTCGCCAGCTGTCGTGTACTTTGCCGACAGGCCCTGTCCGCCACTTGCTGGTCTGGTTGATCACTCTGCACTATAGCCTTGCTACTGATGATGGATGCTTTGTCGGGGGAAGCATGGCTACAGTACCGCCGCCTGGTGGGCGTTCACTGTAGCCATTCCCCGTCTCTTTTTGTTAATGGTGCACATACTTTGAGGGGGGAGGGGGCTGCCTGCTAGGAGGCGGCCTGCCCCCGTTGCCGCCTGCTAGGGATTCGCCGCCTTATGGGGCTCGCTAACAAGTAGGGCCCGCTGTTTGGACCAGCCGGCCCAAGAAGGCAGCCGTTCGTCCGGGAGGTGTGATGGCGCAGTCGGCCCTAATGTCTTGAAATACCAAAGGGATCCCAGAGGCTACCCATGGTCATTTACTCCAAGAGTAGTACCCGAAGCTGGTGGGGCGCTGCGGCTGAAGAGGCAAGAAGCATCAGCAGCTTCCTACTCTGAGTCGCCTGGTGATCTAGCTTCGTTCGTCTTCTGGAGGCGGCATCAGCTTGGAGTCGACCGGGGCCAGGCTGGCCGCCTAGTGAATTCGAAACGTTGTGGTGGGGGCCAAGTGGCACGCCAGCCGGGTGATAGGCTTGTCGCCCGTTGCTCACCCGCCACATGGCGCTAGCAGACAAGGCCGGCCTACTAGCCCACGCGTGCGACGGGATGTCGCCGCAGGCCGGGGCCCGCCACTACAGGGCCTCGGCACGCGCACAGATCCAGTGCGGCCAAAGAGGGCGGTTGTGCTTCTATGGCCCGGTAACCGCACGCCGTTAAGGCGCGGAAGGTGCAGGGTCGTGGCGGGAGTGGGCGCAGTTAATCCCACGACCCCCATGTCTCGCCCCCTGGGCTCCTCCGCCAGGGGGCTATAAATAGGGGGAGGATGGGGCGGCAGACGCACGCACACCCTCCTCTCCCTTCATCCCAGCCTTTCTCCTTTCTCTCACCCTTGCATTGCCGCGCCCCTTCCACTTGCCGAGGCGCTACAGCAGCTTGCCGTCGCTGGGCCTCCTCGCACCACGGCTTTCTTGCTCTATCGCGGATTTGCCCACTCGTCGCTGCACCGCGCCTCCATCGAGCACCCATATCCATGGCGCGAATGGGCCAGTAATTGGGATGGCTCCAACGTCCATGAAGAACACCTCACCTTTCTTCGCCAGATGCGGCGGCAGCCTTGCGACACACACGTAAAGGTGAGTGTTCCTCCTGAGGCGGAGATATCGCCAGTGCCAGAGGATGGGGAACACGTCGTCTTCCGGTCACATTTTCTTCACGTCTTCGGTCTGCCGACGAGCGGCTTCTTTCGCTCCTTCCTCTCTTTCTACAAAGTCCAGCCACACCACCTCACACCGAATACGGTGGTGCTGCTGGCCGCCTCCTTCACCCTCTGCGAAGGCTACCACAGCACACTCCCCACCCTTGGGATCTGTGGGGAGTTCTTCTACCTCAAGATTGGTACCGCCGCCAAGAACGAGGCGGCCCAGTGCAGAGCATGCGTCATAGTGCGGCGTTCGGGTTTCGAGGTCCGCTTCCCGGCCCTCTCCCTACTGCAGTCGGCCAAGATGTGGTAGAGATCTTATTTCTACGTCAAGAATATCCATCCAACGATGGACTATGTTAATCTGCCGGCTTATGCAGTGCAGCCGGCCGAGCCCCGCACCAATTGGCAATTTTGGCCGAAGAACCTGTTGGCCGCCTCCTCCGCCACACTCTCCTGTCTTTAGGAGATGACGGAGTCGGAGGGCCTCAAGGCCTCGGATCTGCTGACTGCCTTTGTGGCGCGCCGAGTGCTTCCTCTCCAGGCCTGGCCACATATCATCAGCCGCATGGAGGAGGAGGACGCCATTGGCGATGGTGGTGACGGAGCATGCGGCTCCTCAAGAGGCGGCCTTGGGGAATGTCCATATGACGACAAGGAGAACAATGAGCTGCGACATAGCCGCGGCGTCGACAGGGCGGGTGTGAGTTCTTCGGCCCCGCCGACTGCTCGACGCCGGGTTGTACGGCAGCCGGCCCAAGAAGCCCAAGAACTCGGCTGCCGTGACCAAGCGGCTGGAGGCCGCTGCGAAGGCAGCCCAATTCTAGAAGGTCCCAAGGCGGCTCCCACTGGTGTCCGGGTAAGCGTATTGATCCTTTTTGCATTTTCTGCTTTGCGTTTGCTTTCCTTCTTCTTTGCAAACCTCTTATTTCTCTTTTTCTTATCTTGTCGAATAGGGCCCCTCTTTCTCTCTTGCGTGCCCCGTCTGGCTCAGTGATTGGGACGGCAGGCGGCTCTGTGGAACCCCGCCGTGTGGATCCGCTCGCCGATCTCTAGGAGGTGACGGAGAGGAACGCACGAGAGGAACGTGAGGAGCGGGAGGAGGCGGAGTGGGTGAAGGCGGAGGCGGCCAATGCGGTGCAAGCAGAGGCTGATGCCGCGTCCAAGACCCGGGCCAACGCAGCGGCTAATGCGCAGGCGGACGCGGCTGCCAAGGCGCGGGCGGAGGATGCATCCTGCAGCCGAGCTCCGGAGTCCACCGGCCTGCAACATGCGGACCCATTGGTGCCGGAAGGTTAGGCGCCGATAGGAGAAGCCAGCGCCAACCAGCCGGTCTTGGAGAAGGGAGGGGGCGACCCTGTTGTCTTGGGGGCGGAGGTGCCCCTACACACGCCGACTACTGACTCACCGGGCAGTCAGCCTGAGGCGCAGCTGGTGCCGCCATCTGGCGGTGAGCTGATAGTGGGGCCGACTCCTGCGGCCCGCTATCCAGCGCGCTATCATCCGGAGAAGGCGCTCTCAGCACCGCAGCCATTGGAGATTAGGGCCACCGGCTCGTCGGCCCATGACACCGAGGCCACCAGTGCCTCCCCACCGGGTTGGACGTATGGGGGTGGCACCGGTGTCTTGAACTTGGCTATGCAAGACGTCCAGGCCCATTTCAATGCCCAAGGCGCCGCCCTCTAGCAGTACACGCAGGAGTTCCTACGACACAAGCAGCTGTCCTGGTAGGTTTCTGGCTTCTTGATTTTTTTGATTCCTTGTAATCTTCAATCTTCAGTGGGGGCGCGCCAGCGCACCCACTGGGTGTAGCCCCTGAGTTCTGGACCGGCTGCTGATCAGGCGGCTCGAAACTTCAAGTTAGTTACGAGTGCTGACTTGTTTTTTCCTTTTGTTCTTTTTGCTGTAGGATTATCACAACGTCCGTGCGGTGGCCTACAACTCCCAAGTCTAGGAGCTGGCCAATCGGGCCGTCAACCTCAATGCCAGCCGGAGTAAGTGGTTTATCTTTTTCCTCACGGGGGCGCGCCAGCGCACCCGCTGGGTGTAGCCCCCGAGATTCAGGCCGACTATTGAGAAGTCGGTCCGGATCTTCCGACAACTATGTTTCTTTGTTGGTGATGCTCTTCTTCTTCTTCGTCTTGGCAGAGGCTGCTGCAGTTCTGCAGAAGCGCCTAGGTGTGGCCGAAACCGCGCTTCGTGCCAAGGAGGAGGAGCGCAGCCAGGCGGCCAAGGAATGCGACCGCCTGGCTAGGGACCTGGTGGACTAGGCGGAGAGGCACAAGGTGGAGCTCCAGAAGCTGAAGAAGAGCAAAGCCAACCTTTAAGACAAGTTCGAGACTTCTCGCTCGAACTGGGCCGAGAAAGAAAAGGCCCTGTCCGACGGCTATGGTGAGATCGAGGATATGATCGATGGTGAGTTGCTTCTTCCTTTCGTTCAGCGACCGACTACTGTATGAGTTGGCTTCTGTCTTCTAACTTCTTTTTTTCTTGTGCAGAATTCTTTCCCGGTCAATCGGTCGCTGTCAGCAAGGCCATCGAGGCTCGCTACGATGAGCTAAGAAGGGCTGGTGCAGACATTGCAACTAACGCGCCTCGAACCCTCGACGAGCAGCTTCTCGTCGTTCAAGCGCGCCTACAGTCGGCTCATCGGATGCTCCACCACCTGCAGCGCGTCTAGGCCCAGGTGTTGACCGCCCTCTGGCTGGATGCCCAGATCCTGCGCACTCCCAGCCGGACTGCCGATTGGTTTGAGGTAGCAGTCGGCCGCTTTGGAGCTTGGAAGGGCGCCGTGGCTCAGGCCGGCGCTCGGAGGGCCCTGGAGTTCGTCAAGGCGTGGTACCCGGGCCGGGACCTGGCCTAGCTGGCCACATTCTAGCAAGAGGCCGCCCCAGAGCTGGCGGCGGCGAGCCGCGACCTTGCTCAACACGCGACGTGATGTCTACTACACAACCTTCTTCTTGTAGACGTTGATGGGCCTCCAAGTGCAGAGGTTTGTAGGACAGCAGCAAATTTCCCTTAAGTGGATGACCTAAGGTTTATCAATCCGTAGGAGGCATAGGATGAAGATGGTCTCTCTCAAGCAACCCTGCAACCAAATAACAAAGAGTCTCTTATGTCCCCAACACACCCAATACAATGGTAAATTGTATAGGTGCACTAGTTCGGCGAAGAGATGTGTAGCAACCAGACCTCAAACAGTCTGATCTCTGTGCTCCGGTGTCATCCCTGGATCAGTAATGCTGACACCACACAATACTCGGAGGATTTATAACAGAGTAGCAATCACACACTTATTACATCGAGGGTCTTCATAGAGAATTTATTACAATAAATATGGCTTAAGGCCATATAATAACGATAACAGCAGAAGGCTTGGAAGATAAGTGAGTCCATCAACTCCAACGGCATCACTGAGTATAGAACCACGACCTAAAAACTCCTTAATCATCGTCTGAAAAGTCTGCAACATTAACGTTGCAGCCCGAAATGGGTCAGCACATGGAATATGCTGGCAAGGTAACACATAGAGAGTAATGGAATGAAACACTATACTATATGCATATTTGGCTGGTGGAAAGCTCTATGGTTACAGTTTTGCATAAAGCCAAATTTTCCCTACTGCAAAGGAATAAATTTAATTAACTATCATGGTGGTTGTTAAACATTGAGAATGGTTGACAGCATTCTCAATCCCAATTAAGCATCATCATTAAACAAAACCCAACAAAATTAATTTAGAGTAACATGTTGAGATTCACATGATAATCCAGGTACTAGATACTCAAGATGTCCATAACCGGGGACACGGCTAATCATGATTAGTTTATTTCACTCTACAGAGGTTTGCACACTTTTCCCCACAAGACTCGATCGCCTCCGTTTGGTTTCTCGCACTACATGGTGTTTGAGAAGACGGATGACCGAGACACAGTCTTTCAGAAGCGCTAGCACCTTATGATGGATAGACCGTTACACCTACTTTCCCCTACATCTGCTAGTCTACCCTGTAAGAGTTCCCACAACTTATTCAACTATGCCAGAGCCCATAATGTCTTGTGGCTGCACACGGAAGTTTCTAGTATGAATAATCCCATGATCCCTTTGAGCCTGGGTGGCGGTCCATAAAAAAACAGGCAATCCTGGTCTACCCAGGTGCCTAGACAGGCAATCCTGGAATAACCAGGTACCTCAATCCACCCAGATGTGTGTTTAAGTTGCCACCTTAGATAAACCATTAATTAACAAACTCACATCTGTCATGAATATCACTCACCCAATCCACGTCTACTAGCATAGCATAGCATAATGGCAAACGTATAAGTCACTCCCAAAGGTTTGACAATAAAACAGGTAATAGGTTGTCAGTGTACTAGAATAGGGGTACCCTAGTACCCCGAACTTGTGCACGGGCAGTTGCAGCACCCCGCGGCAAGGCTTGCCGGGCGAATGCCAAGATCCTCCATGGTGCCCTTGGGGCCATTCAAGAACAAAGTATTTAAGCTCAGGAGACAAGGCCCCGGCAAGAGGAGCTTGCCGGGAAGGCCAGCCAAGGCACTCCAAGGAACTTGTCGCGGCGCGCCACGTGCTCCGGCAAGGCAACAAGGCCCCGGCAAGAGGAGCTTGCCGGGAAGACCAACCAAGGTACCTCGAGGCCCAGTGAGCGACAAGCTTCCGGACCCGACAAGATAACAGCAGCGGCAAGGCGCTTGCCGCGGCAGGCGGCCACTCTGTGCCCATGCTCCAGCGCATCCACCAACGTGTCGCCCTGGGGGCATCTCCAGGCGCGCGTGGCGGGAGGCTGTGCAGCCAGCGGTGCGCAGTGGCATGCGAAGCTGACAAGATCGCCATCGTGGCGAACGGTGGCGCCCCTAACGGTCCTTTTCTACACTGTTTGGGCGACCCAGACGGGCATTTAATGCCCTTGTCCCCTGCCGTCAGGGTTAGGTAGGGTACACTGTACAAGTAACTGTACCAACCACCTCGATTTTTACATTTTTACCCTTCTCTGCGTTGCCACCTGTTGGTGACCCCTTTAGCGTATAAAAGGAGGCCCATGCGCAATGTAGAGGGGGTTCGGTTCGGTTCGATCCATTCGTACGCTAGAGAACACTACACTCTTTCTCTAGAGCAAGAACACAACATAATACAACCAGACAAGCAGCAGTAGGAGTGTTATCTCTCAGGAGAGCTCCGAAGCTGGGTAAACGGCTCGTGTGCCTCGCCTCGATCTACTCTTCGTGCGATCTCCGCCCCCCGCCGAACCGAAAGGGGCCCGGTCCGCCGGCCCCATAGGTGTTCGTGGATCAGTTTCCCCGACATCTTTGGCGGCGGCCGCCCCGTCCACGTCACTTCCGCCACCGTTGGAGCAAACGGGTGGTGGAATGGATGCCGGCGGAAGAATGGACGTCTACGAGGAAGCCTATGATGTTGCCAGGTCCAAAGACAAGGCTGCACAAACCTCGGCGGCTGTACATGTTCCACGCCACTCTCAGGAGGCGCAAGACCAATAGCGTCATGGCACTTGCAGTGCCATATGCATGATAGGCCAAGACCAAGCTGGTGGATCTCGGGGCGCTCAAGACCAGCATGCACGCCAGCGTGCTGGCACGAGCGGGGCACGGTCGCCTGGACGGGATACTGCTCCTTCTAACATAGTTAGAAGTCCGAGCACGTCCCGCTCCTCGCGCCGTCCGCCACTGCCACCCACCACTTCAGCAGAAGCTTTGGCGCGAGCTCAACTTCTCCTAGATTAGCCTCCGACGTCGGACAAGATCGACGAATGGAGGGCCACCATTCAGAGTCTCATCGGCTACGCCAACGGCGACATCCCACGGCGGCCGAGCGCGTCGCCGCCGCGGCAGGGTTGCCGGGCGTGAGCCGGTGGCGACGAAACGGGTGGAGGTGCAACTACCATGCAATCACCACCCCGAAGGCCAAGATCGCCGACTCGCCGGATCCACCTCGACAGCGACTCCACCGCATATTCGGATCCACGAGCTCGTCGCGATCAGCGCCAAGTTCTTCATGATCGACAACAAGAAGACGCTCGAACTCGCATCGAGCGCCGAAGAGAAGCGCGACGTCAATCCGACAAGCGCGCTGGGCCCTCTGTTGACATGCATGCGCCAGGGGAACCAGGCGATCTGCCGTACGCGGTAGGTTGCCCTGCGTTCACTCGTGAGCTGCGGCAAGTCCAATGGCCCAGCACGAAGAACTTCAAGCCATACGTACCGGAGAAGTACGACGGCAAGACGCATCCGTCGGAGTTCCTCAATATTAACACCATTGCGGTGCAGGCTGCTGGGGGACGGGATGACAAGATCCTTGCCAACTACTTCCCGTTGGTACTCAAGCCCAACGTCAGGTCCTGGCTCATGCACTTGCCGGACAACTCCATATCCTCTTGGGCTGATCTGTGCCATCAGTTTGTCGGCGCCTTCACAGGCGGCCACAAGCCTCATGGCCAGGAGAGTGATCTTCATCTGCTCGCCCAGAAGGAAGGAGAGCCCCTGTGCAAGTACATTCAGAGATTCAGCAGTGTACAGCACAACATCCCAGATGTCCACCCTGCCGCGGTGATCAGCGCGTTCCATCAGAATGTGCGAATCCGCAGGATGCGGGAGGAAATGGCGATGTGCAAGATCAGGGACGTCAGTGAGTTATATGCACTGGCTGACAAGTGTGCACGTGCTGAGGAAGGGAGGAGACTCCCCGGAGAGAATGTAGGAGCGGGAGGATCTGACAGTGAAGATGCTGCCCTGGCAAGGAAAAACCGGCGGTGGAACAATAGAAGGAGGAAAGGCAAAGAGGTGCTAGTTGTTGAGCAGTCCGGCAACGGTGGTGGTGCCAACAAAGCCAAAGCTGGTGACTCCGGCAAGGAGGTTGCCGCGGAGGTGGCGGTCGCCTACAAGCAGGACGGCACCAACAAGCAGTATTGCAAGATCCACCGCACCAAGGGCCATGATCTCCAGAATTTTAAGAAAGTTGAGCAGCTTGTTGAGCAACAGAAAGCTGAATACGAGCGGCGCGACAAGGAGAAGGCCCAGGAAGGTGCTGGGGGATCCGGCAAGAAGCGTCCCGGCCGAGGAGGACGCCGCGGCAAGGCCAAGCAGCGGCAAGGAGACAAACCTCCTCGCGGCCGCGACAAGGATGAAGATGACGACGACGATGAAGACATGGATGATGAGGAGACTGATGAGCAGGAGTTCCAGAAAGCCACAGAGGTCCTGTGCGTTGACGGTGGTGCTTCTCTGCACACCTCGCACCGCTAGCTCAAGCAGTGGGTGCGGGAAGTTAATGCAGCAGAACCACCCGTCGGGTCACGCAAGCCTCTGAAATGGTCCAGCACGCCTATCATCTTTGATATTGAGGACCACCCTGATCGCATAACTGCGGTCGGGTGCTTGCCGATGTTGGTTTCACCAACAATCCGCAACCTCAAGGTCACTAAGATGCTAGTTGACGGCGGGGCCGGCTTGAACCTGATCTCCTCCGCGGTGCTCCAGAAACTCCAGATCCCTGACAGCGAGCTCGAAGAGACCGGTACATTTCAAGGAATCAACCCGGGAAGGAGCAAGCCGAAGGAAAAGATCACGTTGCCGGTAACATTTGGCAGTGAGCTGAACTTCAGGACTGAGAGGGTCACATTTGATGTTGCTGACTTTCCATTACCTTACAATGGAATCCTTGGCCGTCCGGCACTCGCCAAGTTCATGGTAGCCTCTCACTATGCGTACAACGTACTGAAAATGCCAGGCCCGATAAGTGTCATCTCTGTCCCTGGCGACAAGAAGGATGCTCTTATCTGTGCCGACAAGATCTACCGGGAAGCAGCAGCCGCAGCAGAACGCAAGACACTTGCCGCTGAAGCTCCCGGGGGGAAGAAGAAGACCAAGTCCGGCAAGAGTTCTGATGCCCACTCCGGCAAGCGCACCTCTTCGGAGTGCTGCGCTACCGTCGAGGACGCACCATCGAGCTCCACCGGCAAGTGTAAGAAGGCAATGACAGCTCCAACTGAGACCAAGAAGGTGTCCGCCAAGGAGGACGGCGCTAGTGGTACCTTCACCATCAGCGCCACTCTGGACCCCAAATAGGAAAGCGCGCTCGTTGCTTTCCTGCGGGCGAATGTCGACGTGTTTGCGTGGCAACCATCTGATATCCCCGGTGTTCCCAGGAAAGTAATTGAGCACCACCTTGCCGTCTGTCCTCATGCGCGGCCCGTCAAGCAGAAAGTCAGGAAACAGGCAGTAGAGCGCCAAGAATTCATCGCAGAAGAAATCAAGAAGTTGGAAGCAGCAGGCCTTGTCAGAGGAGTGCTCCATCCCACGTGGTTGGCCAACCCTGTTGTCGTGCGCAAGGCTAACGGGAAATGGAGGCTTTGTATTGACTTTACTGATGTTAATAAAGCTTGTCCCAAAGACCCATTTCCCTTGCCGCGCATTGACCAGATTGTTGACTCCACAGCCGGATGTGATTTGCTTTCATTTCTTGATGCATACTCAGGATACCATCAGATCTTCATGGCAGAAGAGGATGAAGAGAAAACCGCATTTATCACCCCGTGCGGCACGTACTGCTTCGTACGGATGCCTTTCGGTTTGAAGAATGCTGGTTCAACATTCGCAAGGGTAGTCCACCACGCTTTTGAGCCGCAGATGCACAGAAATGTGGAAGCCTACATGGATGACATAGTGGTCAAAAGCAAGAGCAGGGCGACCCTGATACAAGATTTAGACGAGACATTTGCAAATCTGCGCAAGATCAACCTCAAGCTTAACCCCGAGAAGTGCGTGTTTGGAGTCCCATCCGGCAAGCTTCTCGGGTTCTTCGTGTCTCAGCGGGGAATTGAAGCCAATCCCGACAAGATCAAGGCCATTGAGCAGATCGAAGCACCAAAGCGCGTCAAGGATGTACGAAGGCTTGCCGGTTGCATGGCTGCTCTCAGCAGGTTTATCTCTAGATCTGCTGAGTGCGCCCTGCCATTTTTCAAAATTTTGAAAAAAGCAGGTCCAATGAAATGGACTCCGGAGGCGGAGGCTGCGCTGCAGGATTTGAAGAGATACCTGTCCTCCACTCCAATACTTGTCGCACCTAAGCTGCAAGAGAAGTTGCTGCTGTATATAGCGGCAACCAATCAAGTGGTTAGTGCTGCGTTAGTGGCGGAGAGGGAGGTGGATGATGAGCCAGCAACCACGGCAGATGCATCCAGCGACAAGCAGGGGGCTTCACCGACAAGCTCTGGTCCCAACAGAGATGGATCTGCGCAGGAGCATGATAAGATACAGAAGAGAATGGTGCAGCGTCCAGTTTACTTTGTCAGTTCCCTTCTACAAGGGGCTAGATCAAGGTACTCTGGTGTGCAGAAGTTGCTTTTCAGCCTCCTCATGGCCTCGAGAAAGCTACGCCATTACTTCCAAGCACATGAGATCACAGTCGTCACTCGCTTTCCGCTAAAGAGGATACTGCAAAATCCAGAAGCGACAGGTAGGATTGTCGAGTGGGCGCTGGAACTCTCAAGCTTTGGCCTCAAGTTTGAGAGCACTTCAACTATCCAAAGCAGAGCATTGGCAGAGTTCATAGCTGAGTGGACGCCAACACCAGATGAAGAAATTCCAGAGATGAGCATCCCTGTCAAAGAGGCAAGCAAAGAGTGGCTGATGTACTTTGACGGTGCCTTCTCGCTGCAAGGCGCCGGTGCGGGCGTGCTGCTTGTCGCACCCACTGGAGAGCACCTAAAGTACGTAGTCCAGATGCACTTTCCCAAGGAGCAAGCAACCAACAATACTGCAGAGTATGAAGGATTGCTTGCCGGTCTCAGAGTTGCAGCAGACCTTGGGATCAAGAAGCTCATTGTCAGGGGTGACTCACAGCTTGTCGTCCGCCAAGTGAACAAGAACTACCAGAGTCCATTGATGGAAGCATATGTTGATGAAGTGAGGAAGCTAGAAGAGCACTTTGACGGCCTACGGATGGAGCATATCCCAAGATCTCAGAATGACATTGCTGATGGCCTGTCAAAGTGCGCCGCACTAAAGTTACCTGTGGAACCAGGGATCTTTGTGCTCAAGTTGACTCAACCATCCGTAACACCATCAACTGGACAAAGCAAGAAGAGGAAGTTGATTTCTGGTGACTACTTTCCGGCAGAGCTCCCCGAAGCCGCCGCCAAGAAAGTCCCCAAGATCAACACCAAGGTTGCTGAGGGGCAGTCTGCTCCGGCAAGCCTTATGGTTTGTTCCGTTGAAGCACACGCCCCTGACAATTTTTGCTCCGGCAAGCTTGCCGGAGAACGTCAAGCTCCGGCAGGGCCGCAAGTCCTTGCCGTAGAAGCGGATGTTCCCGCGGCAGCTGATGTGCCTTTAGTCCTTGTTGTCGAGCCACAAGCTCCAGCATGGGCACAGCAGATTGTCCATTTCCTTCAGACAGGAGAACTTCCCGAAGAGCAAGAAGAAGCGGAAAAAGTAGCCCGGCAGTCAAGTATGTACCAGTTTGTCGATAGCATACTGTACAGAAGAAGACTCAACGGTGTGAAATTGAAGTGTATTTGCCGGGAAGATGGACAAAAGCTGTTGGCAGAGATACATGGAGGCATATGTGGCCACCACATTGGCGCAAGAGCACTTGCCGACAAAGCTTTCCAGCAAGGTTTCTTTTGGCCGACAGCTCTCCAGGATGCAACTGCACAAGTAACCAAGTGTGAAGCATGCCAGTTCCACTCCAAACAGATACACCAGCCAGCTCAAGCTCTCTAGACGATCCCTTTATCCTGGCCATTTTCGGTCTGGGGGCTCGATATCCTCGGCCCTTTCCCCCGAGCTGTCGGGGGCTTTGAGTACTTGTACGTCGCAATCGACAAGTTCACAAAGTGGCCGGAAGTGCAGCCAGTGAGGAAGGTGACAGCAGAGTCAGCAGTCAAGTTCTTCAGGTCAATTGTTTGCCATTTCGGGATCCCTAACAGGATCATCACCGACAACGGCACGCAATTCACGAGCCGCACCTTCATGCAATACGTCCAAGACCTTGGCGCCAAGGTCTGCTTCGCTTCTGTTGCTCATCCGAGAAGCAACGGTCAAGGAGAGAGGGCAAATGCTGAAGTGCTGCACGGGCTCAAGACCAGAACTTTCGATAGGCTGCGCAAGTGCGGAAGAAACTGGATCGAGGAGCTGCCGGTGGTTCTTTGGTCGATCAGAACGACGCCAAATCGAGCCACTGGCCAGACGCCTTTCGCTCTAGTCTATGGAGCGGAGGCAGTTCTCCCCATGGAACTCGTATACGGATCGCCTCGAGTGCTCGCTTATGATGAGCTTGAGCAAGAACAGCTGCGACAAGACGACGCGCTGCTCCTTGAGGAAGATCGTCTTCAGGCTGCTGTACGAGCTGCTCGATACCAGCAAGCTTTGCGCCGCTACCATAGCCGCAAAGTTAAAGCCAGAAGCTTCGAGGAAGGCGACCTTGTTCTTCGGCGTGTTCAGTCCGCCAAGTATTCCAACAAGTTGGCGCCGAAGTGGGAAGGCCCTTATCGGGTGAAACGAGTCACAAGGCCCGACGCTGTCTGCCTTGAGACCGAAGATGGCATTCCGGTGAGCAACTCCTGGAACATAGAACATCTTCGTAAGTTTTTCCCGTAGGGCGCGGTTGTCGGAACCCGTTCCGGCAAACCACCTTTTGTACAAGTCTTGCCGCTGTTGCATGTAATCCTTTGTACAAAGCCGGGCGCAGATCCCGTGCATAAATAGAGCCCCATGTGCTCCGCACAACTTGTCCATTTCATGCATTAGTTTCTTTCTTGCATGTGTTATCTGACACTTTGTGCAGCACCTACATCCGGTAAGCAATAACGAGCCGAAGGGCTCCATATCATTGTTTTCTCTTCTTTCTTATTTTTTAACAAAGGAAAAGAAGGTTCCCTCACACACAAGTTTGCCGGGGGGGAAGGAGAAGATTGTGGTATGGACCAGGCGTCGTTCAAGCAAAGTCTTGCCTTGCGGGGAAGCAAATGACAGAAAAGCTAAGTTGCCAAGTTTGAGCAATCAGTTTTTAAATTTTTGAGTTATCTTCCTCGAACGACCCTGCTTTGTATGGAAAACCTGTGCGCGGAGGAACCAACTCGTGGCTAGTTGCGCCCTTACTTTGTTTTGAGTCCGCTCAACAACTTAAGTGTGCTGCATCTAGTCGTGACAAGGTTTCTTGTCAGAAGCAGCACCGCCAGCAGGCTGCTGAAGTTCCGCACTCAGCGGTCGCGGCTCGGGTGCCTGCGCCGACAAGTTCCCTAGAAGTGTAGGGTAAAAGCATACAAAGGAAGGAATCTAGTAGAGGAAATAACATAGCAATTGATAACAGAAATAAAGTTATATTACAAGATAACTTGTCGCAGCTCTAACAGACTGTTTTCATAACGTGATTAGCAGCGACAAGGGAAAAGAAGAAATGGGCAGCCTAGTCTACGCGTCCGCCCTCAACCCTCTTGATCTCACTCACCTTGTCCACAATGGGTGCGACAAGGGCCTTGAGTGCGTCCCGATCGGCGTCTGGCGGCAAGGACTTGAGGACGTTGGTGAAGTTGAGGCCTGGATTGCGGATGGCCACCTTCATCAGCACCTTCTGGAGAACCCCGGCGCAGATTTTGTGCGAGTCGTCGGCCAGCTGCTTTGGGATCCTCTCCCGGAGCCGCTGGAGTGCCGTCGCCACGCCCTTGAAGAACAAGCTGAGCTTGGCGCTGGGTTGGAGATTCTCGTCGGAGGGATACCCAAAGTCCTCCATCCCCATCTGCGCTAGCTCCTCGTTGATGACTGCGGCAATATTCACCAGACCCTCGGTCCAGTGCTCCACAGTGTCTCTGAACGAGTTCTGGGTAACTGCGATGCTCTCCAGCAGCGCCTTGTCAGCCTTGACCTTCTCCGACAAGGTCTTCTCCTGCTCCTTGGTGGCCTCCAGCGTCTGCGTCAGCGTGGCCAGCTTCAGCTCCAGGTCTGCATTGGAATCCTTGGAGGCGCTGAGCTCCTTGCCCCTCTTAGCGAGAAGACCTTGCAGCTCACCGTGGGCGGCAGCATCCTTCTCACGCTCACGCTTGAGCGCGGCAAGCTCCTCACCGCTCTTCCCAATGTTGGCCTCCAGCTGCGCCACCTTCTCCTCTAGCTCTTTCTTGGCGGCCTCTGCGATCGCGGCAGCGTCCTTTGCTTCCTTGAGCGCCCCGCCAAGTGCTTGCTCGCGCTCGGCAAGCTCCTCCTCGTAGCTGTCAAGGTTGGCCTTCTGCTGCACCAATTCACCTTCTCGCGCAGATTGTTTCTCGGCGGCCAGCCTTTGTTCCTCCTCTACTTCGGCCTTCTCGAGAAGGAAGGCCGTGCGCTCCTCGTCGAGTCGCTCCCGCTCCTGTGCCAGGGACCGGAGTGCTTCTTGATTGTGGCCCCGGAGCTCCTCCGCGCGCTTCTCCATGTCAACTCCCGCCTTCGCGACAAGCGCTTCCCGGGAAGCCAGCTTGGCTTGCCGGGCTTGGTAGAGTGACAGCAGCTTCCGCAGCAGCTGCTCCTCCTCAGGCTCGCCACTGCTGCTGCCGGGCACGTCGACCAACGACAGTCCGGCGGAGGCGAGCACCTCCCCATCAAAAGTTTCCCCCTCGACCGGCGCCCTGGAGCTCGACGCCCAGGGTAGCTTGATGAAGATATCATCGCCGGCCTTCAAGTAGGCGCCGGGCTGGGGCTCCTCGGAGCCCGGCTCCGCAGCAGCGGCAGAGGGCTCGGCGGTCGGCGCAGCGCCTGGCACTCCTGTGGCCTCAGGGTCGTCAGTGCGATCGGCCGACCCCTCGCTGCCCTCTGCGGCGGCAGCCTTGGCGGCCTCCTCGCCGGCGGTCTCATCAGCACTAGCCCCTTCCTCGCCGGCGCCCTCTATCTCCATTGGCTCAGCCGCAGATGGGTCTGAAGAACGAAGAAGGGAGAAAAATCAATCAAAAATCCAAGAGAAGAAAATCAGAAGAAGAAGAACCCAAGGGACAGTTTTTGGACAAGTGGATTACCTGTGCCAAGATCTGCAGTTGCGGTCTCGGCCGCCGCAGGATCGACGGTGCTGCCCCTTGCCGGAGAGTTCTCCCTTGCCGGAGAGCGCTCCCTTACCGGGAACCCCTCCCTTGGCGGCGTAGTCGAAGCGGATGGCACTTCGGGGCCAGCTTCCGGGCGCTCCTGATGTGGCTGCTCTGCTCCTACACCAATCAACAAGCAAGATATAAACAAAGGAAAAAGCACTCATGCGCACCCGACAGCAAAAAGCTAACTATGAACTTACGCTGGGGGCTGCGCTGGGGGCTGCTTTGAGGAGTGATTGCCGGGTCCATCAAGGTGGTCTCAGACCCACCCCCTGCTGACACGGTGGGGTCATCTTCGATGACAATCACCGCGGCCTTGGCCCTCTTCGCCGCTCTCTGGGCCAGCGTCCTGCAAAGAAAGGAGTCCAGATTGAAGCAAGTCAGATACAAGATATAAACAGCAAGATTGAAGAACTACAAGAGCACCAAAGAAGCTTACTCTTCTTCCTCCTCGTCGGAGCTGAGCGCGGAAAGATCGAAGTCCGGCCCTCCTCCGGTGCGGCGAGTCGGAGGAGTAGGATCCCTTGCTCGCTTGGCGGGGGCGGTGGCGGTGGCACGGGAAGATCCCACTCCAGTTGCCGCTGCTGCGTGAGGCGCTCCCGCGGCAACATTGCTTGCTGTGGTAGAGCGCGTCACACGGCTCGGCGGCTGTTGACCCAGCTGCCGCCCCGCTGCGTCCCCGACCCTGCGAAGGCACCTTCTTGGCGGGGCCGGGGGCTCCGCCTGCGGCAAGCTTTCTGAAGGCTCGGGCTCTTCCTCGCCGGCCTCGCTCGGCTCAGCTTCAGAGCCGGCAGGCTCTTCTTCGCCAATGAACTCCGCGCGCTCGGCAAGGTTTGCCGCCTCTGCAGCCTCCGCCTCCTCCACAGTGAACCCGAACGCGCCCGCGGCAGCTGCGGCCGCAACCTCTTCCGTCCTAGTGGCGATGCGCTGCAGCTCCTCGTCGGTGGTGTCACGGGTGAGGCTCTTCTGCTTGTCAGCGTGGACCGGCACTTCTTCCAAGTTGTCGAAGAACGCTTGCACAACGTCATCCGCAGGCTCTTGCCAAGTTGGAACGATTCTGTGTGAATCGCACAACGGCATCATGGCGCGGATCCGGTCAAGTGAAGAATTATTGCACAATGGAACGACGCCCCTCGGCAGCGTGAATGGGTGCTGGGGGTCGCGTTTGAACAACTCCAGGAGCATTGCATCCAGCTCCAAGACGGTGAAGTTGTAGTTGAGGCCCGGCCGCAGCCTCATGATGTCCGCCGAGTTCATGAATTCCCAGGCGGGCCTCCCCCTCTCCTGCAGGGGGGCGATGCGGCGGCGGAGGAAATCTGCGCCTATAGCACCTACAGTGAGCCCGACAAGCCTAAGGCGAAGGATCCTAGTAATGGCGATCTTCAGCCTCTCGTCTTCCGGGGCCACGTTGCTCCAGTCATTGCCGCGCACTATTGGAGCTTGGCGCACGGCAGTGAAGGGCTGCGGATTCTCCTCGACGATCCAGCACCACTCCACTCTCCACTCATCCCACTTGCTGCGGAGCTCACCCTCCAAGTACGCCTCCTTCTTGCCGACCCTCAAGATCCAGGCAATCCCTCCGGCAAGCGGCTGTCCTCTCTCTACCCGAGGTATGAAGAAGTGGCGGAAAAGGGCAACACTGGGGTGGACTCCGACAAAGTTTTCGCACAAATGTGCGAAAACTGCCATGGTCAGAACGGCGTTGGGGGTGAAGTCAAGGAGGCGGAAGCCGTAGGTGTTCATGATATCGCAGAAGAACTCCGAGAAGGGCGGGCAAAGACCGCAATAGAAGAACAGCGCGAAGAATGGGTACCAGTTTGGAGCTAGTTCCGAAGCAGCGGCCGGGAGTACCCTCGTGCGCGGATGCGCCCGCGTCTCCGTCGCCCAAAAGAGGTAGAAGTACTCCCTCAGATCCTGCACGCCGAGCTGGGGGGAGAAGATCGCCCGCTCCTTTCGCAGCGCCGCGAGTCGCTGCGCCTCGGCCGACTTCACGCCCTTTCCCTTGCCGGCTTTCGGAGCCATGGCGGAGGTGGTGGGGGAGGTCGACGGCGTGGTGATGCTGGTGGCAATGGGGGGCGGAGCGCTGCTCTCTCGGCTTCGGGAAGAAGGGGGGGAGCGGCGGAGGTTCGTGAAGATGGAGTAGTAGCAACCAGCGAGGGGGAACGAACTGCCCCTGTTTCCTCTGCTTATAAAGAGGGACGGGGCGGACGTTTCGCCCTTCCGAATAAAGAACCACCCACGATCTCTCCCACGATGCCGCATTCAACGCGTGCCGTTAGGGGAGAGCGCGGTGGATACGGAGCGAGATTCGGCGTGGCCCAGTCTGCGTGTGCCCGTGCCCTGTCTTGGGCCTGGCCCAACAGCGCTCGGCACCGTGTCCGGCCCAGGCCCGGGGGCTCCTGTCGGTGTACTAGAATAGGGGTACCCTAGTACCCCGAACTTGTGCACGGGCAGTTGCAGCACCCCGCGGCAAGGCTTGCCGGGCGAACGCCAAGATCCTCCATGGTTCCCTTGGGGCCATTCAAGAACAAAGTATTTAAGCTCAGGAGACAAGGCCCCGGCAAGAGGAGCTTGCCGGGAAGGCCAGCCAAGGCACTCCAAGGAACTTGCCGCGACGCGCCACGCGCTCCGGCAAGGCAACAAGGCCCCGGCAAGAGGAGCTTGCCGGGAAGACCAACCAAGGTACCTCGAGGCCCGGTGAGTGACAAGCTTCCGGACCCGACAAGATAACAGCAGCGGCAAGGCGCTTGCCGCGGCAGGCGGCCACTCTGTGCCCACGCTCCAGCGCATCCACCAACGTGTCGCCCTGGGGGCCTCTCCAGGCGCGCGTGGCGGGAGGCTGTGCAGCCAGCGGTGCGCAGTGGCATGCGAAGCTGACAAGATCGCCATCGTGGCGAATGGTGGCGCCCCTAACGGTCCTTTTCTGCACTGTTTGGGCGACCCAGACGGGCATTTAATGCCCTTGTCCCCTGCCGTGAGGGTTAGGTAGGGTACACTGTACAAGTAACTATACCAACCACCTCGCTTTTTACGTTTTTACCCTTCTCTGCGTTGCCACCTGTCGGTGACCCATTTAGCGTATAAAAGGAGGCCCATGCGCAACGTAGAGGGGGTTCGGTTCGGTTCGATCCATTCGTACGCCAGAGAACACTACGCTCTTTCTCTAGAGCAAGGACACAACATAATACAACCAGATAAGCAGCAGTAGGAGTGTTATCTCTTCGGAGAGCTCCGAAGCTGGGTAAACGGCTCGTGTGCCTCGCCTCGATCTGCTCTTCGTGCAATCTCCGCCCCCCGCCGAACCGAAAGGGGCCAGGTCCGCCAGCCCCATAGGTGTTCGTGGAGCAGTTTCCCCGACATAGGTACTACCTCAACTACTTACCATCCCACTATTTAATTAGATCCTACTCATGCAATGTGAGAGGATTGATCTAATGCAATAAAACTGGGTAGTAGAAAAGGTATGATCAAAGTGTTACTTGCCTTGCTGATGATCCGGGAAACATAGCGATTCGATGTAACAAGCGGCGCACTCCGGGTATTCTATCACAGACAAACAAACAAGCATGCAATATGCACTCATCTAATGCACGGGTAAAACTCAAATAAGAGATCTAACCAGAAGGTTCAACTTAAGAACTCCTGTTGGCAAAAAGAATCAAACGACGAAAGAAAACAACTTCGTTCTACTAATCTGGATCTAAGGCAATTTTTACAGTAGCAAAAACTTGTTTAAGTTGGTTAAACGGATAAAGGGTTTCGAGACGAATCTCCAGGCGCTTGAATCGCCTGATTCCGATAAACGAGCGAAAAGTTATACTAAAATGAAAATCGGATCAGGAATCGCGATCAGAAAAATCGCGGATTTAATCCGAGAAAAGAAAAACGACGAACTATCGTTAGAACGAACGAACGGACGAACGCTCGCTATTTAAATAAATCGCCGATCTATTAAAAAAACCGAAACTAAAAAAACCGACAAAAAAACCGAACGATTTTTGGAAAAAAATAAAAAAAACAACGCGGAAATCGAGGCGGCGGCGGACCTCGGGCGGCGGGTCGGCGGCGGCGGCGTCCGGCGGCGGCGGCGGGGCGACGGCGCCAGCGGGGACGGCGGCGGCTAGGGCGGCTGGGGCTGGCTAGGGTTTCGGCTGGGCCTCCCCCCGGATATATAAAGCCTAGCGGGCCGGGAGTCCGGGTCGGACACGGCCCCTAGGTCGGTTCGTTTTTTTTAAATATTACACGCAGAAGAAAAATAAAAAGAAATACTAAACGGATTCCAAAAATCCCGAAATATATTTTCCCGGGCTTCTAAAATCAAGCCGCACAAGGTGAACATTTATTTGGGGCCTGAATGCAATTTTGAAAAATGCACATTTTTCCTAAATTCAAATAAAATAACGAAAAACTCCGAAATAAAATCTTATTTGATTTTATTATTAAATCCTCAATATTTCTTTATTTTGTGAAAGTCATTTTATTCCCTCTCTCATATTTTTGTAATAGAAATAATCCTATTCTCAAAATTTGAGAAAACTCAAATATGAAAATAAAGAAATTCCCAACTCTCTCCGTGGGTCCTTGAGTTGCGTAGAAATTTCTAGGATCAACCAAAATGCAAAATAAAATATGATATGCATAGATGATCTAATGTATAACATTCCAAATTGAAAATTTGGGATGTTACAAACCTACCCCCCTTAAGATGAATCTCGCCCTCGAGATTCGGGTTGGCTAGAAAATAGGTGAGGGTGGTCCTTGAGCAAATCTTCCTCTCGCTCCCAGGTGGCTTCATCCTCCGTGTGGTTGCTCCACTGAACTTTGCAAAACTTGATAACCTTGCTGCGGGTAACGCGGCTGGCAAACTCAAGGATCTTAATTGGTTTCTCCTCGTAGGTCAAATCGTTATCCAACTGAATTGTTTCCAATGGCACTGTGTCTCTCAAGGGTATGTCAGCCATCTTAGCATGACACTTCTTCAACTGGGAAACATGGAACACATCATGAACTCCTGACAATCCTTCGAGCAATTCCAACTTGTAGGCCACTTCTCCCATACGCTCCAAAACTCGATATGGTCCTACAAATCGTGGCGCTAACTTTCACTTAACTCCAAAACGCTTTGTTCCCTGAAGTGGTGATACTCTAAGATAAGCTCTATCTCCGAATTCATAAACTGTATCCTTGCGTTTAGAATCTGCATAACTCTTCTGCCTGGACTGGACTATCTTGAGCCTATCGCGAATCAATTTCACCTTCTGTTCAGACTCCTTAATCAAGTCAGGTCCAAACAACTGGCGGTCTCCAACTTCATCCCATGACAACGGTGTCCTGCACCTCCCTCTGTACAAGGCTTCGAAAGGGGCCATCTTTAAACTGGTTTGGTAACTGTTGTTGTAAGAGAACTCTGCATATGACAAATTATCGTCCCAACTAGATCCGTAATCTAGCGCACAAGATCTCAGCATATCCTCCAAAATCTGATTGACTCTCTCGGTTTGTCCATCTGTCTGTGGATGAAAAGCTATACTAAATTCTAGCCTGGTTCCCAAGGTTTCATGCAACTGCTTCTAGAACTTTGAGGTAAACTGGGTTCCTCTATCTGATACGATACTCCTCGGAACTCCATGCAGACATACGATCCTGGTCATGCATATCTTTGCCAACTTAGCACTGGTGTAAGTGGTCTTTACCGGGATGAAATGAGCTACCTTCGTCAATCGATCGACTACCACCCAAATTGAGTCATATACTGAACGAGTCCTCGGTAATCCCGTGATAAAATCCATGCCTAACTTATCCCACTTCCATTCAGGTATCGGCAATGGCTGTAGCAATCCTGCTGGCTTCTGATGCTCTGCCTTTACTCTCTGACATACATCACAAACTGCTACATACTCTGCAATATCCTTCTTCATTCCGGTCCACCAGAAAATATCTTTCAAATCCAAATACATCTTGGTATTCCCTGGATGAATCGAATATGGTGAATCATGTGCCTCTTGCAGAATCAACTTCCTGATCTCCAGGTCATTGGGCACATAAACACGGTCTTCAAACCATAGGGTGTCGTGCTCATCCTCACGAAATCCTTTAGCCTTTCCTTTGCTAAGTTTCTCCTTAATAGAAGCAATCTCCTTGTCAGTCTTCTGAGCTTCTCTGATTCTATCCATCAAAGTTGACTGAATGTCCAATGCTGCTACATAGCCTCCGGAACTATTTCCAAACATAGTTCACGAAGATTTTCGGCTAACTCCCTTGGTATTTTTCCCGTCATTAATGTATTGACATGGCTCTTACGGCTTAATGCGTCAGCTACTACATTAGCCTTTCCAGGATGGTAATGCAATCTCATATCATAATGCTTGAGGAGCTCCAACCATCTCCTTTGTCTGAGGTTTAACTCCTTCTATGTGAAAATGTATTTCAAACTCTTATGATCCGTGTACACCTCACAATGGTTTCCAATGAGGAAATGTCTCCATGTTTTCAATGCATGCACTACGGCTGCTAACTCCAAATCATGCGTAGCATAATTCAACTCATGGGGCTTCAGTTGTCTTGAGGCATATGAAACAACTCTCCCTTCCTGCATCAGCACTGCTCCAAGTCCTTGACGTGAAGCGTCGCAATACACCTCATAGTCCTTGGTCTGATCTGGCAAAATCAACACAGGTGATGTAACCAAGCATTTCTTCAACTCCAGGCAACTAGCCTCACATTCGTCCGTCCATTTGAACTTGGTATCCTTCTTTAATAACTCTTTCATAGGCTTCGCAATCTTTGAGAAATTCTCAATGAATCTCCGGCAGTATCCTGCGAGTCCAAGAAACTCCGGATCTCTCCAACCGTGGTTGGTGATTCCCACTTGGTCACGGTATCAACTTTTGTGGGATTAACTGATATTCCTTCTCCGGATATAACGTGTCCAAGAAATCCTACTTCCTTCAGCCAAAACTCACATTTGCTGAACTTGGCATACAACTGATGTTCTCTGAGCTTTTCAAGTACTAATCGCAAATGTTCCTTATGCTCTTCTTCATTCTTTGAGTAAACCAGGATATCATCGATGAACACCATGACGAACTTATCCAAGAACTCCATAAACACTTTGTTCATCGTGTTCATAAAATAGGCAGGTGCATTAGTCAGACCAAATGACATAACGGTATACTCGTACAGCCCATACCTGGTGGTAAAAGCTGTCTTAGGAATATCCTGTTCTCGAATCTTCAACTGGTGGTATCCTGATAGCAGATTGATCTTGGAAAATACCTTAGCTCCTTGCAATCGATCAAACAGATCATTAATCATTGGTAGTGGGTACTTGTTCTTGATCGCTACTTTATTCAATCCTCGATAATCAACAACCATCCTTAACGATCCATCCTTCTTCTCTACTAGAAGTACTGGCGATCCCCAAGGCGAAGAACTTGGGCGAATATATCCTTTATCCAATAACTCCTTAATCTGCTTCTTAATTTCCACCAAATCCTTTGCTGGCATCCTATATGGTCTCTTCGATATTGGCCCGGTGCCTGGCAACAGTTCAATCAAAAACTCAATATCTCTATCCGGTGGCATGCCTGGCAACTCTTCTGGAAATACTTCAGGGAAATCCCTTACCACTGGTACTTCCTCCTGCACTACTCCTGTTAAACAATTTACTAGAGTCCTCTTGGGGACATGCCGGGATACATACTTGATCCTTCTCCCTTCTGGGGTGGTAAGAAAAATTGTCTTACTGGCGCAATCAATGTTTCCTCCGTACATCGATAGCCAATCGATACCCAGAATTACATCCAATCCTTGTGATTCCAAAATGATCAAATCTGAGGGAAACACATGCCTACCTATACTCAATGGCACTTGAAAACATCCTTGACTGGCCATATACTCCGCTCCTGGTGAGCTTACTAGCATAGGTGTTCTAAGAACCTTAGTGGGCAGGTTATACTTATCCACAAATCCCCTTGATATGTATGAATGCGATGCACCAGTATCAAAAAGAATGAGTGCAGTAAATGACTTAACCAAAAACTTACCGATTACGGCATCCGGCTGCTCTTCAACCTCCTCCACGTTAATGTGGTTCACATGTTCTCTGTTGAAAGGGTTCGGCTTCTTCCCAGAACTTCCATTGCCATTTTGGCCTTCAGGACATTCATTGGCATAATGTTCGGTCTTCTGACACTTAAAGCAAGTGACTTGGCTCAGGTCCTTCTTGGCTGGGGTTGATGGGTTGGTGCGATTCTGGCTGTTGCTTCCTCCATTGCCATTACCATTCTTGGTGCCATTGTGATTGTGCGAGCAACCTCCTCCATGGGTATGCTGAAAATTTCCTCCCAATCTAGGGGTAAAGTGCAGCTTCTGCTGAGCTCCTGAATTGTACTTCCCTTGTCCATACTTCCTCTTGCGGTTCTCAATTTGCTGTTGCTTGCCTTCAATCATAAGAGCACGGTCTACCAACTCCTGGTAGTTGTTGAAGGTTGCTACCATCAACTACATGCTCAACTCATCATTCAGTCCTTCCAGAAACTTCTCCTGCTTAGCTGCATCCGTAGCAACGTCATCTGGGGCATAACGTGCTAACTTACTAAAGTCCTCCACATACCGGCCAACTGTCCGTCCTCCTTGGCGCAAGTTGCGAAACTCGCACTTCTTCATGGCCATAGCTCCTGCTGAAACATGGGCAGTACGAAAGGCCTGCTAAAACTGGTCCCATGTGACAGTGTCGACAGGGAAAGTGGCTGTGAAATTCTCCCACCATGATGATGCAGGTCCTTCAAGCTGATGTGCGGCAAACTTCACCTTCTCCGCATCCGTACATCCTGCTGTGGTCAACTCTCTAGCTGTCTTGCGGAGCCAATCATCTGCTACTATCGGCTCAGTGCTACTGGCAAACACCAGCGGATTCAGCCTAAGAAATCGGGCTAAGTGATCAACAGGTGGTGGGGGTGGTGGGTTGTTGTTGTTCTTCCCCTGGTTCTAATTCTGGACTAGCAACTGCATCAATGTGTTCTGCTGCTGGATCAACTGGGTGAGCTCCGGTGGAAAGGTAAATCCGGGGTCACGTCTCGGAGGCATCTGAGGGTTTTAGAAAAGATGAGATGTAAGAATAGAGGGGGTCTAAAGAGAAAACACTACCCATATGCACATGAGGCAAAAGCAAACAATTCACTTCATTCAATCAAATAAGGGCATGCAATCGATCTATCTATCGCAAAAGTGCTCGGACTACTATATTTACATGGTGGACTACTACTACTGATGAGGTGGTCTACTAGAAATATTCTTCGGTTGCAGACTCCATGATATCTGCTCCAGCTTCATCAACATAGTCATTATCGCTTTCATCTAGGTCCAAGTCTGTGTCGTCGATGATGATGTAGTCTTCCGGGCTAATCTCCTTGTGTTCTTCATCTTCATATATTGGTGTAGGGTCTCCCATAAATATCGCTAGCTTCATAGTTAGGTCGGCATTCTTATCCACCAATACTTCAATTTCTTCTTCATAATCTTCACGTGTAGCCTTGAGTTCTTCCTCCAGTTCCTTGATTCTAGTCCTTGCCTTCTTCATATCTATCATGTCGGCGCACATCTGATTCTCTTGTCGTCGAATGTGCTGATTTAATTCCTGGATAAAAGCTGCAATGGATCTATCCCTTCTGGTGCTAATCATCTCCCAGTGCTCATCTCGGCGCCCACAAATATGGTAGATAGTATCCTTGAGATCATTGCGGTAGACTTCTCCAATGCGTCCCATGGCGATGTGAGCTGCCATGCTCTTTCCTAGACTCCAAGTTGGTGCATCGAAAGAAAACTCTATGGGCTCAGTGACTGGCATGAACGTCCTTCCTGGAACTTGAACTTGAATCATCCAACACTCTTCTTCAGGTAAAATGGCGTTGTAGGTTCTGGTGAAGCTTGGTACTCCTATGTTCAGGTATCTAGTGACTTCCTTCATGTGACGTCCAAAGGGTGTATCTTCATCCGGTTGCGTGAACTTGTTCTTTGCATCCTCCATCCTAAAGAGTAGAAAAGATGAGAGGTCATATGAGAAGAGAGTGGATAGTGATCTAGGTCTTTTAGCTTAGTAGTCGTGTCCTACAGTCAGCGTGTGCTCTGATACCATCTTTGTAGCGACCAGACCTCAAACAGTCTGATCTCTGTGCTCCGGTGTCATCCCTGGATCAGTAATGCTGACACCACACAGTACAAGGAGAATTTATAACAGAGTAGCAATCACACACTTATTACATCGAGGGTCTTCATAGAGAATTTATTACAATAAATATGGATAAAGGCCATCTAATAACGATAACAGCGGAAGGCTTGGAAGATAAGTGAGTCCATCAACTCCAACGGCATCACTGAGTATAGAACCATGACCTAAAAACTCCTTAATCGTTGTCTGAAAAGTCTGCAACATTAACGTTGCAGCCCGAAACGGGTCAGGACATGGAATATGCTGGCAAGGTAACACATAGAGAGTAATGAAATGAAACACTATACTATATGCATATTTGGCTGGTGGAAAGCTCTATGGTTACAGCTTTGCGTAAAGCCAATTTTTCCCTACTGCAAAGGAATAAATTTATTTAACTATCATGGTGGTTGTTAAACATTGAGAATGGTTGATAGCATTCTCAATCCCAATTAAGCATCATCATTAAACAAAACCCAACAAAATTAATTTAGAGTAACATGTTGAGATTCACATGATAATCCAGGTACTAGATACTCAAGATGTCCATAACCGAGGACACGGCTAATCATGATTAGTTTATTTCACTCTGCAGAGGTTTGCGCACTTTTCCCCACAAGACTCGATCGCCTCCGTTTGGTTTCTCGCACTACATGGTGTTTGAGAAGACGGATGACCGAGACACAGTCTTTTGAGAAGCGCTAGCACCTTACGATGGATAGACCGTTACACCTACTTTCCCCTACATCTGCTAGTCTACCCTGTAAGAGTTCGCACGACTTATGCAACTATGATAGAGCCCATAATGGCTTGTGGCTGCACACGGAAGTTTCTAGTATGAATAATCCCATGATCCCTTTGAGCCTGGGTGGCGGTCCATAAAAAAAACAGGCAATCCTGGTCTACCCAGGTGCCTAGACAAGCAATCCTGGAATAACCAGGTACCTCAATCCACCCAGATGTGTGTTTAAGTTTCCACCTTAGATAAACCATTAATTAACAAACTCACATCTGTCATGAATATCACTCACCCAATCCACGTCTACTAGCATAGCATAGCATAATGGCAAACGTAGAAGTAACTCCCAAAGGTTTGACAATAAAACAGGTAATAGGTACTACCTCAACTACTTCCCATCCCACTATTTAATTAGATCCTACTCATGCAATGTGAGAGGATTGATCTAATGCAATAAAACTGGGTAGTAGAAAAGGTATGATCAAAGTGTTACTTGCCTTGCTGATGATCCGGGAAACATAGCGATTCGAAGTAACAAGCGGCGCACTCCGGGTATTCTATCGCAGACAAACAAACAAGCATGCAATAAGTACTCATCTAATGCACGGGTAAAACTCAAATAAGAGATCTAACCAGAAGGTTCAACTTAAGAACTCCTGTTGGCAAAAAGAATCAAACGACGAAAGAAAACAACTTCGTTGTACTAATCTGGATCTAAGGCAATTTTTACAGTAGCAAAAACTTGTTTAAATTGGTTAAACGGATAGAGGGTTTCGAGACGAATCTCCAGGCGCTTGAATCGCCTGATTCCGATAAACGAGCGAAAAGTTATACTAAAACGAAAATCGGATCAGGAATCGCGATCAGAAAAATCGCGGATTTAATCCGAGAAAAGAAAAACGACGAACGTTCGTTAGAACGAACGAACGGACGAACGCTCGCTATTTAAATAAATCGGAAAAACCGATCTATAAAAAAACCGAAACTAAAAAAACCAACGGAAAAACCGAACGATTTTTCGAAAAAAGAACGGCGCGGAAATCGAGGCGGCCGCGGACCTCGGGCGGCGGGTCGGCGACGTCCGGCGGCGGCAGCGGGGCGGCGGCGGCAGTTGGGGCGGCTAGGGGCGGCTGGGGCTGGCTAGGGTTTCGGCTGGGCCTCCCCCCGGCTATATAAAGCCTTGCGGGCCGGGAGTCCGGGTCGGACACGGCCCCTAGGTCGGTTCGTTTTTTTTAAATATTACGCGCAGAAGAAAAATAAAAAGAAATACTAAACGGACTCCAAAAATCCCAAAATAAATTTTCCCGGGCTTCTAAAATCAAGCCGCACAAGGTGAACATTTATTTAGGGCCTAAATGCAGTTTTGAAAAACGCACATTTTTCCTAAATTCAAATAAAATAACGAAAAACTCCGAAAAAAATCTTATTTGATTTTATTATTAAGTCCTCAATATTTCTTTATTTTGGGAAAGTCATTTTATTCCCTCTCTCATATTTTTGTAATAGAAATAATTGATGATAAAATAAATAAAATCAAATGATCCTATTCTCAAATTTTGAGAAAACTCAAATATGAAAATAAAGAATTTCCCAACTCTCTCCGTGGGTCCTTGAGTTGCGTAGAAATTTCTAGGATCAACCAAAATGCAAAATAAAATATGATATGCATAGATGATCTAATGTATAACATTCCAAATTGAAAATTTGGGATGTTACAAGATGGTGATACAAGTGGTATATGGATGGTAGATAATGGCTTTTGTAATCTGAAAATATGAAAACAACAAGGTAACTAATGATAAAAGAGAGCGTAAATGGTATTGCAATGCATTGAAACAAGGCCTAGGGTTCATACTTTCAGTAGTGCAAGTCCTCTCAACAATAATAACATAATTGGATCACATAACTATCCCTCAACATGCAACAAAGAGTCACTCCAAAGTCACTAATAGCGGAGAACGAAGGAATATATTATGGTAGGGTACGAAATCACCTCAAAGTTATTCTTTCCAATCAATCCGTTGGGCTATTCCTATGAGTGTCGCAAACAGCCCTAGAGTTCATACTAGAATAATACCTTAAGACACAAATCAACCAAAACCCTAATGTCACCTAGATACTCCAATGTCACCTCAAGTATCCATGGGTATGATTATACGATATGCATCACACAATCTCATATTCATCTATTCAACCAACACATAGAACCTCAAAGAGTGACCCAAAGTTTCTACCGGAGAATCACGACGAAAACGTGTGCCAACCCCTATGCATAGGTTCATGGGCGGAACCCGCAAGTTGATCACCAAAACATACATCAAGTGAATCACGTGATATCCCATTGTCACCACAGATACGCATGACAAGACATACATCAAGTGTTCTCAAATCTTTAAAGACTCAATCCGATAAGATAACTTCAAAGGGGAAACTCAATCCATTACAAGAGAGTAAAGGGGGGAGAAAACATCATAAGATCCAACTATAATAGCAAAGCTCGCGATACATCAAGATCGTATCACCTCAAGAACACGAGAGAGAGAGATCAAACTCATAGCTACTGGTACATACCCTCAGCCCCGATGGAGTACTACTCCCTCCTCGTCATGGAGAGCGCCGGGATGATGAAGATAGCCACCGGAGAGGGATTCCCCCTCCGGCAGGGTGCCGGAATGGGTCTAGATTGGCTTTCGGTGGCTACAGAGACATCTGGCAGTGGAACTCCCGATCTATTCTCCTCCCCGATCTTTTTAGGGTACATGGATATATATAGGCGGAAGAAGTACGTCAGGGGAGCAACAGGGGGGCACACGAGGGTGGAGGGAGCGCCTGGGGGGTAGGCGCGCCCCCTACCTCGTGGCCTCCTCTGTTGTGTCTTGACGTAGGGTCCAAGTCTCTTGGGTCTTGTTCGTTGAGAAAATCACGTTCCCGAAGGTTTCATTCCGTTTGGACTCTGTTTGATATTCCTTTTCTTTGAAACCCTAAAACAGGCAAAAACAACAATTCTAGGCTGGGCCTCCGGTTAAAAGGTTAGTCCCAAAAATAATATAAAAGTGGATAATAAAGCCTAATAATGTCCAAAATAGTAGATAATATAGCATAGAGCAATCAAAAATTATAGATACATTGGAGATGTATCAAGCATCCCCAAGCTTAATTCCTCCTCGTCCTCGAGTAGGTAAATGATAAAAATAGAATTTTTGATGTGGAGTGCTACTTGGCATAATTTTAATGTAATTCTTCTTTATTGTGGTATGAATATTCAGATCCGAAATATTCAAGACAAAAGTTCATATTGACGTAGAAATAATAATACTTCAAGCATACTAACAAAGCAATTATGTCTTCTCAAAATAACATGGCCAAAGAAAGCTCATCCCTGCAAAATCATATAGTTTAGTCATGCTCCATTTTCGTCACACAAGAATTCTCTCATGATGCACAACCCCGATGACAAGCCAAGCAATTGTTTCATACTTTAGTAATCTCAAACCTATAAACTTACGCAATACCTGAGCGCGAACCATGGACATAGCACTTTGAGTGGAATAGAATAATGAGGGGGTTATGTGGAGAAGACAAAAAGGAGAAAGTCTCACATCAACGAGGCTAATCAATGGGCTATGGATATGCCCACCGATTGATGTTAATGCAAGGGGTAGGGATTGCCATGCAACGGATGCACTAGAGCTATAAATGTATGAAAGCTCAACAAAAGAAACTAAGTGGGTGTGCATCCAACTTGCTTGCTCACGAAGACCTAGGGCACTTGTGGAGGCCCATTTGGAATATACAAGCCAAGTTGTATAATGAAAAATTCCCACTAGAATATGAAAGTGACAAAACAAGAGACTCTCTATCATGAAGATTATGGTGCCACTTTGAAGCACAAGTGTGGAAAGGATAGTAGCATTGTCCCTTCTCTCTTTTTCTCTTATTATATAATTTTTTGGGCATCTCTTTTTTATGGCCTTTCTCTTTTTTATGGCCTTTCTCCTTTTTTATGGCCTTTCTCTTTTTTTTATTCCTCACTTGGGACAATGCTCTAGAAAATGATGACCATCACACTTCTATTTATTTACAACTCAAAGATTACAACTCAATACTAGAACAAAAGATGACTCTATATGAATGCCTCCGGCGGTGTACCGGGATATGCAATGAACCAAGAGTGACATGTATGAAAGAATTATGAACGGTGGCTTTGCCAAAAATACTATGTCACCCACATGATCATGCTAAGCAATATGACAATGATGAATGTGTCATGATAAACGGAATGGTGGAAAGTTGCATGGCAATATATCTCGGAATGGCTATGGAAATGCCATAATAGGTAGGTATGGTGGCTGTTTTGAGGAAGATATAAGGAGGTTTATGTGTGAAAGAGCGTATCATATCACAGGGTTTGGATGCACCGGCGAAGTTTGCACCAACTCTCAATGTGCGAAAGGGCAATGCATGGTACCGAAGAGGCTAGCAATGATGGAAGGGTGAGAGTGCGTCTAATCCATGGGCTCAACATTAGTCATAAAGAACTCACATACTTATTGCAAAAATCTACAAGTCATCAAAAACCTCGGCACTACGTGCATGCTCCTAGGGGGATAGATTGGTAGGAAAAGACCATCGCTCGTCCCCGACCGCTACTCGTAAGGAAGACAATCAAATAACACCTCATGTTTCAAATTTGTTAGATAACGTTTACCATATGTGCATGCTACGGGACTTGCAAACTTCAACACAAGCACTCCTCAAATTCACAACTACTCAACTAGCACGACTTTGATATTATTACCTCCATATCTCAAAACAGTCATCAAGTATCAAACTTCTCTTAGTATTCAACACACTCATAACAAAGTTTTTACTTTTCTTAGGTGCCTAGCATATTAGGATTATTTAATAAAAATACCATGCTATTTAAGACTCTCAAAATAATCTAAGTGAAGCATGAGAGTTCATCTATTTCTTACAACCATGCTATAAAAGATATAAGTGAAGTACTAGAGCAAATGACAAACTACTTCGAAAGATATAAGTGAACCTCAATGAGTAGTTGAATAATTATGCAACTATGTGAAGACTCTCTAACATTTAATAATTTCAGATCTTGGTATTTTATTCAAACAGCAAGCAAAACAAAAGAAAATAAAATGACGCTCCAAGCAAAACACATATCATGTGGTGAATAAAAATATAGCTCCAAGTAAAGTTACCGATGAACGAAGACGAAAGAGGGGATGCCTTCCGGGGCATCCCCAAGCTTATGCTTTTGGTTGTCCTTGAATATTACCTTGGGGTGCCTTGCGCATCCCCAAGCTTAGGGTCTTGCCACTCCTTATTCCATAGTCCATCGAATCTTTACCCAAAACTTGAAAACTTCACAACACAAAACTTAACAGAAAACTCGTAAGCTCCGTTAGCGAAAGAAGACAAAACACCACTTCAAGGTACTGTAATGAACTCATTCTTTATTTATATTGGTGTTAAAACTAATGTATTCCAACTTCTCTATGGTTTATAAACTATTTTACTAGCCATAGATTCATCAAAATAAGCCAACAACACATAGAAAACAGAATCTGTCAAAAACAGAATAGTCTGTAGTAATCTGCATCAAACGTATACTTATGGAACTCAAACAATTCTCAAATAAATTGCTGGACGTGAGGTATTTATCTATTAGTCATCTTCAAAAATAATTAACTAAATATCATTCTCCAATAAAAAATGGCAGCAATTCTCGTGAGCGCTAAAGTTTCTGTTTTTTACAGCATGATCAACAAGACTTTCCCCAAGTCTTCCCAAAGGTTATACTTGGCACAAACACTAATTAAAAGCATAAAAACACATATAAACAGAGGCTATATGAATTATTTATTACTAAACAGTAGCAAAAACCAAGGAACAAAAATAAAGTTGGGTTGCCTCCCAACAAGCGCTATCGTTTAACGCCCCTAGCTAGGCATGATGATTTCAACGATGCTCACATAAAAGATAAGAATTGTAACATGAAGAGAGCATCTTGAAGAATATGACTAGCACATTTAATTCTAACCCACTTCCTATGCATAGGGATTTTGTGAGCAAACAACTTATGGGAACAATGATCAACTAGCATAGGAGGGTAAAACAAGGATAACTTTAAAAATTTAAGCACATAGAGAGGGAACTTTATATTATTGCAATTCCTACAAGCATATGTTCCTCCATCATAATAAGTTTCAGTAGCATCATGAATTAATTCAACAATATAACCAGCACCTAAAGCATTCTTTTCATGATCTACAAGCATAGAAATTTTATTACTCTCCACACAAGCAAAATTCTTCTCATTCAGAATAGTGGGAGTATCATAAGAAACTTGAATAATACAAATTGTTTCCACCTTAAAAGAGTAATGTTCAGAAAATGGGTAACCATAATCATGATAAGTTTTATAAATATAATCACTACTTTTTATAGCATAAGTATCATCACAATAATCATCATAAGTAGTAGGCATGCTATCATCATTATAAATTTGCATATCAAAACTTGGGAGACTAAAAATATCATCTTCATTAAACATAGCATCCCCAAGCTTGGGACAAACATTAATTGCAGCAAATATATTCTCAAAAACATCATCTTCATCAAACATAGCATCCCAAGCTTGGGCCTTTTCATATCATAAGCATAATCACTCTCATCATTAATAGTATGGATAGCACCAATAGTATAACAATTATCATATTCTTCCAAGCAAGTGCCAAAAAGATTTTCAAGATCATAAGAAGTATCATTATCTTCCACAATTATATTTTCATGAGGCACAATACGAGCAGCATTATTTGGGGGAGAGATCTTTTTACCTCTCTTCCTTTTTCTTCTCTTCTTCTTCACCACATCATGTGTGGGTTCAATCCTCTTTTTGGAGCTCCTTATTAATGAGATTGGTTGAATAGGAGGCTCCTCCTCGTTACCTGATCCATCATAAGAAATAATAGGAGGGTATTGGGAAGTCTCTTCCCTTTCATTAGTATTCTCTTCATCTTCTATTTGTTTTCTTTTCTTTATGTAGTTGGCAATATAAGGATTTTCAATACAATTCACGGCACAATACATATAAATTTCCTCTAGATCAAAACCAAGAAGTTTATAATGGGAAAATTCTGGAAGATGCCCAGTTATATGTTTCATTTCTTCGCAACCCATAAGCAAGCTAAGTTCGTTAGAATGTGCAAGGGAAATCAACTCATCACAATTTTTAGACATGATTAGATCATGAAACAATTTGCATCGGATAGCTAAATGAACACTTTCATTGAAAAGTCTACAAGTACGGCAAAGAAAATTTAAATTTTCAGCACAATCATCTAGCCTTTCTTGCAACAATTTAGCTTCTAAGTACTTATGCCTCTTGCTATATCTATCTTCCCTATTTGGTGTGTACTTACAAACCCAATGCACTCCACAAAAATTGACATGTTTATAGGAGACATTTTCATCATAACTAGTGCAATCATCATTAGTACCATGGATATTCAAGGAGTTCATACTAACAACATTGCAATCATGCTCATTATTCAAAGATTTAGTGCCAAACATTTTAATGCAGTCTTCTTCTAACACTTTGGCACAATTTTACTTTCCATTATACTCACGAAAGATATTAAAATGATGAAGCATATGAGGTAGACTCAATTCCATTTTTTTAGTTTTCTTTTATAAACTAAACTAGTGCTAAAACAAGAAAAAAAAGATTCGATTGCAAGATCTAAAGATATACCTTCAAGCGCTAACCTCCCCGGCAACAGCGCCAGAAAAGAGCTTGATGTCTACTACACAACCTTCTTCTTGTAGACGTTGATGGGCCTCCAAGTGCAGAGGTTTGTAGGACAGTAGCAAATTTCCCTCAAGTGGATGACCTAAGGTTTATCAATCTGTAGGAAGCGTAGGATGAATATGGTCTCTCTCAAGCAACCCTGCAACCAAATAACAAAGAGTCTCTTGTGTCCCCAACACACCCAATACAATGGTAAATTGTATAGGTGCACTAGTTCGGCAAAGAGATAATGATAAAAGTGAGCGTAAACGGTATTGCAATCAATTGAAACAAGGCTTAGGGTTCATACTTTCACTAGTGCAAGTCCTCTGAACAATAATAACATAATTGGATCACCTAACTATCCCTCAACATGCAACAAAGAGTCACTCCAAAGTCACTAATAGCGGAGAACGAACGAAGAGATTATGGTATGGTACGAAACCACCTCAAAGTTACACTTTCCAATCAATCCGTTGGGCTATTCCTATGAGTGTCACAAACAACCCTAGCGTTCGTACTAGAAAAACACCTTAAGACACAAATCAACCAAAACCCTAATGTCACCTAGATACTCCAATGTCACCTCAAGTATCCATGGGTATGATTATACGATATGCATCACACAATCTCATATTCATCTATTCAACCAACACATAGAACCTCAAAGAGTTCCCAAAGTTTCTACTGGAGAATCACGACGAAAACGTGTGCCAACCCCTATGCATAGGTTCATGGGCGGAACCCGCAAGTTGATCACCAAAACATACATCAGGTGAATCACGTGATATCCCATTGTCACCATAGATACGCACTTCAAGACATACATCAAGTGTACTCAAATCTTTAAAGACTCAATCCAATAAGATAACTTCAAAGGGGAAACTCAATCCATGACAAGAGAGTAGAGGGGGAGAAAACATCATAAGATCCAACTATAATAGCAAAGCTCGCGAACCATCAAGATCGTATCACCTCAAGAACATGAGAGAGAGAGAGATCAAACACATAGCTACTAGTACATACCCTCAGCCCCGAGGGAGAACTACTCCCTCCTCGTCATGGAGAGCGCCGGGATGACGAAGATAGCCACCGGAGAGGGATTCCCCCTTCGGCAGGGTGCCGGAACGGGTCTAGATTGGCTTTCGGTGGCTACGGAGGCTTCTGGCGGCGGAACTCCCGATCTATTCTCCTCCCCGATCGTTTTAGGGTATATGGATATATATAGGCGGAGGAAGTACGTCAGGGGAGCAACAGGGGGCCCACGAGGGTGGAGGGCGCGCCTGGGGGTAGGCGCGCCCCTACCTCATGGCCTCCTCTTTTGTGTCTTGACGTAGGGTCCAAGTCTCCTGGGTCTTGTTCGTTGAGAAAATCACATTCCCGAAGGTTTCATTCCGTTTGGACTCCGTTTGATATTCCTTTTCTTTGAAACCCTAAAAACAGGCAAAAAACAACAATTCTGGGCTGGGCCTTCGGTTAATAGGTTAGTCCCAAAAATAATATAAAAGTGGATAGTAAAGCCCAATAATGTCCAAAAAAGTAGATAATATAGCATGGAGCAATCAAAAATTATAGATACGTTGGAGACGTATCACGGCGGTGATTGCCGACTATGCCGACACCACCGTGTTCATCCCCAAACTGATCGAGGAGGGCGCCGAAGTGCCGCCCAACTGGTTTGGGCTGAACCTGGCATATGGGGAGGACTCGACGGAGGAGATCGCCTCTAGCAATGAGGGTGAAGACGAGGAAGGCGAGGATGACGAAGACAACGCATCGGACGACGGAGCGGACAGCCTGCCTCAACCCGACCAAGTCTCGACCAAGGAGCCATGCTTTACCGTGCCGACTGCTGCCGGAGCTGATCAGGCGAAGACCTCACAGTTGGCCACTCCACCATCTGGCGTCGCTGTCTCCGCCAACCTACCGGACCCGCCTGCTGCTCCCTTGGCCTAGACGGCCATTTTATCTTATCTTTTCCTATTCTTGTAATCTTTTGGACAAGTTAGTTTCACGCAATTCCACCCGATGGGGGTGTATTTTTAAACTCTGTTGAATATTGGCCGAGGGCCTTATGTAAATTAATTTATTCGCACAAGTTTGTGCTTTGCCGGGTTCCACTTTGCCTTGCTCTTCTGTTCTGTCTTCGCATTTTCCTTTGCCGTCTTCCCTTTGGCTGCCGCCCTGCCAGCCGGACAGCCGCTCTGCGGTCTGTGGCTGGGTCAGGGACTTAGCAGTTTTTTAGGATAGACAAGTACTTTGGCCACCTAGAACGTAGCAATTTAAGTGAAAGGTCGGTCAGCTGCTCAGCAGCCGGGCGGTGAGACAAGGAGCTGGCTTGGCCTATGCTGATTTTTACCTTTGTCATTTTTCGTGCGGACATCGTTTTCCGCCTTTAGCTCTTGCCAACCAGACAGTTGCTCTACGAGCTGCAGCTGATGGCAAGAGAGGGCTTAGATTTCGGCACACTACTTGTCCGACTGCAGGTAGTATCAACATAGGACAAGGCGGAAAGCCCCCGGGCCAAATGGTCGGACCCGGTGCCAGGCGGAAGGAAGAAAAGTACAACACATTCATAGGAATAACCTTATCATATATATATAAAGGGTAACCCCCGAGTGCTCCTCGAGGGACCTGATGTCTTTGCTTTTAATACAAAAGTTTGTGTGGTACATACTGCATTAACTGTAAAATATTCAAGGGAGATTCGCATTCCATCGGCGCTCTGTTTCCTTGCCGGAATCATCCCTCTTGCGCGCCCTAGGCTTCTCCGCATCGATGAGGTAGTAGGAGTCATTGCCCAAGGCTTTGCTGATGACAAAATGGCCCTCCCACGGGGCCGAGAGCTTGTGCTTGCCGGCTGTTCACTGATCAGTCGTAGCACAAGGTCCCCTTCTTGGAATTATTGAGGCCTGACCTTTCGACTGTGGTAGCGGCGCAGGCCCTACTAGTAGATGGTGGGTCGGCTGAGTGCTAGCAGCCGGCCCTCTTCCACCAAGTCAACACCGTCTTCTCGTGCTTCCTTCGCCTCCACCTCCGTGTACATGGTGACACGAGGTGAGTCAAACTCGATGTCAGTTGGGATGACGGCCTCGGCCCTGTACACATGGAAGAAAGGAGTGAAGCCGGTTGCTTTGTTTGACGTGGTCTGAAGACTCCAAAGGACGGTCAGCAACTCATCGATCCAGCAGCCGGCCGAGCGCTCTAGTGGCTTGACCAGTCGGGGCTTGATGCCGGACAAGATGAGGCCGTTTGCTCGCTCCACCTGGCCGTTTGACTGCGAATCGGCAACAGACGCTAAGTCCTGTTGAATGCCCTGCGTCACACAGAAACGGGCCAAGGCTCCTTTGGCAAAGTTTGTGCCATTGTCGGTGATGCTGTTGTGTGGTACACCATACCAGACGGTGATGTCTGCGATGAAAGTCACAGCAGACGGAGCATTCAGTTTCTTGATTGGCTTCGCTTCAATCCACTTGGTGAATTTGTCCACGGCGACAAGCAAATGGGTCATGCCGCCACGTGTTGTCTTGAATGGGCCCACCATGTCCAGCCCCCAGACTGCGAAAGGCCAAGTGAGGGGGATGGTCTTGAGTGTAGAAGCCGGCAGGTGTTGCTTGGAGCTGAAACATTGGCATCTGTTGCACTTTTTGACCAAGTCTTTGGCGTCGTCAAAAGCAGTCAGCCAGAAGTATCCATGGCGGAAAGCTTTGGCGACAAGGGATCTGGAGACCGCATGGTGGCCGCACTCACCTTGAGGAATATCTTTCCGGATTTCTCTGCCCTTCTATGGCTCTACGCAGCGCTGGAATACACCAATCATAGTGCGCCGGATGAGCTCTCTATTTACTATCGTGTATGCTGCTACTCGGTGTTGCACTTACCAGGCCAGGATCTCGTCAGCTGGTAGCTCTCCTCTCACCAGGAAGTTGAGGACGGGATGTGCCCATGATGGTGCTTCGACCACTGTCATCACGGCCACTGGTACCAGGGAGGTTGGGTTGGGAGGTGGCAGGTTGGAGACATCAGCCACTTGCTACGTTGTTGAAGTCCCCGAGCCGCCTGCCACAACCCTCGGGCCGGGTTCTGAAGTCCCTGGGCTGGGTGTGACTGCTGCAGGCCCTGAATCACCTGCCGAAGTCCCCGGGCCGCCTACTGCAGCCCCTGGCCTGGGTGCGACTGCTGCAGTCCCCAAGCCGCCTGCCGAATTCCCCGGGCCGGCTTCTGTAGCCCCCGAGTCGGGTCTGACCGTTCCAGGAGCAGCTAGTACGAAGATGGACTCTGATTCCGGAAAAGGCTTGATATACGGCTTGCGGAGGCACTGGAGGGATACGCGAGCTAGTATCGCTTGGCGGGTGGAGCCGATCCGTGCCAGGGCATCAGCTTGCTCGTTGTCGGCCCGTGGCACATGAAGGAACTCGCAGCCGTCAAAGTATCCGCTGATTTGCTGGACGAGGAAGCGGTAGCTCGCCATGTTTGGATCCTTGGTGTCCCAGTCGCCAGATGACTGCTGGACCACCAAGTCCGAGTCATCGTAGCACAAAATCTGACGGATACCAATCTCCTTGGCCAGTCAGAGTCCATGTACAAGCGCCTCGTACTCCGCCACATTGTTGGAGGCGGCAAAGTGAATTTGCAATGTGTATTTGAGCGTGTCGCCTTTGGGGGAGGTGAGGATGATGCCGGCTCCCAGGCTGGTATGCATCTTCAAGCCATCAAAGTACATCTACCAATGGGTGGAGTCCAAAGCTGGCAGCAGGTACTGGGTCTCGGCCCTGTCGACAAGAAAGTCGGCCAGTTCTTGGGACTTCATGGCGGTGTGTGGCTGGTAGAACATGGTGAAAGGGGCCAGCTCGATGGCCCATTTGGCCACCCGGCCTCATGCATCTCTATTTCCTATGATCTCGGCAAGTGGGGCGGTGCAAACGACCGTGATGGAGTGCTCTTGGAAATATTGCTTTAGCTTCTTGGCGGCAAAGTATACGCCGTAGCACATCTTCTAGTAGTGGGGGTAATTTTGTTTGGAGGCCGACAACACGTCACTCAAGTAGTTCACAGGCCTCTGGACTGGCTGTGCCCTGCCATCTTCTGGGCGCTCTACCACAATGACAATGTTGACCACCCGGCTGGCGGCGGCGATGTAGAGGAACATGGGCTCCTTAGAAGCCGGAGCTGCCAGGACAGGCGACATAGTCAGCATTTTCTTGAGCTGGAGGAAGGCCTCGTCCTCCTTGTCGTTCCACTTGAATTGAGTGGTTTTCTTCATTAACTGGTACAGTGGAAGAGCTTTCTCAACCAGCCTACTGATGAAGCGGCTGATGGACGCCAAGCAGCCGGTGAACTTCTGGACGTCTCACAGTCGGGTGGGTCTCTTCATCCGCTCAATGGCCTTGATCTTCACAGGGTTGCACTCGATGCTGCGTTCTGAGACAAGGAAGCCAAGGAGCTGGTAGGCTGGGACTCCAAAGACACACTTCTCTAGGTCGAGCATGATTTGAAAACGGCGCAAATTGTGAAAAGTCTCCTTGATATCTTCCAAGAGGGTGCCATGCTTCTCCGTCTTCACCACAATATCGTCTACATAGACGTGGGCATTTCTGCCGAGTTGCTTGAGGAGGCATTTTTGCATGCAACGCTGAAAAGTGGCACCGGCATTTCTCAAGTCGAATGTCATGGTCAGGTAGCAGAAGGCTCTAAATAGTGTGATGAAGGCGGTCTTCAGCCGATCGGTCGGGTTCAATTTGATTTGGTGGTAGCCGGAGTAGGCATAAAGGAAAGACAGCAGCTCCCATCCGGCTATGGAGTCTATCACTTGATCAATCCGGGGCAGAGAAAATGGATCTTTGGGGCAGGCTTTGTTGAGGCTGGTGTAGTCAATACACATGTGCCACTTTTTATTCTTCTTCAGTACAAGGACTGGGTTGGCAAGCCATTCTGGAAAGAACACTTCCATAATGAAGCTGGCTGCTAGGAGTCGGGCTATCTCTTCACCAACAATTCTTCTTTTTTCTTTTGACCAGTGGTGGAGGGGCTGATTGACTGGTTTTGCATCTGATCTGACATGTAGCTTGTGCTCGGCGAAATCCATCAGAACACCTGGCATGTCCTTGGGAGACCATGCGAAGATGTCTCGATTTTCACGGAGGAAATTGACGAGCTCACTTTCCTATTTACTCTCAAGGTTATCCCCTATTACAGCGTGCCTCTCCGGGTGCTCCGGGTCCAAGGGATCTTCTTTGTTTCTTTGGCCGGCTGGAAGGAACCCTGGGGCTCTAACTCCTTGGGATTTGGCGATAGGTCTGGTTGCTTGCTGGCCATGGCCACAACCCAGTCCAGGAGCTTCTTCTCGACAGCAATCACAAGGGACTCGGCTAGCCGGCTGCTGGCAGTAGCACACGCGGCTAACTTCTTGTAGTCACCGGCTATAGTGATAATGGCCTTGGTACCCGACATTTTCATCTTGAGGTAGGCGTAGTGTGGCACCGCCATGAACGTGGCTAGAGTTGGTCGACCTAGGAGCACGTGGTAAGGGCTCTCCAGGTCAACCACCTCAAACCAAATTGGCTCGCGGCGGAAGTGATATTTGTCTCCGAAGAGGACATCTATCTTGATCTTGCTGATTGCTGAGCAGGAAAGGCCAGGTACAATTCCATGGAGGAAAGTCCGACTGGGTTGGAGTTGTCTCGCTTTGATGCACAGCTTCTCCATGGTGTCGCGGTAGAGTCTATTGATGCTGCTACCGTCGTCTATCTCGACTCGGGAGAAGAGATTAGCTCGCCTATCTGTTGAAAAGGTGGCATCCAGCACCAGGGCGTAGGAACCCAGAGAAGGCATCTCCTCCGGGTGGTCAGCGCGACTCCAACTGATGGGCCTTTCGGACGAGTGCATGAACTCTGGGGCTTCAAAACTGACAGCATTCACCTCACGGTGCTGTTGACGCCGGCTGTGCCTGTCATCAGCCACATTGGTGAAGACGACGTAGGCTCCGTGTTCTTTGGGAGATTCATCTTGGACGGCGGCAACATGGCAGACCGCCGGTTGTAGAGGAGGCGGAGCTGGCTGGCCGGCAGGTGGATGCGGTAGTCCCTCGCCCTTGGCGATTCGGGTGAGCCAGTGGCACTTCCGGGTGGTGTGGTTGGATGGCTTCGCACCGCTGTGGAACTTGCTGGGAGCATCGAGGGTTTTCTCATAGGAGAATGTGGGCAACCAAGCAGGATTGCCGCCCTTCTGACGCTTGGGGCCGGGTTGACCTTCCGGCTGCTGATCTTCAACTGTCGCCAGTTGCTGGCTGGTGGAAGCCGGCTACTGGGCCTTGCGCTTGTTGTCGCTCTATTACTGCCGCCGACTATTGTCACCAGCCGGCGTTTGAGGAGCTGGGGGGAGCACTTTTCCAGACGCGTCCACTCGAAGCTTCGACTTCATGGAGGAGTCAGCAGTGGCATATTTGTCCGCTACATAGCAGCAGTTCGTCGAGTGTAGCCGACTCATCGCAGAGGAGTCGGTGCTTGAGTAGGGCGCCCTCTCGGCACCCGACAGTGAAGTACTCTACGGCGTGCATCTTGTGTACCCCTTCACAGGAGTTGCGCAGTTCGGGCCACCGCGTCAAGTACTCGCGGGTGGACTCCATCGGGCCTTGGACGCACAGAGAGAGCTGGTGAGGCTTGGGCGGCCGCTTGTAGGTGCTGGTGAAGTTGCGGATATAGACTTCAGCGAAATCCAGTCAGCTATTGGTGCTATAGGGCTTGAGGATGTTCAGCCATGTCCGGGCCATGCCCTGGAGCATGAGCGGAACATACTTCACAGCAACACGCTTGTTGTCGTTTGCTATGTTGACAGCGGTGGAGTAGTCAACCAACCAATCCTCCGGCTTCACGGAGCCATTGTACTTTGGAGTGTCTCAGGGGAGTGAGAACCCTTTGGGAAAGGGCTCGTCGCAAATGAGGGGGCCGGAACAAGGCGGGCGGATTGCATCCTCTTCTTCTACCGCCAGGGATCGAGCCAGTTGGTCAATCCTGTGGCAGGCATCGTTCTCTTTGACTCCTTCAAGGTGTCCTAGCCGGTCTCCGAGAGTCAGGTGCTCAACAGCCGGCGGGGAGACTCGCCTCTCCCTGTGCGAGGGAGGCGGACGATCGCCCCGCTTTTCGACTGCTCAAGGGCGGCCGTCTTGGTCGCGCTTGATGGTGATGCATGTCCGGTTGCGGCTAGCAGTCAGCTCTTGGTCTCTTCGGTCGCGGGCGCCGCTTGTTGGTGTCCAGGAGATCGCGCTATGTTCTCGACGAGGGGGGGGGTTCCCGGCATGTAGGCTGGGTTCCACCACGCGGCAACTGACTTCTGGCTGTGTGGCCGCGTCAAGGAGCTGCTGGACGTGCTCCGTCATGCATCGTCGCTTGTCACCCTCTAGGTGATCCAGTTCATCTGCTGCCACCTAGGCAGCACACAGATTCTCCAAAGGCGTGGCATAGACGGGGCGGTCCGCTTCGAGCATGCTGGCGACAGCTGCGCCACGCTGCCGAATGGCGCCGAGCCAGCTCGGCTCGCCAGTAGCCGGCGTCCCGCAGACGGAGCGGTCGATATCGCGCTGGTAGGCTTCTATAAGGCGCCTCACGGCCACCAGCTTCTAGGCTCTCTTGAGGAGCGAGACGCGGAAGGCTTCCAACGTCGCTCCGTCTGCGTTCTCCACAACGGGTTCGGATAAGCCTCGCACTACCGCCTGCAGTGGGTCGTGAGCAGCCCCATCAGAGGCTCCATCGTGGCTGATGACCAGCACCTCTGTGACGTTGCTGGTGCTGGCGTCGCTGATCGCAGGAGGGAGCGGGTCGTCAATGAACACCACATTGGTGGGGAAGGAATCGGGGGATACCACGACGAAGTCGACGAGCATCGGGTCAGTGGAGCCAATAGACTCTATGTCGAAGGTGGGCTCGTTGGCGATGTTGATCTTGCCAAGGATGTCGACGAGGCAGCTTTCGGAGCGGGCTGCTCCCACGTCGGGCGCAAGCTCGTCGTAGAGAGGGATCCTGTCAACGAGGTCGGCAAGGCTGCTCGTGGCGCAAGCGGCTTCTGCGTCGCGCTGCATGTCGACGCAGATGCCATCTGGTGTGCCGGGCTGGCTGCGTCCGCTAGGAAGAAAAAGGGTTCCCATCCAGAAAGTGTTTCCGCACAACGGTGCACCTTTCCCCATGGTGGGCGCCAAATGTAGGGGTTGTGGAGCGACATATGCCAAGGGATGGCACTTCATGAAGAGGGACAAGAGTACGTCGCCGGGCTCTAGAAGCGGGAGTGAGCAAGACCGCATACGCCTGCGAATCTTACCCAGGTTCGGGGCTCTCTTAGGAATAACACCCCTAGTCCTGCTCTGCGGGGTCTCCGCGTGATCACTATCTCAACAACGTAGCTACAAGCTTGCTCCTTGAGCTGTTTAGCTAGAGGAGGAAGAAGAACAAGGCTAGACCTACTCCACTCTGTCTATGTGGGTGTATGTGTGTGTTCTAAGGTTCTAAACCCTTTGCATGGGTGACCTGGGGGGTTTATATAGGCCTACCCCCAGGGGTACAATGGTAATCCGGCCGAGTGTAGGACCCGGCCGTCAGTCTCTCTAGATGCCAGCTTCTCTGCTGGCTGCTGGGGCCCACCGCTTGGTGGGTCCCGCCGGCTATCATGTACTCGGCCGACATGCCGCGTCCGCCGCTTGTGGGTCTGGTTGATCACTCCGACCTGTAGCCTTGCTACTGATGATGGATGCTTTGTTGGGGGAAGCATGGCTACAGTACCACCACGTGGTGGGGTTTCCCTGTAGCCATTCCCCGTCTCTTCTGGTTAATGGCGCACAGACTTTGAGGGGGGAGGGGCCGCCTACTAGGAGGCGGCCTGCCCCCGTTGCCGCCTGCTTGGGATTCGCTGCCTTTTGGGGCTCGCCGATAGATAGGGCCCGCCGACTGCAGGCTGTACCGACAGGCCGTCATGGGAGCGTAGCTCCCTAGATAGTAGGTGTTGTCATGGGCAGCATGGCTACAGTACCCCGCCGGGTGGGGGCGTCCTCCAGGTAGCCCATACTGTAGTCGCGCTCAGCCCTGAATTAGGGGTGGTAGGTTGCATTGTAGCCACGCCCCATCCCGTCGTGGTTATGTGGGTGCAAACTTTGAGGGCACGAGGGTCCACCTGCTAGAAGCCGACTGCCTCGCAGCCGCCTTCTAGCAGCCGGCCGTTTAGACTAGCCGGCCCAAGAAGGCAGTTGTTCGTCTGGGAGGTGTGAGGGGCGCAGTTGGCACCAATGTCTTGAAATACCAAAGGGAGCCCATGAAGCTACCTGTGGTCATTTACTCCGACAGTTTGGGAACCGCCTATGATATATCTAGCATGGAAAGTGTTGGGAACTCTAACGTTTTCGTTGTGGGAAGGACACACCTCCCAAAATGTTTTTATCTCTAAGTTTTTCACTTTGAGCTCTGGCACCTCTACAAATCCCTACTTCCCTCTACGAAGGGCCTTTCTTTTACTTTATGGTTTTTTTTGAATTTGAGTCTCCATCTTCTCTTATAAAATCACCAACTAGGAGGCACCATGATCGTACTTGAGCATTCAGTGTAGTTAATATGCGAGTGTGTTTCATGAATGGATGAATGATTGAGCATGATGGGCTAGGGATAGCTTATTTTAGCGTTGATATTTTGAAAGACATGGTTGCTTGTTGATATGCTTGAGTATTTAAGTTATCATGTCAAAACTAGACTATTACTTTGAACAATATAAAAGTCCAAATGTCCATGTGCTATAAAGAAAAAAATATGATATGACATGTTGGGCAGCATTCCACATCAAAAATTCTGTTTTTATCACTTACCTACTCGAGGACGAGTAGGAGTTAAGCTTGGGGATGCTGATACGTCTCCAACATATCTATAATTTTTTATTGTTCCATGCTGTTATATTATCAATATTGGATGTTTCATAATCATTTTATAGTCATTTTAAATCATTTTTAGTACGAACCTATTGACATAGTGCCAAGTGACAGTTGCTGGCTTTTGCATGTTTTTTTACATCACAGAAAATCAATAACAAACGAAGTCCAAATGCAACGAAACTTTACAAAGATTTTTTTATGGACCAGAAGACACCTAATGGGCCATGGCTGCGCCTGGGGGGGTGCTCCGAGGAGAGCAAAACCCACCAGGGCGAGCCAGGAGGCCTTGGTGCGCCCTGGTGGGTTGTGCCCACCTCGGGTGCTCACCGGACCGCCTCTTTGCTCTATAAATACCCCAATATTCCAGAAACCCTAGGGGAGTCGACGAAAATCAATTCCAGCTGCCGCAGAGTCCAGAACCACCAGATCCAATTTAGACACCATCACGGAGGGGTTCACCACTTCCATTGGTGCCTCTCCGATGATGCGTGAGTAGTTCTTTGTAGACCTTCGGGTCCGTAGTTAGTAGCTAGATGGCTTCCTCTCTATCGTTTGATTCTCAATACAATGGTCTCTTGGAGATCCATATGATGTAACTATTTTTGCGGTGTGTTTGTTGGGATCGGATGAACTTTGAGTTTGTGATCAAATCTATCTTTTTATATCCATGAAAGTTATTTGAGTTTCTTTGATCTCTTATATGCATGATTGCTTATAGCCTCGTATTTCTTCTCCGATATTTGGGTTTTGTTTGGCCAACTTGATCTATTTATCTTGCAATTGGAGGAGGTGCTTCATAGTGGGTTCGATCTTATGGTGATTGATCTCAGTGACAGAAGTGGAACCGACACGTATGTATCATTGCTACTAAGGATAAAACAATGGGGTCTATCTCTACATGATAGATCTTGTCTACATCATGTCATCGTTCTTATTGCATTACTCCATTTCTCCATGAACTTAATACACTAGATGCATGCTGGATAGCGGTCAATGTGTGGAGTAATAGTAGTAGATGCAGGCAGGAGTCGGTCTACTAATCTTGGACGTGATGCCTATGTAATGATCGTTGCCTGGATATCGTCATGAGTATTTGAAGTTCTATCAATTGCCCATCAGTAATTTGTTTACCCGCCTTTTGTTATTTTTCTCGAGAAAAGCCACTAGTGAAACCTACGACCCCCTCGATCTCTTTCTCATATTATTTTCCTTTGTGATCCATTTTATTTGCCTTTTATTTTCAGATCTACTAAACCAAAAATACAAAAATACCTTGCTGCAATTTATTCTATTTGGCGTTCGATCTATCAATTTCTAGCGCCGTTACCCAAAAGGTATTGACAACCCCTTTTACACGTCGGGTTGCGAGTATTTGTTATTTGTGTGCAGCTGTTGTTTACGTTGTATTGCTTGGTTCTCCTAATGGTTTGATAACCTTCATTTCACATCTGAGGGAAATACCTACCGCCATTGTGCTGCATCATCCCTTCCTCTTTGGGAAAATACCGATGTAGCTTCAAGCAACATCACATAACATGTAACAGTGGCCTGTTAGTATATTTGAAGTACATCTGGCAGGTGATGCTGGACGGGTTTAAAGGTGACAAGTACCTAGGCCGTGGAGGGTGCTTGGCATCTTGCCAAACGGTGGGAATGTGGTTAGAAACATAAGGGTGATGACGCTACACTGGCTGTCGGGGTCCGGTAAGGAGATCTAGAACCATGGAGTAGGGTGTTTGTGGAGCGGCTCCGGTAGGGTGGACTACGGTGTGGGTGAAGCGGATCTGAGATCATGGTCGAGGGTGTCAGTGAAGCTGCTTTGGTGGTTGGGTTCAGGATGGTGTCGACGATGCGGATCTGTGGCCGTGGACGGGGCGTCAGAAGCTGCTCCGGTAGGTTGGATGAGGGTGCGAAGAAGCGGATCTGAGGCCGTGGGGCGTTTGCAAAGTGGCCCGGGTAGGGTTGAGAATGGTATAGGTGAAGCTACTCCGATAGGATTGAGGATGGTGTCGGCGAAGCGGCTCCGGTAGGGTTGAGGAAGGTGTCGGTGAAGAGGATCAGAGGCCGTCGACGGGGGCGTCCGTGGGGTGGCTCCGGGGGTGTGGATGAAGCGTCTTCAGTGGGGAGTACGAAGGAGCCGCTACAGATGCGCTGCGGTTGACAAGAGTGTCGGCAAAGCAAATCCGGCACCGTGGACAAGGCCGACACTTAATGGGCTATGGTATAATGGTGGAAGAGTAGTCTACTTGTTTCTAGGGGAGATGGAAGGGGTAGATGCGGCCGCAGAAGGAGATCCGGTGAGGTGGATTCCACTGGGAGTGAATGGGCTCTGGTACGCCGGTGGATGATCAGCCTAGGGTTTCGAGAGGGGAGGGGTAGAAAGGCTGATGATGTACGGATGGCGTGATCTAAGATGCTCTGGTGCTGTGGATTAGTCACTTTTGCGGGAGGGGGAGAGGAAACGGGGGTGCCGTGTGGTGGGGGAACTGAAGTTACCAAAGCAGCCCCGACCTATTATATAAATGAGGGACATATTGTAACCATTGTTCTCCATGCACCAAGGAAAAAAGGGAATTTCACATGCTAAAGACTAGGTGGCGGAAATTTTAGAAGGAGGCGGGAGATTTTGCTGCCCGCAGGATCGTTCGTATACAGTTTCAACTAATTTTGGATAGTGTTAGTGGGAAGGTTATGCGAGACTGTGTACACAGGGCACACGTCAGCAGTTAATAACTAGTGTGAAGTCCACCCTAGAAAAAAGAAAATAACTCGGGATGATGCACCGATAACTTGGACGTTCACACGGGCGCGGCCAATCATACGGTTATAGAGGAGCATTCACAAAAAAAGGGATCAAACACTCAGCCTATGTATTTCTCATGTAAATATATAATTTGGTGCCATTGGTTATTTATTTTAACATAATGCATTGACGTGTTAATTTTAATACAGAGGCACAAAAAGAAATGGATATTGTAGTCCCACAAAAGAAATGGATATTGTAGTCCGCTACTTAAAAGTGTTACTTCATATGATTACATGGCCTCCATTTCATAAATTGCGTACCCGTTGAATTCATATATGAATATTACATATATTACTTCATAATAGAACCTTCAATCATCCAAGGCTAATGAATTTGAATGCAAAACTAACAATGGTGCATGTACATTATAACTACGGTGGTTGTTTGAAGAAACATCACTGTAACTTTGGCATGCACAATTGAAAAGTACTATTTGGAAAAATGTGATATGCGAGTGTCCAATCTTTAAAGCATTGAATCAATATTGTATCTTTGGCCACGATACGGAGTAGATATTGATGTATGCTCAAGCAATGCACACCCACGACCGCTAGATAGTGATAAGTGAATGAATTGTGCAATCTCTCTCACACGCATACACATCTCATTTCTCTGTGTGCAGCAGAATCACACACATGAGCTTTGTGTATTTCTCAACCTCCATCAAGGTTAGAATTCGTCTTTCTACCCCGTCCTACAAGTCTATCACACAAAAACACACACTCTCTCTCTGTCGAACACACCCACCCCTTTAATTCCGCCCACCCACCGCCACTAATGTCTCAAAGTATAACTATGTCTCTCACACATCTGCGTAAGGTTAACTCGAGAACTGGAACCATATGAATACGTATAATGGTATTCCAGCAGAACACCTTTTGTTTTCAGATTTCTCTCTCTCCCCCTCTCTCTCTCTCTCACACACACACGCACACACACACGACATTGTTTCTCTCTGCATTTTTATCCGACACTTGCATGCACACCGCTTGTTTATTTCCGTGATGCTTTAAGTATGCCTTGCACACATGCTATCTACCTATCCCTTAATATAGATAGGTATCACACAAATCCCTTCTCCCTATATCTAAGTGGCATTGCCCCCCTCCCCACACAATTCCCGAGATCGAAGGAGTAGGGTGACACCTCGATCTTGATACTGATCTATCCACTGGCTTCTCTCTCAAACACACACACACACACTTCCCGACGCCAAAGGAGTAGGGTGACGCCTTGATCTTGATACTAATCTATCTACTGGCCTCTCTCTAAAACACACACACTCGCTAGTCGTGCCTCTGTGCCTACCGCGCGCACACTCTCGATACGTCTTTCTCTCTCTCCCCCCTCCCCACACCCAACAATGATAGCAGAAGGGTGACATCTCGATCTTCATCTTAATCGATCAATTGGCTTCTCTCTCAAACACACACACGCGCGTGCGCGCACGCGTGCTTGTTGTGTCTCTGTGCCTTTCACACACACACTCGATACATCTTTCCTTCCGTTGCACCCTCGATATGTAGACTTCTCGCGCGTGCACAGCTGTAGTGACGATGATGTTGAACCCAGTGTGCCTTGTTTTTACCAGCCCCATGTGATAGTTTTGACCCTGTTTTATGTTAATTAACTAGGAAACCTTTTCTTTGTTACTACTAGTAAATTTGAGATCATCTGTGGCAGTCATGAAATATATCACTTCAACCCAATTATCACAGTAACTATTTTAAAAGAAACTAGCAAGATGCCCGTGCGTAGCGCGGAACATCAAGATGCATTTGTATGAGTAGTTTATCTTCTGAGAGAAAAGGATGAACGGCGGAACGCCTTATTTGCAAATGTGGAGAGGGGTGTGGGTACCTTTTCACAAAACTGTCCTAGTTTCCTTCCTACCCGTCAGATATAAACCAGACGGCTTATATTGTAGGATGGTAGGCACATCGTTATCACCAACTCTATTTTTTATAAGAGTATACTAGCAAGATGCCCGTGCGTTGCACGGAACATCAAGATGCATTTGTATGAGTAATTTATCTTGTGAGAGAAAAGGATGAATGAGGTAAGGCCTTATTTGCAAATGTGGAGAGGGGTGTGGGTATTGTTTTGCAAAATTGCCATAGTTTCCTTCCTATCCAGCAGACATAAATCAAATGGCCTATATTGCAGGATGGCAGGAACACCATCATCACCAACTCTGTTTTTATAAGAGTAGAGACATCTCTACTCCTATAAAAGACTCAATTGGTGATGATGGTGTGTCCGCCATCCTCCATTTCTGACCTTTAGATCTGCATCCAATGGTTGTGATGTAAGTTGTGACCTTTTTGCAACAATTCCCACTTCTATGCTCTAGTTTACACAAAACCCCTTAGTATCTTGAAACCAACCACATTCCTCCCTTACCTCATCAAAACATCCCAAAGAATATATTCGGAGTGAAACATAAGATATTTTTAGTGATATGTTTACTAAACTGTTTTCTTTCAAATTTGTGAATATGTATTATTCTACTTTGGATCAGTTGCAATGGACGGGCACATTGCTATAGAGATATATCTCTTGCATCGTCCACAATGAACATCTAGTGTACTGGTCCGGGCCGGATGCTCGCAACGCGATGACCTGAGTTCGAATTCTGTCCTAAAATTTAGTTTTTTTATATCTTTTAATATATACTTATTTCGCTACTGTACTGACAGTGCAACCCAAAGAGTACTTAGAATACAAGATTAAGGATGGATTTCTTTCTTTTTAACTTTCTGTTGCAAGTCATGTACATTGTACTGATAGTGCAACCCACATAATACTTAGAATACAAGATTAAGGATGCAATTAACTTTTTATAGAGGGAGAATCATACACGCAATTAACTCAAATGGATTGGGTGTGACTCTATTATTCTCCAACGGCAACTGGCAAATTTCCTCCCGCTTCCTTCTGCAGAGGACGACATCCAACGACAGAGGCATATATTTTCACAACTCTAACCAACCAGAGGAAATTCATGCAAACATGGACTGATCTCATATAAGCATGAAGAATTTTGTATAAAAAGACGGATCTTGTTGCGAAACGTAGCATGCAATTTCAAAAAATTTCCTACGATCACGCAAGATCTATCTAGGAGATGCATAGCAACGAGAGGGGGAGAGTGTGTCCATCTACCCTCGTAGACTGAAAACGGAAGGGTTAGGTTAACACGGTTTATGTAGTCAAAAGTCTTCACGATCCAACCCATCTAGTACCGAACGTACGACACCTCCGAGTTTAGCACACGTTCATCTCGATGACGTCCTTCGAACACTTGATCCAGCAGAGGGTTGAGGGAGAGTTTCGTCAGCATGACGGCATGATGATGGTAATGATGATGTGATCCGCGCAGGGCTTCGCCTAAGCACTACGACGTAATGACCGAAGGAGTAAACTGTGACGGGGAACTGCACATGACTAAGAGAATAAATGTTGTGCTTTGGGGTGCCCCTTGCCCCCGTATATAACGGAGGGGAGGAGGAGGCCACCCACCAGGGGTGCACCATAGGGGGGAAACCGACTAGGACTCCCAATCCTAGTCACCCCCCTTCCTCTCTATTGGAGGGGTAAATGGAAGGAGAGGGAGAGGGAAAGAGGAAAGGGGGCCACGCCCCCTCCCCGATGTCCAATTCAGACTCCCTTGGGCTCCCCTCTCTCTCCACTATGGCCCATGAAGGCCCATTA